>NC_088840.1:26856931-27434431 GCF_904066995.2 Poecilia reticulata | reverse complement strand
AATTTTAATTTCTTATCTAATGGAAACATTGTAATTGAGAAATTGTGTTTTTCCAACATTAACAGAATAAGGATTAATAAGGTTAGATTTCCTAAGATCAAAAACTGATAGAATAATGAACTGAACTAAGTTTACTGTTTGATGTGGTGCATGTATGACTGAACTGAGCTGATTTGTGGCAAAGTGTCTTGAGGTGATGTGTTGTGAATTGACATTTAAATGAACTGAACACATTTTCAATGTTAAGTCCATTGTGCTCATCTCAAGCTCTTGTTTGCATCTTTTGTTCAACATAAAAAACATGACAGTCATTTACCAAGTTATTTTTAAAGTCCAACCATGGCCAGTCTAATTGGTCATCTGAAAATCTAATCAGCCTTTAATCACTTATTAAACTTTAATATTGTGTGGAAATTACACCTAAAAGAGTTTGTTTGGAGCAGTAAATAAAACTTAAGACAAAAATTTAAGTTTCCTAAAAATAGTGGAAAAAAGTCTAATAGTAAAACTAATGTGAAAGCATGATTAATGAACTGAAGAACTTGAGACATAAATTACAATCTACAAGACAATTCAGTTTCTCACTTATTGAGGAGCGGCCATTTTAAAGATGAATGCTGCGTCGGCTAAGAATTTAGCTCATTTAAGGCTAAATGCTGTCAAGAGGAAGATTATATTGATGGCCTGACTCAGAGTTTTATGACCTACTTTTAATCTTCGATGGGACTTTAAAATGTGGAAATTATGGAAAGAAAAAAATTAAAGTTCACCCGTTAAAAGGCACCAGAGACTCAGCCACACCGGCTACCGAAAACTAAAGGAAAAAGTCCCTTGATTTAAATTTGGGAAGTGGGTAAAGGTGGTGGAGGAAGATGATTGGAGAAACCAAAGGTCTGATTGAAACTGTTTTAAATCAGCGACGTTCAAACGGAGAATCTTTATAGAGAAAATAAAGCCAGAGCTCATCTGATGTGATCCCTGCTGCGACTTTAAATGAAGATCCACAACTCAAACCACAGGCAGGTTTATTTTCCCCCTGAATCCACAAATCAAACAAAAGTCCACAATCCTCTGCTGATACCAAAGGTAAGTCACAACGAGCCGATGTAGAAACAGGAAGAGATGACATATAGAAAATATATATCAGAATCCTTCAGATAAATAAAACATCCCCTCCTGCCTGAAGCGAAAACATCTCTGTTGTTCTGACTGGAATATTTTCTTTACAGACCGACGCTTCGGTGCTGAAACAACAGAAATGCCAGTCAGTAAGTGGAAATGTTACTTATGATACTTTTTCTATTAGATTATGAAGCTGGAGCCGACAGAACTTTGACAATAAACCCGTTTATGCAGCTCCACCCGGCCAGATATGAAGACAGGAATATTTTCATTCACAGCTACGTCTTCCTAAGCTGCAGCTCCTGAACATGACAAAAGCAACCAGGAAGAAAGAACTGGGATAATTATCAAACTCCACAGAAAGTAGGAGTCAGAACTCAAGAAGGGACATAATAATGCATAAACTGGCTTTCCAGAAAATCACATTCTAATTTATAAAGTCTTAGAACAAAATGATGGTGTAAACACACACACACACACACACACACACACACACACACACACACACACACACACACACACACACACACACACACACACACACACACACACACACACACACACACACTTCACTAACTTAATCTGCAATAACTTCCATTAACTTTCCATTAATTTCTATTACCATTAGCAGTTTCCTAACTCTAAACTCGACCCAAACTTAATTCACTCCCCTTCTTCTGGGGGCTTCAGTTCCTGTAAAGTCCAGTCTGCAAAAACACTTGTTGGAAAATTATCCTTCCAAAGAGAGAAATGCTAAAACAGATAAAAAGACCAAATCCCATTTCGGCTCAGACAGACGATGATTCGATTATGAACAAAAAGTCTGAACCTTCACCAATAACCCAGTAAAGACAAACATGGTGGAAACAAAATTCTGCTTGAAAGAAATTTTACTATAAGGTTCTGATGACACCCACAGGCCGCTTTATTAGGTACCCCTATTGCCCTCAGGGTTTCCTCGGGCTACTAGCAGCTGGAGGAACATCTAAACATTCACGATGAGTAACTTCTTCAATTTCCTGCTTCTGAATATCATCAGGATTATTTTCTCCTCTTTTTGACTGAAATTCTGTCTAACAGACGAAGGACTAAAAGCTGAAATGGAGCCAATCATTTCTAAAACAGTCAAACATCCTTTAACGTTTTGTGGGCTTTGGTCTGAGTTCTGGTTACAGTTATTGTTCCATTTCAGCCTCACACAAATTTTTAACAACATTTAGCAGCTTGTTTTCAGACAATAATTCCCAGAACTTGTTTCATTGGGAGATTATTTCACTTATGACATTTTCCCATAAGCCGGTGAAACAAGCACTTTTTTAACATCAATTTTAAGGAATTATTGACTTAAAACAAGCTCCTATATCTCGCTGAAAAGTTACTTGAAAGTTAGTTTTGAATTATTTCAGGTATAATAAGATATGCGCATTAGAAATCAGAAATATAGTTGGAAAGATTTTCTGTTTTTGCAGTTTTTCGTTCTTAGCTCACAGGAGCATTTATGCTACTCAGAACGATCTGTTTCAAAATCTGACGTGTTGACACTCTTTGGCTGCTTAAACTGATTATAAAGCTACTTTAGCCTTTTTATCATCTTAAACCAGTCTGCCAATTATCCTCTGCTCACTGGACATTTTCTCTGCAAACTTTAGACGTTTTTGCATGAAAAACCCAGCAGATAATCAGTTTC
Source organism: Poecilia reticulata (assembly GCF_904066995.2). NCBI lineage: Eukaryota > Metazoa > Chordata > Actinopteri > Cyprinodontiformes > Poeciliidae > Poecilia > Poecilia reticulata. The sequence goes on along the minus strand of NC_088840.1, from coordinate 27,431,622 downwards.
TGAAATGATCAGACCAAAGTCTTCCTCTGTTGAATCTGTCGTCTTCACATCCAGGTGCGGAAATATATTCAGGCACCTGTCATGTGATTGAAAACTATTTGTGTAAACAAGCATCAAAACAGGTGAACTTTGTTTTTTTGGGGTTGGGATTTTGCTCTATTCATTTTTATGTATCCAGTCAATTTTTCTCTTGCATTCCCAAAGTAAAAAAAACTAATAATTTACCCAAAAAGATTTATTTGAAAGGCCTTTTGAACGTCCTGCTGAGATATTTTGATATTTTTAACGAATTTTGAAAACCATTAAAAAAACCATTAGGTGCACATTTTACTTCATATTGAGTGACTAACTGCCTTAACGTCAATTATTCACACTTAAGAGTCTGATTTCCAAAGCCAAAAGAGCGGGATTTAAGAACAGGCGGAGAAAGAGGAACGATTGTCGAGATGAAAAGAGGCAGAAAAGGAGGGCTGTGATTCTGGGACGTGAGAAAAGAAACGGAAACGCGAGATGGAGGGATTAGTGTAAACAGGTAGAAAGGTAGACTCAGAGAGATTAAGACAGTCAGATTGACGGAGTGGGGAGGGAATCAATGAGCTCGTCGATAGTGAGTGGGAGAGACGAGATGAGAGAGAAAGAAACGTGGCCTGGCAGAGCAGGAGGAGGAGAGGAGAGCGCCCCCTGCTGGGCTGGAGTCCCGCTGAGATCAACTGGCCCAAGAGAAAATGAGAAAGTGATTGAGGAAGCTTGTTTTTACTTTGTCTTATCACAGAAAACAGGTTTTTATATTCAAGATAGCGCGGCAACGGCTATTCTCAGGGGGAGCAGCGGCAAAATGAGGTAATATAAGCTTAATGTTTGATTTGAAAAATTACCGAGACTCGTAATAAATCTTTAATAGCGGTAAAAGATTAATTATTCTGGGTTGAGGCTGGAGGATAGCTGGATGGAGGAATAAATGGAGAAGGTAATGAGAGCCGTGATACAGAAAGCCAGAGGCTATTTATTAATGAGGATTACCTGTAATGTTATCTGAAGCAAGCAGCACAATGACAACAAATAAAACAAATGATTAAATCACTGCAGACAGTTGGAGGCAGCTGCACACAAAAGGCCTTTAAGCTGCAAACTCAGTCACTTCGTTCAGTCATTTCAACTTTAATCCATTATATCGTCATGAATTTTATACATAAAGCCGTTTATAGACGTCATATATCTGTCCACAGTTAATTATTGTCACTTTTTAATGAGAGCAGAAGCTTGTAATTCTCAGATATCTCAGCTGTAAAGTAATAATAAATATTTCTACTGAAACATTATTGTCCTCTTTTAAGTCATCAGTTAAAACTTGTATAGACTATAAGTCTGAATTTCTTTTGTATTTTTATATCATGTTGTTGTACATGTTGCTACAGATGTTAATAGATTTGGTATACTTTTTGTTTTTTGTGTCATTTTTGATGTTTTAATATTTTTTTACGTGAATCCCTTTGTAATATTTGTTTAAAAAAGTCTTCTACAAACAAGATATAATTATTATTGTATCATTCAGGTTTTCAAGTCCTGACAATAAACATTTTGGTATCGATTTGATATGTTTGATATATCATAAAACCCCTGATTGATAGTTATTTTGTTTTTTTCACACAGAAACAATAAAAAAAACAAGTTTGTGTGCATTTTTCTTTTCTAAATAAAGTGCAAAAATTATTTGATAACTAATCAAAACCACCTTTTTGTAGTAGAGAAACTACAACACAAAAATAAAATAAAACTTTTGGAAAGAACAGGAGCTTCTTAAAGAGACAGAGGCCAATTTCAAAGGCTCAAATTTTATTTTTTTTCATTTTTACACCTTAATATAGCTACTTTATTGTGCTATAAATGGAGGTATTTGGCTGGAAAACACATAAAAGCAGATATTAAACACTGCTTTCATTGAGGCTACATTTCTGTGTTGAAATGTTTTATTAGTTTGATGTGACATTCTAACTTTAAATGTCAGGTTTTCATGAGCAGAAAGCAGAAAACCATCATAATTATATACATAGAGTATATTTTTCAAATAGAGAAGCGAGTTTCTCCGTTAAGGTTTCAGAGGAAACCGTTGTGAGTATAAACTACAGCAGACTTGAAAGCGAGAAGGTAAAATACATTATTAAACGATGCCTCCGAGGAACAATAAAGGGAAAAGAGGACTGTAGAATATAAAGTACAACAGGTTTTTGGGATAAACTTGTTGATTGAGCTCGTTTTTCCGGCTCTTTTTGCTTCTCCACCTTCATGAGTCACGACGAGCATCTTCAATCCGGATATAAAAATCAGAGAAATCAAACTTCAGCTGCCAGACATGTCAGTTTTTACCCCGACACCTGCGGATGGGAAACATATACAGTTGAATAACGCTGAGCTGCTGCCCTGGGGTTTTTCTTATTCATGCTGCTCCTCCGTCACCAAGCAGATTTTACTTGAACTAAACCGCTTCTGATGTCAGAGCCTCTCCTCACTCACTTTATATGTCTGTCAAAACGCTGAGCCCAGCAGGGACCAGGATGAACTTAACGATACGGTTAATTAGCCACAAAAGTGAACAAATGCTCGCTGACAATGAGCTCGTCTCATCTCATCTGATCTGACAGCGGCTGGGTGGCAGCAGCTACACTGAAGGATAAAACGCAGACGCAGAAAAGAGAGTCGGGCAAATCCAGCGGCTAACAACAAGATCAAAAACATGTTGTACAAGCGTTTCATTCTCAAAGCGGAGCTACAGTACAGTCCTGGATTCAAAGGCTTTCTTATGCTTTTCCTAAAAGAACCACATTTGTCTAAGAACTATTTACAACTGCAGGATTGTGTCAGAGTTTGATTAATTTTATTAAAGTGGATTATAGGGGCAATGTAGAAAAAATAAAAAGGAGCAAATTTCTAAGTTTGACAAGTTGAAAATTTGCTTTAAGAAACTCTAATTTCTTTTAGGTCAATCTCAGAGATGCTGTATAAAAAAACAAGGAAATGTCTGAATTCAAACTCAAATTTTATTTTATTTTTTTGCTCAATATCAATTTTTCTAAAGAAAAAAAAAAAACAAGAAAACATCTGAGCTTTAAGAATTTGCAAGAAAAGTGAAATGTTGAGATTAATCCCAGAAATTTTCTAGAACCCCCCCCCCCTGCTGAAATTTTGAGTTATCTCAGAAATGTAGAAAAAAACTCAGAAATTTCTGTTTTTTTCTAGAAAATTTCCTATATCTGAGAAAACGTAGAACTGCTTGTCCGTCGTCATTGGCGGCCATCTTAACTAGCCTGAGCATTCACAGCTGGCTCTGCAATCAGGAGCCTGTTGCAGAGAGCAAGTGGGAATCAGCTGATCCATGATTGACAGCGCTAAGGCCCTCCTCCTGGCTCTGATTGGCTGTTTCAAGGTAGCACTGGGAGATGACAGATTATCTCTCATACCAGAAATCTAAAATAAATCAAACTTAAAGTGTAAAGCAAAAACAGAAAGTTGAAAGATGCTTGGTGTGTTTTACAAATCTGAAGATTAGAGTTATTCAGAATGAATAAAAATGAGCTTATGATTTCATGTAGGGAGGATTTTTCCTCATAATTTCAAACATATTTAATTTTTTCCTGAAATAATGATCACAAAGTCTTTTTGATTTACATTTTATTTGACAAGACAGTGAATTGAAAAACATATACAGTATAATTCCCCAAAAGCATACAAAATGATAAGTGATACATAAGAAAATGAAACGAAATCAATAACATTCACAAAGATATGATTATATTTCCAGTGCATGAGAGTGGCTTTGTTTCAGCATTCCTACTTTCCTTTTCAAACACGTCCTGTGTTTGTTACTCGTGTCATCAGCGCTTCTACTGTCAAAGAATAAAATGTGAGAATTGAAAGGCTAAAAATAACAAAAGAAGGCACGTCTGGCTCCGTGACGAAAAGCTGAAGTGACAAAGGATGAAGAGGAGAGACGGAAGGAGGAATAATTAGGCTTAATGAAGGAGAGGATTCAGACTGATCAACCTCATCGTTGACGTGCGCAGCTTATGGTTGTGGCGTTTAACCTGTAATTGTGGAGGTGGGGAGACCGAACAAGCACCGCGGCCGAAATGCAAAGCAGCGACTGAAGGGACAAACTCTCCATCTGTTAAATGATCCGTCTGCATGGAGCTGCTGCAGGATCTCCTCATTATGAACGTGCAGCCCAAGTCGGCCCATCACACATTTGATTTCTTTGCAGATTTCGCAGTAAGTGTCGACCTTCATGACTATCAGGAATCAGACATTTCAAGGAACCTCTAAATGACAACGCATTTAAACGTGAGGCGCTGCGTAAAGCCAAATGATTCTCCAATGAGACGGCAGAGCCAAAACTCATAACTGAACGCTTGCAGAGTCATTGGTCTCTGATGTAATGTGTCCTGATGATTGTCTTTTCCCCCTTTCCTCAATCTATCAAGAGCAGCCTGCTGGCAAACACATTAAACACATTAATCCACAGGAAACTAAACATTCATTCATTTTGTGAAATTAATTTACAGACAAAAAGAGGCAAAAGCGCCGCGTTCCCTCTTTGAAGACAGCTTTTTGTTCTGCGGCAGGGCTATAAAATACATCACACATGATTGTCCAACACTGCAACAGAAAAGCAAATTAAAAAGCTGGGCTGCTAACGTGACACAAGCTTTTCTGCAAAATATGGAAATAGCTTTTTTTTTTCTCCCAAAATATCCATGCAGCATGCAGACATTCCCTTTAATGAAAAATAACATCAGAGCCTACAATCAGAGGAACTTGAAAAGCTTTTACTCCATTAGCATTCTCCCTCCCTAAGTATTTTCAGAAAAGAATCAAAACTTACAGTTAAAGAAAAACAACTACTTTTCATATGTATTTGTTAGAAATTGTCCAATTTCACTTAAAAATAAATGTGTACATCCGTTACTTCCTCCTGAAAATAGACCAAATATTTCAGTGAGCACGTTGTAGTAAAGGAGACCCGTGGTGAATGTTGTTTTCTCCAATTAGTTTTTCTACAGCTAGCGAAGTTTTACTAGAAGAAACAGAGAAATTCTGGAAGTTGCTAACTTTAGCTACGAGCTAATCAAGCTAACAGCTACTTGAAACAGGACCAATCTGAAGCAAAATTATGTTTATAAAAATAACTTAATCAACTTAAAACTTTTTAAAATTATGAAGAAATCCTACATTAGTAATGTTTTACAACTTTAACCTGATCTGCGCCATCTATTTTGCTATAATGTTTTGCCGCAGAACAGCCAGTTGGACCCATCCATTTCCAAAGTCTGAGCTGGAATTCACAGAAGAAGAAATTTGAGAGAAAACAACAATTACTTGTTTTTCTCTGTAGATCAAAAGCAAACTGTTCAGCCAGAACCACAACCTTTTTGACTTGTGTAAAATGAGTAGCTGTTATCTTAAGTTTCAGTTAGCTAGCTTCTCAAATGGGACTTTTCCTCTCTTAGAGCCAACTGGTTTACATCATTACAAACTAGATTGTTAAAGGATTTTTTAAAACGCTTCATCACTTTTGCATAAAAGTTATGTCGTCTGCTAAACTGTAAAATGTTTGTGTTGCTACAAATAGGATAAAGTAGATAAAATCTCTAATGTTTTTCTAGTTTGTAAACAATTGTTTAAAAAATAAGCTGGTGTAGCGATTACACTGCAAAAACACAAAAACTTACCAAGTATGTTTTGTCTAGTTTCCAGTGCAAATATCTTTGTACACTTGAAATAAGACAAAAATGAATTTCAAGAAACTTTTCCGCAAGAAATAGGAGCTAAATAATTCCTTAATAAAGAGGGATTAAAAATAATCTCAGTGGAACTAGTACTTTTTCATAAATTATTGACTTAAACCAAATTCCTTTATCATGCTGAAAAGTTAGTTTTGGTTTATTTCAAGTGTATTAAGATATTTGTAGTAGAAACTAGACCGGAAATATTTGGTAAAATGTGTTTTTGCAGTGTAGCTTCCACAGTGAGAATTTCTTAATGATTCTTCACATTACGGTCACATTGGATGTTCAACAGCAGGAAAGATACTGACTAAACATAGATACTGTAAGTTTTATTCCCTTATTATCTCAGGAAATAAGTGTATTAGATGCCTATGGTTCAGAAAAAGTAAGAGATGATCCATCTCATCATCCACTCAGCTTCTACACGTACTGACCAGCTCTGGAAAACTGCCGTTTATCCTCCACCTCTGTGCTGGTTGTAGCTCCAACCTGCTTTCTGACAGCCGACATGATGAACTCAGGACAAATTGTGTGGCTCAAGGAAGATGAAGCGTGGTAAGGAAAAAACAAACAAACTGCATTTCTGTGTGAGTTGCACTCTGCGGCTGAGAGAAATTCAGTGACTACTGTATTTTTGGATTTGTGCTGAAGACAAACACAGGCAGCCTGGGGAGCTGTCACAACACAAAAGAACACGCGCCTTAAATTAGATTTAAGCTTGTGGTGTGCATGATTATGACAGATGCATCGAGACACAGATTGTAAAAAAAAAAACAAAACAAAAAGAAAAGCAGCGTTCTTTTCCGATATTCAGAAATGCTTTTACAAATGATGGAGATTTCTTTTGGGCAAACAGCCTCGGGAAAGTGTTTCTACAAGCCACTGATCATGCCATGCAGAGCAACATGAACAAGGAATAAAATCCACACCATTTATTTTTTTTTATACTCAAAACATCTTCGTATTAAGTGACAACTTTAATGGACTTGTGAAAAGCAAAATAGTAATATACACTTTGTTTTTTTTAGTCGCTCGTTTGACGTTTAGCTGACTTCCTTCCCCTGTACAGAGGCACTAATAACACCTACACCTGTTTATTTTATGTATACACATGTCACCAACAATATATTATAAATCAATATTATCAATGCTATTTACAATTTTTATCATTTGGTACCGTTTGACATCTGTGTTGACCCAATTTCAGTTTCAGCCAGAGGACATACAGCTAAAAAGCAAAATGTTCTGCATATATCATAGTTTATCATTTCAAATGGTTGAAATGGTTTTAATGGCAGTTTTTCTCTAATATATGCTCAGATTTGACACATTATGACACAGTCTATATATAAATTTTAAATAATAAGGAGGAATGTGTCTCTGTGTGACAGTTTGTGAATCTTTATGTGCATTGCTATAAGCTGATTTACGCAGCTGCAGCGCCACCAGATTTTGCAATTAACACAACCAATACGGATCACGGCATCTTAATTATGGGATGTTGCCAGGTTACAGAGCTCCGAATTATGACTCGTCTCCTTTGTTCACGTTAACGACGGCTTTGCTGCCACCAGAAAATTCACTTTTCCACATATATTAGAGACTTGTTTAAAGGTTAAATAGTTTTATTTAAAAAAGAAAAAGTGAAAATGCTCTTTACCAACAAACTGAAAACATGGTTTTCAGTCAGAGGTACATAAATACACCCTCCCATTGCTATTTCACTCAAAATGGAGCCACTTTGAGAGCTTTCTGCAGCTTAATTAGAGTCCAACTGTGATAAATTCAGTTGACTGAAGATGATTTGGATGTTACACATTTATCTACTTAAGATCTCAGACTTAACGGTTCATATTAAATCAAAAGTTCAAAGATTTGTCTGTAAACACTGCGGTTGTTTTCCTGCAGCAGAAACTGGGCCACTGCTTTGCATCGGGGTGAGACAACCACCAAACACAAAGGCTGTTTTGGGTCTCAGGTGATAATTCAGCTTCCAAAATGGCGGCAGGCAGGCAGGCAGGCAGGCAGCCTTCAGAAGCAGATTTCAGATTATCTGAAAAGATCCAAACATCCATTTCAAACAAAACTCGAGGCTTCGATTGATGCCAAAGTATTAAACCAGGAGTGTTATGTTTACATTTTAAAACACTCCAAAATGTCTGAAAACATGTTTTCACTTTGCTATGAAGGGTGTTTGTTGATTATCTGTTAGAAAAATGTAAAAAAAACAAAAAGGGTGTGAATCCGTACCGTTTCTTCACTGGTGTGTTTCTCAGACAGGAATATGGAAGTTGTTACTTTCTGAACAGACTGGAGGAATTTTTTAAAGGTGTTTTGTTTTGTCAGACGAGTGTTACAATCTCGTTTTGAAAGAAAAAATTGTTTAAATTATGTCCCATGGCTGTAAACAGACAAGCTGAGACTCAGCAGCCTCCCTCTCACACTTTAACAACAATTTGATGCTGTTTAAACGTCATGGCACAAAACGTTGCATAAAACATCTCATATTAAATCCCAGGAACAGGCAGTTTTCTGACTGCTTTTGGTGGAAATGTGGATTTTAATTAGTAACCAATCAGAGCTCCGGTTCATCTATACAGCGGCTCTGCATGCGGTTTTAAAGCCCGCCTCATCTTATGCAAGAACACATATGATTTCAAAGGCTTCCTGGCTCGAGAAGATAGAAACTTTAACTGAATTTCACAAGTGTTTAAAGAAAGAAAACTTGAAAAAGGAAGATACAGGCTGTGGCTTCGATGTAAACACAAAAAGGAAATGTGAAGGCAGGAAATAAAACCGAAAACCATCCGTGAGCAGATTACTTTAAAACATTCAGAGGTTAAGTTTACAATGAAAAGCAGAAACAGGTGTCATGGCCTCTCCCTTCGTTTCCCCCTCTAATTTAGGTGACCTGAAACTTTCCCGTGTGCCTCTGTTGCGGCGTCGTTGCTACGGCTACACATACATGGGGGTCGATACGAAGCTCTCGCCACGAGGAATGTTGCCGGACGAGGGCCCGTGATTGGACGAGTCGTTGCCGTGGTGACCGTCGGAGCCGTCCTTGTTCAGGACCGGAGGGGCTCCGCCGTTCAGCGCGTCGGTGGCGTCCTCATCCAGCATCTGAGGAAAAGGTCAGCAAGGTCATGTTTACAGCATCTTATCGGGAGAAACTCACTTTAGAAATGGTTCAGATATTTATATTCATTTATGTTTTATTCTTTAAATTTTCATGTAGTAAAGGTAATGTTTTGGTGGTTAAACACCTTCTGCAAGGCTCCTGAAATAAAATAAAATACTTTTTTCAGCTTCGCCAAAAATTCCTGCCAAAGAAATCAGGAGTCATTTTTTAAAAAATGTCAATTTTTATATTTTTCTGGACAGAACCAGAGCCAAGGTGAGCTATACCTGGAGGAACTGTAAAAATATATCATACATTTTATTTTATTTACCTATTAGTTTGGATTTAACGTTAAAATGAATCAATTTTTTACTGAAGTGATTCTTCATGAATAAATGGGGTCAAGACTTTTTGCCACATGAGTATTTTTGAAGTTTTTAAAAAAAGTAAGTTTGCATTTTCTTTTGTGCAATATTTTGATAAAAAGCACTCAGGAGTCTGACCTGTGTAGAAAATGGATCTGTAAACTGACATTCATTTGAAGGAAATGTTGCAAACTCTTCAAAAACACTGGGAGCGCACAATTACAATAAAACTTTAAGATAAAAAGAGGAAATATAAATAAAAGACGTATGTTTTCTTAATGTTTTCTTTTACATCAACTGTTCTGGCAAATTTATGTCAGTTTTGAAATGATTTTAAGGGCCGGAAAAGGAGCCAAACCGAACTTTAAACACCCGGAACTGAAATAATTCAAAGAAAGTTTTCTTGTGGCAACCAAAGAACTGAATTAAACTTCTGTAGTTAATTATCATAAAGATAAATACAGACATCATGTCAAGTTTTTGCCTTTCAGGTCTTTACAAAAACAATCTAGTTCTCACATTATTTGAAAGTTTCTAAAAGAGCAAAAAGAGAAATCCACATATATCCTTACATACCGACAGATAAAGTATTTTCTTTGTATTCAGAACAAGAGAAGCCACATTTCTCTAGCATCATAAGTTATAAAAACGTTCCAGTGAACAAGTGGAATATATTTAAAAGTCTGGGAGAATAGAAATAAACCTTTCTTATAAGGGGAAGAGGAAAAAAAAGCAGATTTGTTGGAGATTATCAGAGTATAAAAAAGAAAGATCAAAGAAAAACGCTGCACTCTGGACAAGATGGATTCTCAAGAGGTTTGTGAGATCACAAGGTAATCATTTGTACTCGGCTCCGGGCTGCGAGAAGCTAAAGAGAAAATAAGCAATGGTTTCTCTAAAACAGGTTAACTCAGACGTTCCTGCAATGTCATCAGATAAGACAGAAAAGGAGAGTTCTTCTGCACCGAGGAAATCTCTCATTTAGACATTATTTATCGCTCAGCTGGTCTGTGCAGCTCTGCAATCTGAGAATTCACTCTGGATTATCAGAGCCAAACAGGAAGAAAACTACAGTTTGGAAATAATAACAGAAAAATCTGGAGATTTCTTAGCTTTATCGTATAAACAGTTGAGTTTAAAGCGAACTAATAAAGCGCTGATGGACAAAATGGCCGATAAAAACCATTTACTGCAGGAATCTATCACAGGGTTCTGCTTCATTGTTTCCTTTTTTCTGGACTTCAATCTAAAAAGCAATCCCTAAAACTACAACCAGGTCAGCAAAGTTTAAAAGAGTGCCAATTGAGGTCTTAGCAAAAGTTATGTGCTTTAAAACAAAAAGCGTTTGTGTTGATGGGGCCTTTAATCCCTGTAGAGGAGATGGGAACCGGCGGGAAAACCCACAATCACATCTTTACGGCTCTGCACTTAAAAGCTTTAAAAGGTGCTGCGTGACAATTTCCAAAGCGATAGCATAAAACATTTAACACAGCTTTTTTAAGTATCCTGTGCTTGCATTATTTTACTTATGCACATTGAAAAAAGAGAGACGATGTCCTTTAAATGCTCAGTGTTTGTAAAATCAGGTCAAAGCTGAAACATCAGAACTGGTCAGCGTGGAAAGCGTCATGCCAAAAGCAAAACTAAATCAGTTTCAACACTTTTGCAGCTTCCTCACAAGGCAGAAAGAGGATAACTAGTAAAGAGCTACAAGGAAAAGTATCGTCAAGAAATTCACCGAACCACACAGGACAGAGACAAGAAGCTCTGGATTTTAAAAAACTTGTCAAGAAAACGAGGGACAAAGTCTCCTGTGAGCCAATAACACCTGCTGGGGTGATATTAATAGATTCCTGCACAGGATGGAGAGCAAGGAAAACTCTGCATGCTGGAACCACATCTGTTGGTCAGATCCGACTGAACCAGAACTGTCTGGCCAAAGGAAAGCATCCTGTGTTTGAGGAAAGAGCAGTGAAGCAGGACTGGAGGAAGTCCTGCCTTTAACTGCAACAGATCCTGGAATTAATTTGTGTCAACAAGTAAAAATAATGCAAACATCTAAAACAAACACTGGAGAAGTTCAGATGAAGCTAATTGCAGTACTTCGGTAACATCACTTCTTCCAGCGCTAAATGGGAACAACCAATCAGAGGCAGGAGGCGGGTCTTAGTGCTACCAATCACCCACTTCTTCTCTCCCTTTTTCTCTCAGCTACGCTGCAGCTAGCAAAGCTTGCGGTGAATGCTAATGCTAGTTAGCATGGTTGATAAACGGTTTTTCTGTAACGGTAAGTTGTTTCTCCACCATTAGCATATTGAGCAGCAAGCGCCTGAGGTTGATTGACAGCGTTAAGACCCTCCTCCTCCCTCTGATTGGTTGCTTTTGTTCTAATATTACTCTGTCACAATGTAGAGACAGTTTTAACAAAAAAAAACGTAACCAGTTATTTTTTTACTGAACTACTGCAGTCAGAGCTGACGCCAGAACTCTCGAAGCTTCGGTACACAGTTGCAAACTTCTCCTTACTACTCCACACAACTTCACTTCAAAAAAAAATCTGAACTGTTCCTTTAAGAAGCAGTGAGTGACTGGAACAAAGCGGACAGCTCACACTAGTCCATATGCATGCAGTTCTCTGTCATCGTTCGTCTCCCAGCCTTAAAAACGTTGGTTTTGGATCTGTGTGCACGTTGTGTTTGTGCATAAACAGTGTGTGTTAGTTACTGTGACAGGCTCTCCCCCTGTGGGCTCGTAGTAAACCTCTCCTGGGCTCAGAGGCACAGTCTCTGTGGCTGTGGGCGGCTCTGACGGCTTGTTCAGCTGCATGCACACAAATCAGCGCAGAAAGAGAGCAAAAAAAAACACAAAACAGCACAGAAACAAGCAGTCAAGTGGAGAAGACAGGAGAGGGCCTTTGAAACAATTCAACAGAATCTGTTCAGGAGATAACACAGCCGCTTCAGGAACGATCCGAATCGGACTACACACCCTTTGAAAAGAGAAGCGCAGCCCTTCACTTGCACAAACACTGAATGGTATCCTTCAGCTTTGGTGCTTTCAACAGCCTCTCATTTACATACAGAGAGCAGACACTTTGCTTCGACTCCCGTTGAAAATTATATTTTTTAAACAGGAAAATAGCTTTGGCATGAACTTTGAGACACTTGTTTTTCCACTGCAATTAAGCAATTAGTGTGGCACTTTGACTACATCTCCTCAGATGCATTTTGACCTAAATCACTTCAGCTCTCCTGCTCTTGCTCTCTTTTTTACCCAACCAGGCTCATAAATTGCTCACTTAAAACAAAACTGGAGAACTTCTGTGCCCTCCACAGATTGAAGCTGTGAGATGTTAAGGTTTATTTAGGTCTTTTTAGGCGTTTCATGTAAAGAAACAAGCCAGTCGCTTGATCCAAGTCTTTTATTTTGCAATTTAAACTGTATTCAAGCACAATGACATGAAGTTGAGTGGAAGGAAAAAGTGTGATAGAGGAAAGATGCACAGGAAACATGGTTAATTTGAGTTTAAATAGGATTGGTAAGCAAAGCAAACAGGAGCTACAAAGTTACTTTGCTCCTTTTTCACCATTTTCTTGTACTTAGTTTCCCAACAAACAACCCTGACGTAAAACTCAATGTATGTTTCTCCATTTTACGTTTTCCTTTCACTCGACTTTCCTTTCAAATCTAATAGAAGGTTCAATTTTTGAATTGAATTTACTTTTCAACTACATCCTGATTTATCGAGTTATAAAAGGATGAACAGGTTGATGCACCAAATGGTTACATCTTCTAAAAGGTGAACATTAATCGGTTTTTAATAATCGGTTCTGCTGAGATATTTTTCACAAAGATCTTCTGCTGATAGTGAGATGTAATGGATGACTATTTTCATTTTTTTTTTTATGGCTTTGATTGGTTGGAAGGCGACGGTTTCATGGTCTGGACGTCTAATCTGGACCAGAGCGGTGATGTCAACTCACTCAGAGGAAAATTATGATTCACATCTCAGCAGAAAATCTTCCATTTCAGCCGCAGACGTAGCTGAGAGCAGACAGTCGGCTGAGCTGCTCCAGCATTAAACTGTAATTTATCCTTTAACAAGATAACAGCTTGAGAAGCTATTCTTTCAAATTTGCATCTGTGGCCTGAAACGTCCAATTACCCGACACTCACACTGGACAAAACTCGCAAAAATAAAAATAAAAAAGAGGAGAGTGGATATAATTGTAGACAGACAGATAGAAGTCATGTGATTTTTCAATTTCATTGAGAAAAAACACATTTAGAGGTAAAAGTTTAGCTTTTTTTGGTTTCTTTTTAACCAAAGGGAAGTTTTGTTTCAAAGCACAATGCTAATACAGCTAGCTAAACCATGGCTGACGTGTCTGTCACTTTAAATACTCAACTATTATGTATTTTGAAATACTAAATAATTTTGCTTCTCATTTTAGTAATTTCAAAAAGCATGACATCAGACAAGAAAGCAAAAGATGCCACTGTGGATCCACTGATCTAAATCTGTAATTTATCATTCACAACATGATAATCTCCTAATTTAGTAATCAATTAAAATTAACACTAAAATATGTTTTAGAGAGGCTAAAATATTTTTTCCAACTGGTTGGCTGATTAATCGATTATTCTGATGATTTATTGGATTTAAAAAATCTGCATAATCTGCAGATTTTTCATTTAATCCTTTTTATACAATATTACAAAATTAAAAATGCAAACATGCCTAAGAGTCTCTTTTTTAGATAAAGAAATAAACATTTTATTGTCTAATCTGCAGCAATCTTTTAGAGTAAACTTGATCTTTTGTAGCAGCAAATACATTTAGAGCTAAAAAAATACTTTTAGCATCAAGATGTGAAAAACTCAGCTCTTTAGATGTGGAGATTATTATTCAATTAACCAATTAATAACTGAATAACAAAAGCTGCTCAATGAGAAATGTAATTTACTGAATTTGAACCAGGTGAAGGCAACACTTGAGGAGATTAATTACAGACAAAGTTTAATTTTTTTACATCTTAAATGCAAAATGCATATTTTTTTTGTACAGTTTTGGTATAATTACTGCTCTGACTGTGTTGTTCATTCAGCAAATGGTCATTTTTCAGTCTGTATGCTCCAGTTAACGATTAATCGTTAATAATGTTGATTAATTGCGATCAACCTGATTAATAGTTTCAGCTCTACTTTGACATTAGCGATAAACTGAGAGAGTTTTCATTCACAGTAAACACATGTGGGCATGTTGTACAACAATTTGAGAACTTTATCACCAAAAGTGAAGCAGCTATAACTGCTGAAGCACAGAGTGTTATTTAAAAAGATTCAGCCAGAAGACTCGTAGCCTCTCACCGCCCTGAAAACCAGAAGCTTTAAGAGTCACAGCCTCGCCACAGGTGCTGCTTCACAGACAAACCTTTAAACGTCTAAAAAAGACCCTTTCGCTGCTGCACCACGTGAACCGTCCTGGGCATTAAGAGCCATTAGAGGCCTTTTTCCATGTCTAATCAGCATAAAATTACTGAGTTTTTAGTCACGTTACATAAGTGCACCAAAATGCGAAGGAATGATAGGGAAAATAACGAAGTGCTCTAATGGTGCTCTTTACAAACCAAGGTAATTATTTGGGCACATGGAAGCCAACTGAGATCTCCAATCAATAGCCATTAGCCCCATTATGACGGCCCAAATGGACTGTGTGTATCTGTGTGAGAGAGACGATAATATAACTGTGGTGACAATAAGGATTGATTTGAAGCCGCGCCGATCACTCACCATCTCCGTGGAGCTGCCTGCCTTCACCGGAGGAGGAGGCTTGTGCTTCGGAGGACCCCTGATTGGTCGAGAGGGGAAAAGCAATGCGGTTATTGATCTTCGCTTCGTTAAGACATCAGATTTTCCTTTGTGTTTTAAAAGATGGACAACTGTGGCCGCTGAGAGGCTGAAGGACAGAAATGAAATATTGACCGCTGAAGATGTCCCTTTGTGTCGCAGTTCAGTCAATGTTGTTTTTGCAGAAAATCCAGCAATCAGTTGGAGAAAGAAATACATTTTAGTGAGCTTAAAGATTTTTTTTTTCTACTGGATGACTGAATCAATTCAAACACAGGTGGAGAAATCCTTTACGGGCGTGGAAGAAACCGTTCGGGCTCAGCAGAACTGCTTTGCTTTCATCGTTGAAACGGTTAAATTGGGGAGCTAAATGAATGTTATTGATATTAAATATTTTCTTTCTAAACTCTCAAGACTATAATTAACATTTTGGTTATAGATTCCCTCTGTGGTTCCAGTACATTTCATGGTATTTCTCTCTGGGAGAAAAGCAGCTGGTCAGGCAAGTGGAAGAAAAAGTTCTGCCGGGTTCAACACAAACCTTAAAATGCAGATTTAAAAAATGCACCAAAGCAGCACCAGCCTGCTTAACGTCACAGCTCAGCTGATGTGGATGTAAAACTAGTTTTTTCTTCCAACACCGTGAAATAAGGAGCAAACCAAAATCAAGACAGAACCAAGAACAGATCCGGTTCTTCTCAACTCGGGTCCAACTGTTAGAAGATCTAAAACCTACGTCAGATAATCTCCATTATCTCGAGTTGCTCTGAACATCTGAGCTCTTCTCTGCTGCCCGTAATTATGTTTGAACTCTTAAATATGGGCACTTTACTCCAACAGCCATTAATATATTAAATCACTCAGTGATTGATGTGATGCTCAAGCTGCCTTATAGTTGGTCTATATAAAGCGCTGTCTGCTGGTTTATTTCATTAGTTTCCATTAGTAAGGCATGCTAATGGTTATTTATACATCATCACTGCACAAACAATGAAGCAAGAACAATATAGATGAGTTATTAGTGGTGCTGAGGTGGAGTGGAGGACGGGCTTGGCTTCAATTAGGCTGCTAATCAACTTCTACTGAAGGCTCCCATAAATAAAACAGAACCAGCATAAAATCAGAGTTTCCTGCTCTAAACTTACTGCTAAACAAAAGTGGAGAATGGAGACATTATTATTATTATTATTATGATTATTTATGGCCCAAAATAACGGAAATAATCAAGCAACAAAATCAATAGAACTTGATTATTCCTACAAGGGAAATTATTAACCTGTCAAAGTTTAGCACATTGAAAAACGTAAGTTTTTATTTATTCTCTATGTTTGTATTTTAACCCTATGTAGGCCGTGCGGCGTACAAGCATGTGACGCATTTATAAGGCTTCGTAATAACAGACGGCATACCGAGTTTTCATTTCGACTCTGTTGGACAGCACGGACTTCAAACTTTATAAAAGTGGTGTTTTTATATTGGTTTTGTGGTTATTTACTTCAAAATAAAGCCAGAAATAAGATCGATCATTTCCGCCTTATTTTGTGGGGTCTAAATGTACCACATTTCAAAACAACCAATGAAAATGTGTTGACGGTCTGTTGCTAGGTAGAACGGAGACACGCGGAAAGAGACGGGGGGCGGCAAGAGACTAGCGATGCTGTGGATTTTACTAAGAGTGTTTCAATGGGTTTTTTTGACTATAAGTGTGTTAGAGTTTATGGTGTGTGTAGGGTTAGTAGTAGTTTTGCTAGCTATCGCTACATGGCTTCATAGCGAGCGCTGACGCACAGAGAAGAGAGACTGGGTGGCCATTTGGACCTCGTCTTCAAACAAAACTTTTGGTGTGTTGGTGTGTAAATTCAGACTCAAATAATCTAAAGAGGATGCTTATGCTAAAATTAATAACAATCTGTCAAAGATAAATTTTTACTTCTGAGAAAATAAAACTCATCAAGGTATAATGAGTGTGTTTCATGACAAATATGTTCAATTTACTTTATTATTATCTTAATATATAAATATATAAAGGTGTATCTATATGAGTGATTGCTTGTGATTTAAGAAATTTACTTCTCAAGCTTATTTTTTATTGAAACTTTTGTTGATGAAACATGAAACATCTTCATTTTAAACTGTAAATGAATGAAACAAATAAGTTTACACAACTTATTTTCTGCTCACTATAAGAAAAACAAACCATTTCACCAACATCACCGATTTATTTTCCATCAGTTTCATGAAAGTCTCATCCATATGTCTGTCACGTTCGACACAAACTTTTTAAAACTGCTCTAAAATCAGAATAAAATGACATTTTCACAGAATAACATCAGAGTCTATTCTTTTCAAACCAACAAGGTTTGAGATATTAGCCAAAGATTCTTTCTGTTTGTTCTGATTTACAGGCTGACTGATGGTCTGGATGCATCAAATTTTAATCCCGGCATAATGAATGTTGGAGCTCCCATTTGCTCGCTCGTTTATAAAACACCCTGATGATCTACATGGAGCTCCAGCTTGGAGAATTGCATCTGAAAACGTGGAGCAAAAGCCCAGAAGGTTTAATAAATCTCCATCCTCAGCTGCAGCCCAGGGGAGGATAAATGGGAACCTTGAACCGGGTTGGTGCCGTAAACTTCAGGTCCGGATTTGAAACCGAGTCACCACTGCTGGATCCTTTAATGGCGCGTGATACGTTTTAATGAGCTGCAGCCCCAGAAGGAGGGATTAGTTTGCTCAGGAGGTTAAACAAACGTTTAAGTTAATGCAGAATTAGTGAGGAAGACTCACTCCGTGTCCTGCTGGTACTTCCTTATGAGGAAGACGATGCCGATGATGATCCCGATGAAGATGATGGTGCCGAGGACGCCGCCGACCAGAGCGCCCGTCTGCTGCTCCTGGACAGGTTCCCGTTTCTCCTCTTGTACCGGCGGAAAGTGGGTGGGGAGGGAGAGGAAGAGGAAACAAAGTGTTATTACAGGTTCATTTAAATTTCATGAGGCCGATCTCGGCATTTTAATGCTGCTCACTGGCGGTATTTGTGTTTTATGCGTTCTCCTGCTGAGAAGAAGGAATAATCTGCAGCCGTGTGATTCAGGAGTGCTTCATAAAACCGAAGCAGAGCAAAACATGTAAAACAAACAAACAGGGTGACAACGCAGCGCAGCCATAAAACATAAAGAATTCATACAGGCAGCTCTGAACTTCCTGCCGTAAAAATGCCACAAAGCTCCGACTCGATCCAGTCAGAACAAGTCATTGCTCTTTAATTAAGGATTTGTTTATGGTTTCCACAGGGATGTGAGGAATCTGAACTGACTGTAAAAGCTGCTCAGATTGAGCTCTTATTTGAAAAGGCAGGAAAAAAAAAAAAAAAGCGGTCGGCAGCAGCTGCACGCAGCGTTCCCTCGGCACAATCACCGACTATCCCTGGGAATTTGGCAGGAACAACAAAGAGGGAGGCTGAAAGGTTTTCACAGGTTATTTAGTCCTTTGTTTTGATTTTTCCCATTTACTCAGTGTAACTGGAGCGTGCCCACACCACTGTCTCTGGTACAGAGGTGATAAAAGGACAACCTGCGGCGTTTGCACCCTGACTTCAT
This sequence comes from Poecilia reticulata, assembly GCF_904066995.2. Lineage (NCBI taxonomy): Eukaryota > Metazoa > Chordata > Actinopteri > Cyprinodontiformes > Poeciliidae > Poecilia > Poecilia reticulata. The sequence continues at coordinate 27,412,907 of NC_088840.1, read as the reverse complement.
TCATGTTCCAGTATTTACAGCTATTCACCACATCACAATTCCAGGAATATTGTTGGGTTTTCATGTGACAGAAGACAAATAAAAATATAAAACATCAATAACTTCTAGCACTAGTCTTTGCTGCAGGTGCAGCTCAAAGTCTCAACATCGAAACCTTTGACTAGTCCTCTTTGAAAACAGTTCAAAGTCAACCAGCCTGGACAGAAAGTGACTCTGAAGAGCAACTGTTGAGTCTCTCACCTGGATTCAGGGCTGAACTTTGACTGGGCCGTTTAAACACATTAATCGCTGCAGCCTCTAACTCAGGGGTGTCAAACTCCAGTCCTCGAGGGCCGGTGTCCTGCAACTTTTAGATGTGCCTCTGCTGCACCACACCTGAATAGAATAATTAGGTCATTAGCAAGGCTCTGGAGAACTGAGGAGGTAATTAAGCCATTTGATTCAGGTGTTTTGTACCTGTGGCACATCTAAAAACTGCAGGACAGCGGCCCTTCAGGACTGGAGCTTGACACCCCTGCTCTAACTGGTTTCCCTCCAGGATTATCCCGAGTTTAGCTTCATTCATCTTCTGATCAGACTCCTTGAAGAAAAGCATCCCCACAGCATGATGCTGCCACTATCACCTTGCAGAAGCACGGCTCAGGGTAATAGTTTGGTGTGTATTCTCAGTCATCCAACATATAGTCATCATAAATGCTTACAAGGAAGGCAAACAGACTTCTTTCTGTGTTTCCTGGAGATGTTTCTGAATATTCAGAATTGATGAATTCATGCTCCCATATTTGTGGGAACAGTTTAGGAGTTGCAGACATGAGACATGAATGCAAAACCGGTACATGAAGTAGACTTGGTAAGGCCTTGAATAACAGTATTGTTTTTGGAAGAACTCGGTAAGAGTCCAAACTCTGTATCTCGATAGGATGAGTAGAAGTTGAGCCAGGACTTCTTGCCCAACATCAGTGTCTGACCTCACAAATACTCCTCAAGAAGAATGGCCACATATGACTGTAAAACAGGCTACTAAGAGAAATCCCGTCTCTTTGGTCTTTAAGGAGTCCATCAAAGTCAGGCTGAATGTCTGAGACAAACAGAGAGGATCGTAAAGATACTATCTACCTCTAACTGACAGGCCTGACTTTAGCTAGCAAGGCTTCCAATGTCTGCACCATTCCAGCACCAGTCAAATGTTTTTATTTGGCTGCGTTTCATCTCGTATGACCGACTCAAACAAACAGCTTTACCACCGACTTCAGCACATAAATACTTGGAAATCCATTATTTTGCTAAAACCTTTGCATTTGCCTCCTGTCTAGATAAGCGATCGTTTATGGCGGCTAAAGTTGTGACCTCCTTGTGTCATTATGTTAAAAAAGCAACTTCAAAATAAAGTCAATGCAGCTTCAGCCGAGACATGAGGTTAAATTAGAAAATACGTGGGATGGACAGACTCAACCAAAGATGATTTATTATTGACTGAATTTGTTTTCTTCCTAAACAGCAGGGGGCAGCCTGTTCATATGCAGGTACATTTAGACGGACAGGCAAAGCAGCAGCTTTTCTTTCACAGCTGGACACAGAAACAGACAGAAAACATCCAGACGGCTTCAATCGGCTCCTCCCTACATAGGAGTTTCTTCAAAGCTCAACTGATGTGTCAACGATCACAATTTATATCTTTTTTTTTGTACACAGTTAACAGCAAACCAGCTTTTCAACAAAGACTGGGTTACCCTGCTGCTAGGGAAATTCCCAACAGGTGACACAGGAGTCAGGATTTAATACAGGAACAGAGATCTTATTGAATTCGGAATTGAGGTGAGAGGAGGCTGCCTCCCACGAGGAGAGGACTGCTGCAGAGAAGATTGATGGAGGAAGCAGGGAGTTTGTTGGAGGGCAAATGCAAAACGTGTTAATAATCTATCAGAGAAGCCCATCGCATCTCTCTGAACAGAAAAAGCGCTTCAGGAATCCTCATCAAACACGACCGGCGCTCTCTCTGCAGGGAAACCAGAGGTGCACCAAGCAGTAATAACTTTGTTCTCCTGCACCTGCTCAGACGAACAGCTTGAATCCAGAAAAAAAAAAAAAAAAAACACGTTTCACTGTCGAAATGTCATTTTAAAAAGTTTTTGCATCTAAGTGGTAGAAAAGTTTGCTGATATGGAAAATATGCAAGTTGTTTTCTGACCAATATTCTAATTACAGGGCCGATATTTAGCCATGTCCTTTACGGCAGCGCTGCTCCACCACGCAGCCCAGAAATGAAAGAATGAAAAGGGCAGGAAATGCCAGGCGGTGTTTGTGGACACAGAGAGAATTTGATTTCCATAACTATGGAAATGTGTGAAATATATTATCAAACTCGGGGTGTTATCAGTCTCCATGCAAAGATTATAGCAGCACAGGGTCAGAGTATGAAGAGCAGAGAAAACCAGGAGGGTTTTTTACCGTTTATCTTCTTTTGGTTGAATTTAAAGCAACTAAAAAGGTCAGAGGAATCGCAGAAAATGGCAACATTTGTTATATTTTCAGCTGCTGCGGTTCTCTTTCACAGTGTTAAGTGTCAAACAAACCAAACTAATAGAAATACCTGGTTCCCTCCTCACCTGTGGGGGCGCTGCACCAAGAACCACTGAAGGAAACAACATGAAAACCTCTGAAGAAACTAAAGTGGAGCGGCGTCAGATTTTAGCGGTTGTAGGATTTCTCTTTTGCCTTTGGTAAAAAAAAAAAACACAAAAAAAACCCCAAACCATTTCTTGAGCTAGCTCTAGTGTAGCATGTTTGTTTTGGCTGTATTTACCCAGAATGCCCTGCACTATAGTTCGCTTCCTGCTTTTTGAGAGATCTCTGGTCCGCTTGGAGTTTAGATATGCATTCATTTTATTTTGCATTGTAGGAATTACCAGATTCAGAGAAACAAATTAATTAGTAATATAAAAATGAAATGTGACATTGTTGATTAACTGAAAAAGGATTATACACAGGGGCTGCACAATGGCGCAGTTGGTAGAGCTGTTGCCTTGCAGCAAGAAGGTTCTGGGTTCGATTCCCGGCCTGGGGTCCTTCTGCATGGAGTTTGCATGTTCTCCCTGTGCATGCGTGGGTTTTCTCCAGGTACTCCGGTTTCCTCCCACAGTCCAAAAACATGACTGTCAGGTTAATTGGCCTCTCCAAATTGCCCCTAGGTGTGTGTGTATGGTTGTTTGTCCTGTGTGTCTCTGTGTTGCCCTGCGACAGACTGGCGACCTGTCCAGGTGACCCCGCCTCTCGCCCGAAACGTCAGCTGGATAGGCACCAGCAACCCTCCCGACCCCATTAAGGGTGCAAGAAAATGGATGGATGGATGGATGGATTTTACACAGAGCCAGGTTGACTTGTATAGCTTTTGTTGCATTATTAAAATAAATCATGTGAAAACTGCATTTTGTTTCAATCAGATTATCTCTGTCTGATATTAAAATTAGTTTTATGATCTTAAATTTCTTGTCAATAAACAAAATGCCTGGCTTTTCCCACCCAGCCATGCTAACCTGATTCCAGTTTGAGCAAAGCAAACTGGAGAGTGAAAACTTGGTGTGGGCTGAGGCTATAATTGGCTATAATTGTAAGCAGTGTTTTCTACAGACGTCTTTCTCCAGCTTTGAGTTTACGTCATTTGAAATAAGACACGTAAACCAAGTTTTCTGTGCTGTCGTTTACCGGCCCCCCAAATATAATAAGGATTTTATAAGCGACTTCTCTGACTTTTTATCTGGGATTTTAACTAACTATGAACATGTTCTTATTGTTGGAGACTTCAATATACACGTGTGCTGTCCTGATAAGCCTCTGGTAAAGGACTTTTTAAGTCTTCTGGACTCTTTTAACTTGGTACAGGCCGTATCCGGTCCTACACATGAGCACGGACACACACTGGACCTGGTTATTTCCTGCGGTCTGCCTGTGACTAACCTGGAAACCCGTGACTCTGTGTTCTCGGATCACCTGCCTGTTTTATTCACTGTTACTTTGACACCAACTGCAGTTAAAACTCGCGCTTCTGTTCGGCGCTGTCGGATTATTAACCCTTCCACTGCCACTCAATTCTCCACCGCTTTTCTTCAGCTCTGTGGATCATCTGACTTCCTCAGCTCTGATACAGAAGAGCTCTGGTCCTGGTTCTGTTCTTCCTGTCAAACCATTCTGGACTCGGTTGCTCCATTAAAAACCAGGCAGCCAAGGATTAAACCTGAGCCTTGGTTTAATGACAGAACTCGTGCTGCAAGGCAGGAATGTCGTCGTGTTGAACGCAGATGGAAAAAGGATAAACTGCAGGTTACCCTTCAGATTTTAAAAGACTGTTGGCGTCTCTACCAGAGCACGGTTAAAGAGGCTAAAAGGGAATATTTAGCAAATATAATTTCCTCAAACAGCCATAACTCACGTGTTTTATTTCACACCATTGACTCTGTCCTTAATATTCCACAGAATGCCTGTTTGGAAGCTTCTCCTGACATGTGTGCTAAGTTTCTGCGTTTCTTTATTGAAAAGGTTGGTAGTACCAGGGCTCTTATCACAGCTCCTGACTCCGACCCTTCTGTTTCTGTACCTTGCTCTGCTGCTTTCAATCAGTTTGAGCCTGTGACTGTTTCACTTTTAGAGGACGTGGTTGGCCGCATTAAGCCATCAGGTTCCCCACGTGATCCTGTCCCTCCACAATTTTTTAAAGATATTTTATCTAGCATAGTGCAGCCTGTTCTTGCAATTATAAATAGCAGTCTGTCCTCAGGTGTGGTGCCCTCTAGTTTTAAACATGCAGTAGTGCAGCCACTGCTTAAAAAACCTGGCCTTGATCCTACTGTTCTGGCTAATTATCGGCCTATTTCGAAGCTGCCTTTTCTTTCTAAGGTTTTAGAAAAAATTGTGTACTGTCAGCTGAAACAGTTTTTAGATGACAATGGCATTCTGGAGGTTTTCCAGTCAGGTTTTAAAACTCTTCATAGCACAGAATCTGCTTTAATAAGAGTTTTTAATGACATCCTTCTTGCATGTGATTCTGGTAACCGTGTTGTTCTGATTTTACTTGACTTAACTGCTGCCTTTGATACAGTAGACCACAATATTTTATTATCGCGATTACACCACATTGTTGGTATTGATGGCACTGTTCTTAAATGGTTCCAGTCTTACCTAGAGGAGAGAACATTTTCAGTGAAAATTAGTGACTCTGAATCATCTGCTGTTTCAATGACTTATGGTGTCCCGCAGGGCTCAATTCTGGGCCCACTGCTTTTCTCTCTTTATTTATTGCCTTTGGGTTCTATCCTTAGGAAACATGGGATTTCTTTTCATTGTTATGCTGATGATTGTCAGATTTATTTGCCCATGAAGCAGAAGGATGTCCACTCCATCAAACATCTCCTGGCATGTCTTGGTGATATTAAATCTTGGTTGGCCTTGAACTTTTTAAATTGTAATGAAAACAAAACAGAGGTGATTGTGTTTGGACCCAGTGGCTCCTGTGAGTCCTCCTCTGTTGACCTTGGACCTTTGGAGGTATATTTTAAACATGTTATTACGGACCTTGGTTTTAAGGTGGACAGTGATTTTAAATTGGACAGCCAAATCAGAGCCGTGGTTAAGTCCAGCTTTTATCATTTAAGGCGATTGGCATCAGTGAAATCTTTTCTTTCCAGGCAACATTTTGAAACAGTGATCCACGCTTTTATCTCGACTCGACTGGATTACTGTAATGCACTTTATCTGGGAGTCAGTCAGTCGCTGCTCTCACGTCTGCAGCTGGTTCATAATGCAGCTGCAAGACTTTTGACAGGAACTCGGAAGAGGGAGCATGTGACTCCTGTCCTGGCTTCACTTCACTGGCTGCCTGTATATTTTAGGATTCATTTTAAAATTCTTTTGTTTGTTTTTAAATCACTGCATAATCTTGCCCCGGCTTACCTCTCTGAGCTTCTTCACCCCTACGTACCCTATCGGTCACTCAGGTCAGCAGATCAGCTGCTCTTGGAGGTACCAAGATCCAGGAGGAAGCTCAGAGGGGACAGGGCTTTCTCTGTCATTGGTCCTAAGTTATGGAATGACTTGCCTTTACAGGTCAGAGAGGCCCCTTCACTGTCCACTTTTAAAGTTCGTCTTAAAACCCATTTATTTTACTTGGCTTTTAACTCCTGTGGGATCTAGTTTTAGAGTGTATGTTTTTGTTTTTAAACTGTAAGAGTTTTTTTTTTTTTTTTTATTATGCTGTGTTTTAATGTACAGCACTTTGTATCAGCTGTGGTTGTTTTAAAGTGCTTTATAAATAAAGTTGGTATGGTATGGTATGATTCCAGTTTGAGCAAAGCAAACTGGAGAGTGAAAACTTGGTGTGGGCTGAGGCTGGAACTGGGTTTTCTGGCATGGTAATTGGCAGACTAACGCCTCCACCACCACTACACCCACCTCGGAAACATTTGTATCCACATCAACAATGCATGCAACAGCATGTTCAGCCTGGACCCCATCTTGCAGTGAAAAGAGACTTTCAGGACCAATATTAGGGAGAATAAAGTCAGATTTTGTCCAAGAATTACGTTTTAAATCACAATAGAGCAACATATATTGAAGAACAACATTACATTTCCTCACCCTCACAGGGCAGCAGTTTAGACTAAGGTTGGAAATTATTGATTAATGAGTTAATCTAGAGTTGGCTGATCTTATCAATCGATTGTGGATTAATTGATAAGTGGACATTTTCTTAAAAATGAGTTTATTCTTGTATCAGTTTTTCATATGCTGTCTGAAAAAAAACTTACTCTTTGTCAGGTATACTAATAATTTCTCACACTAAGAAACGTGTATTTATAAAATATAATACAACAGCAATCTATTAAGTTGCTGAATAGGAAGGTAAAAAATAAGATAATAAGCAACTAACACTTAATTAATCATAAACAGAGAGATATTACCGTCTCTAGTTGCGCTTGAAGGAATGTTTTCTCCGTTTCCCCTCCCGTTTCTGTGTCTTCGTAGCTCGGTTGAATGTTTGCTGTTAGAGGGGAAACTTAAGGAGCTGGTCGAGACTTTATATTTCAGAACAGAACCGAATAAAGTGCATATAAAATCCTGAACACGGTCTCTGAACAGGTTATCTTTCCAGTTCTGGTATTGCGCCGCCATCTTTGTTTCTCTAACTGGCTCCTCGTCGCCCTCTGCTGGATGGCGGCCAAATTACAACACTAAAAGAATGTGCAAGCTAGTTACACGTTACTAGTTCATCAATTAGAACTAATTTTAATCTAATAACCTATTAATAGATAATTACAAGTTGATTAACTGTTTGCAGCTCTACCTCAGACTTTAATGAGCGACACAAAAGAGGCAGAAATTCGACTTTTTATGACATCTATGTGGAGTCAACAAATCCGCTGTTAGATCCCAGGTTTTCTCCAACTTTCTGGTCAGTTCTAAAATTGAATCAGCAGATTAAGCATTGGTGTCCTTTTGTTTTCTGTATTGACAACTGAACGAATGGGGACAGATAACATCCTGTTTGTTTCTCGCTCCACCGCCTGGGTCAGCCTGAATCTGCACACATTACGCTACTATCAAAGTGACACTCAAATGATCTGAATTTCTGACTGCATCACATGCAATTTAAATGGATTTGAAATAACAGCCCCCTGTGTTAAGTGCTCCATCGCTCTCACATACAGTGTGGGGGCTGTATTAGCAATCAGAGAAACACACTGTGCCCAAGGCCTGCACTTAAACTGCCTCTTTCTGCTTTCTGCTGAATTATAAAAACACAGATTTCTGCTCCACAGAAAAACAAGTACTCTCCACTAAAAAAAGGCTGAAAATCATGTTCAGGAGTTTGTTTTCATTGATTCCACACAGCAGCTATTACTGTTAAATAAAGATGTATCGCATAATAAAAGAATGGATATGTCAGTTCTATCGACATCTTTGTTATAAAAGTCAATTAGCGAATAATTGGACTGGTCCATGTGGCCTGGATCTGTTGACTCTGGAGAGTTAAAAATATAATTTGATTATTGAAAAGCTTTAAAATCAAATTGAAGGGTTAAAACTTGGTTGGGTAGAAAGTGTATGTACTTAATACTCCTGATGCTCAGGAGGAGGGACTGGTGCAAAGTCAGCTGAGATGACTATTTTGATAACTTTTGACTAATATGCATTATATTCTGCATACTGTACATTTAGGATCAGTTTGAATTGTGTCTCATTTAATATGTCAACATAATTGAACCCTTTTCTCCCAAATGGCCTTAATATGACATCCATTGTTCATTGTTAAAGTATAAATAAAGTCAATTTTAATGATTTGAACAGATTTTGCAAGCCAAATAAATGACTCTTTTCAATCCTAAATTCTGTCTTGCTTCCACATTTTTAAAGAACACAAGTGTTGAGTTTGTCTCTGGCAATTACAGCTAAATGTAGCCCTGCATTTAGCCACACTGCAATAAAATACTCTAAGAATTCAAAGAAAAGCCATTTTTTTCCTGTACACTAGTGGTTATTAAACAGTGTGAAAACCTGATGATATTACAATCGAATTCTGCAAAAAAGATATTTATTTCAGCTTTCCTACGTGCGAGTAAATTAAAATAGAGGGAAGAAAATAACTGGTGCACTTCTTTTCATTCCGCCTGCTGCTCCCCGTGAATGTGGTTTACAGTAAAACTATTTATAAATCGCAGCTTCAGCGTTGGAGGGAAGGTGGAAAAGAGGAGGGGAGAACGAGAGGATGTGAGAGTCGGTGGGAACAGAAATAAATGAAGGAGGGGAGGAGGGAAAAACATTTCAAATGAACTGAGAAATGGAAGAAAACAAGAGAATGTGGGTGATGAGAGGAGAGATGGAGAGAGAGAGAGAGGGATGATGCGGAGGGGTGTTAGCTGCCTGTGGAAAAGAGGAGATTTTAAAGGTCTAAACACTCCCGAGGGAGGCCATGAGTGACACTGCAACAACAACTGCTTCTGTCTTCCACTTTTCCCTCCATCATCTGCTTCTCTCTCATTTCTCATTTCTATATTCCAATAAGACATCCCCCCTTTTTCATTCTTTAAATTTAGTCCTTCATCAAACTCCGTATACAACTCCAATTACTGCGTGTAGCAGCATGAAAGCCGCCACCACGGGAACTTTGTTCTTCTCAAAACTGCCTCCCCCACATCACAACCCAGCAGCGGCTCTGGCAGCAACATTAGCTCCCACCATCAGCGCGCACACACTCACACACACACTCACACACTCACGCAAACACACAAATACGGCCTGCAGTGTGCGCTCGCCGTTGCTAAAAAGACCACTGGAGTTAGGAGTGTGCAGAAATGACTGCAATCAGCGAGCGATAATGATGAATCAAAGGGCACCTTTATTCCTTTCAGCAAGGCACTTTAGAAAAGAGGTGTGAGAGCTGCTGCGTGGGAGAGGGAAAGGTGAGTGGAGAAAAAAACACAAAGACCAACAGCTTTGGATGGACCGCAAGTTATTTTTTTTTTATAAACCTGGCAACTCTATGTACATCTTTCTTGTTTTTGCTCAATTTAGCATAATAACTGCTTCAGTTTTACACCAATTTGTCATGTGTGATGGGTGGAAATTATACAAATTATGAGGTAAAATGGAGATGAGTAAAATGCATATTTTATAAATGAAAAGCCGACTCGATTATTCTGGTTTATGATACAGGTTTCCTTTGTGTGTTTGGACGCTGTATGTGCTAATAAAGCGCTAAAAGTAGTAATGGTTTTGGATATTTCTAGTAAATACTTTGGTTTTTAATGGTTTATAAATGTTAAATTGAATAATTTCAAACTTCAAATCAATGGTGGGCCACTTTATCTAGAATAAAGAGAGCAGCACATCTACAGCCAAGTCAGGCTCACTTTCAGGACCGGATTAAAAAGCTACATCAATGCCCACATGTGTGTAAAACATGTGAAGCGCTTTTTCACCCACATGTGGATAAATGAAACACTGACCACCAGATTTCATGTGTATGATTTTGGTGTTGGCACTCGTCAAACGTAACACTTGTTAAATTGCTGACTGCATGGTGTTTATAACTTTATAACTTTGTAATGTTGTGATTTTATCACATGAAGCTCTTTGAACTGTTTTGCTGCTACACAGAGAAACTTGACTTGACTGACCAGGTCAGGTTTGCAGGCAGCTACGCAGGTATTGGAAGGGAAATTATTATTATTATTATTAATTTGTTGTTCCTTTCAACCATCTGTGTGATACTTCAAAATTTGCATAAAGAGACGTTATTATTGGGGTGTCCAAATGATCTGTAGGCTTCGTCCCGGTAACAGAAACGTTGACCAGATGTTCTGTCTGCTTTTGTTTTGTGGATTTGAAGCAGGATTGTGACTGCGCCATTTGTTTGGGTTTCTGTGGGAATATCAGATCCTTTTGATGGTTTTCTACTTCTTGGAAAAGAAGAGTAATAATAAAGTTAATGTATTGCTACAGTGGTGTGGATGTGGAGCAGTGGTCCCCAAGCTATGGCCCGCGGGCCTCCACATTTGGTCCGGCTCCCTGAACAATGCCAGAGAGCATTCAGATTTTTTTTTCATATATTGTATTTTCCGGTTTATACGTGGATTTTTCTTCAACCACCAGGGGGCTCTTTGGCAGAGGGTGTGTCCTGTAAACTGCTTGACTTTTATGTTATTTAATCAGTACGGTTGTTTGCTGGCAGTAGAGCAGATGAACACACGTGTTTGTTATGAACGCCGCATACCAGGTTTCCCTCAATGGAATATATACTAGTCAGTCCCAGTGACCGTTTCACTAACGGTTTTTGCCCAGGTGCTAAAAAACAATTGAGAAACTCCCCCCGCAGCGCAGATGATAAACGTGCAACACTTTTTCTGTTACACTTTTTCTGTTACAAACTGACTCCGGCCCCCCACCAGAGAAGGGAAAAGTTATGTGGCCCTCACAGGAAAAAGTTTGGGGACCCCTGAAGTAGAGAATGGTGCTCGGTTTGTTCATCTTAAGGTGTTCACTGCAAAAACTTACCAATCATTTGTTGTCTTCTTTCTAGTGCAAATTATCTTCATACACTAGAAACAAGACAAAACTAACTTAGATTGAACAATTTTCAGTAAGATATAGGAGCTTGTTTTAAGTTAATTTCTTTATATTGATGAAAAGTAATGTCTCCACTGGGATATTATTTCACTTATAACAATTTTTACTGTGGTTTAAGTAAAAAAAAAATCTGCCAATGTACTTTTTAAAATCAACAGTAAGGAAAATCGACTTAAAACAAGTTGAAAATTAACTTTATTTAAAAAGTACAACATCAACTCAAACATAAATGTCATGTGCTGCACCAGATTATAGTAAAAGTAAATTTGCATCTTCAATCTCTTGACAAGTGACACTAATTAATATACAATACAAGAAAAAGACAGAAAATGCCCTATTTACATTCCTATATCAATCAATCAATCAATGAATATTTGTACAGTACATTTCAGCAACAAGGCCTTTCAATGTGCTTTACATCATAAAAACAAAAACACAAACTATATGTTGCTAAAAAGTTATTTGCAAGTTAGTTTTGTGTTATTTCAATGTTTTAAGATATTTGCAATAGAAACAAGACAAAAAATACTTTTCACGACCTCCTGTTTTCACGACCTCCTGTTTTCACGACCTCCTGTTTTCACGACCTCCTGTTTTCACGACCTCCTGTTTTCATGACCTCCTGTTTTCACGACCTCCTGTTTTCACGACCTCCTCATGACCTCCTGTTTTCATGACCTCCTGTTTTCACAACCTCCTGTTTTCACGACCTCCTGTTTTCACGACCTCCTGTTTTCACGACCTCCTGTTTTCATGACCTCCTGTTTTCACGATCTCCTCATGACCTCCTGTTTTCATGACCTCCTGTTTTCACAACCTCCTGTTTTCACGACCTACTATTTTCATGACCTCCTGTTTTCATGACCTCTTGTTTTCACGACATACTATTTTCACGACCTCCTGTTTTCACGACCTCCTGTTTTCACGACCTCCTCATGACCTCCTGTTTTCATGACCTCCTGTTTTCACAACCTCCTGTTTTCACGACCTCCTGTTTTCACGACCTCCTGTTTTCATGACCTCCTGTTTTCACAACCTCCTGTTTTCACGACCTCCTGTTTTCACGACCTCCTGTTTTCACGACCTCCTGTTTTCACGACCTCCTGTTTTCACGACCTCCTGTTTTCATGACCTCCTGTTTTCACGACCTACTATTTTCACGACCTCCTCATGACCTCCTGTTTTCATGACCTCCTGTTTTCACAACCTCCTGTTTTCACGACCTACTATTTTCATGACCTCCTGTTTTCATGACCTCTTGTTTTCACGACCTACTATTTTCACGACCTCCTGTTTTTACGACCTCTTGTTTTCACGACATACTATTTTCACGACCTCCTGTTTTCACGACCTCCTGTTTTTACGACCTCTTGTTTTCACGACCTACTATTTTCACGACCTCCTGTTTTCACGACCTCCTGTTTTCACGACCTCCTCATGACCTCCTGTTTTCATGACCTCCTGTTTTCACAACCTCCTGTTTTCACGACCTCCTGTTTTCACGACCTCCTGTTTTCACGACCTCCTGTTTTCACGACCTCCTCATGACCTCCTGTTTTCATGACCTCCTGTTTTCACAACCTCCTGTTTTCACGACCTCCTGTTTTCACGACCTCCTGTTTTCACGACCTCCTGTTATCACGACCTACTGTTTTCACGACCTCCTGTTTTCATGACCTCTTGTTTTCACGACCTACTATTTTCACGACCTCCTGTTTTTACGACCTCTTGTTTTCACGACATACTATTTTCACGACCTCCTGTTTTCACGACCTCCTGTTTTTACGACCTCTTGTTTTCACGACCTACTATTTTCACGACCTCCTGTTTTCACGACCTACTATTTTCACGACCTCCTGTTTTCACGACCTCCTGTTTTCACGACCTACTATTTTCACGACCTCCTGTTTTCACGACCTACTATTTTCACGACCTCCTGTTTTTACGACCTCTTGTTTTCACGACATACTATTTTCACGACCTCCTGTTTTCACGACCTCCTGTTTTTACGACCTCTTGTTTTCACGACCTACTATTTTCACGACCTCCTGTTTTCACGACCTCCTGTTTTCATGACCTCCTGTTTTCACGACCTCCTGTTTTCATGACCTCTTGTTTTCACGACCTCCTGTTTTCACGACCTCCTGTTTTCACGACCTACTATTTTCACGACCTCCTGTTTTCACGACCTCCTGTTTTCATGACCTCCTGTTTTCACGACCTCCTGTTTTCACAACCTCCTGTTTTCACGACCTCCTGTTTTCATGACCTCTTGTTTTCACGACCTCCTGTTTTCACGACCTCCTGTTTTCATGACCTCCTGTTTTCATGACCTCTTGTTTTCACGACATACTATTTTCACGACCTCCTGTTTTCATGACCTCTTGTTTTCATGACCTCCTGTTTTCATGACCTCCTGTTTTTACGACCTCTTGTTTTTACGACCTCTTGTTTTCACGACCTACTATTTTCACGACCTCCTGTTTTCACGACCTACTATTTTCACGACCTCCTGTTTTCACGACCTCTTGTTTTTACGACCTCTTGTTTTCACGACCTACTATTTTCACGACCTCCTGTTTTCACGACCTACTATTTTCATGACCTCCTGTTTTCATGACCTCCTGTTTTCCTGACCTCCTGTTTTCACAACCTCCTGTTTTCGTAATGTACACGATGACATTCTGCTTGTATTCAACTGCCTTGAATACTTGCAGTTATTTGTAGTTGAGTGCAAATCGCCTCCTCTGAGGCCATTGTTCAAATAAATAAAGTATCGTTCACCTTTTAAACCATCAGCATGTTTTAATCTACTAATTTGGTATTTAACTTGAGTTAAAATGATCTAATTATGCTTAGTAGTTCGTTCTTACACCTCTCCATTAAAACGATTTGTATTTCTTCCATCTGTGTTATTATATTCCAAGCACTTTGCTGTGGTGACAGCTTGACAATAAACTACTAGTAGCTCTGACTCAAACAGCCCTCCCGTTTCATATTCACCGAGTCTTAAGAGATAAACACCGGCGGTCACAATCACACGCACACAAACCCACACAGCAGCAGCAGCAGCCAGCGTGCGGCCTGCGGCCACCATCACTAGAACCGCCACTGAAGTTATAAGTGCATCCAAATGACTGCAATCAGAAAACAATTACGATGAATGAAAAAGGGGAATGATTATAACGTTGGAGGAGAAAATGCACCTTTATTCCTCTCGGCGTGGCACTTCAGGCAAGAAGCACGAGAGGTGGTGGGTGAGAAAAGGGAAAGGTGAGTGGAATAAAGACAAAGAACGGCATGCGGGGATCAGCATAATTTAATAGTGTGTTGCTGATTTTTGTGGGCTGAGTGCTGCTGCTTTACATTGCAAAACCCCCTCCACTCCGCCGCGCAGGTCCCCTGCAGTAAAAGTCTTAATTAAAAACAGCAAACATGCAATTTTTGCTCCATCTTAAGTCGACAAAAAGGCCAAAAACATTAAGAGTGCTAAACATTTTGCCGGTGGTGTTAGAAGACTTGACGAACCGTAGGAGGATGTTTGCACATATTACACATTTCCTGCCATGTGACCGTTTTTAAAACAAAGTAATGCTGTGAAAATGGAAAGAAATCAAATATTGATTGGGTTTCTGAAGTTTTGAGCTAAAGTTTGCATTAGATGGCAAATTTAAGCTGTGAATCAGCTTCATTTTTGGACTACAGAAATTGTCTAAATCCCACTTTTTCCCTCCTTTTTATATATTTCTTATGTTTCAGGTGGGCTGAGTTGTTGCCTAGGAAATTAAAAGCACATTGGTGTTAAATGGCTGAGGATTGATTAGTTCTTTTGGTTTTACTAGAGAATAATACATTTGACTTTTTGTGCAGCGTTTACCTTCAAGCTTCTTTTTACCGTTGAAAGCAAATATCGACGTTTTTTGATTTTCATCTTTTGTTATTCTCATCGTTGTTTAGCATCAACCTGAGCCCTTTATGCTTTAACTGTTCCTTAATGCCTTACATCAATCCAATAGAACCCAAAGATTCAAGTTTATCGTTCAGACAAATCCATATTTATTTGTTTTGAAAGCTGCAAAGCTTTTATTTTGAAGGTGACTGCCGGGAGTTTCCATCATTGGCATCTTTGATAATTACATAAGTACCTCTACACTGCAAAAACACAAAATCTTACCAAGTATTTTTAGTCTAATTTATTGATCGGATATCTTAGTACAAGAACTAAACTTGTACTAAGTCTAGTTTAGTACAAGTGTCTATTTTCTACCCTTAAAAAGAGACAAAACTAACTTAAAGTAAGTTGTTAGGAAGATGTTGGAGTTTGTTTTAAGTGAATAATTCTGTACTAGTTCCACTTTCAGATTATTTCACATGTAACAGAGGAAAAGGTCTTGTTAAGTGAAATAATCTGAAAGTGGAACTAGTACTTTTTTTCTAATATCAAGGAATTACTAATATTTATCCATATCTTAATGAAATGTATTTGTAAGTTAGAAATTAGTGTTTTCTTATTTTAAGTGTGTAAAGATAGACTAGAAACTAAACGAAATTCTGTGTGAAAGCAAAGTTGAGAATCTGCATCATCTGCATCATAAGCACAAAGAGCATCAGGAGGATTGTTTTTCATTTTTTCTTTTTGTGATTACCCTGTTTACCTCAAATAAATGTAAAGCGTCAAGTAGCAAAATGAAACACTATAAAGAGGCTCTGCCTGGTCGGAGAGAAGAGTTTAGCCTCTCAGTGAAAGGTCGTTTTGTTTGCATCGCTGCATTTTGTTCATCTACTTTTAGCAGATTTATTTCTGATTTTTCTCTACTGAACACCATGGAGAATCATTTAGCTTAAGCTAAAAGTTAGAAGCTTCTTGTTATTTTAACAAATGTGCCTCAAAAAGATCCAAGATCAAAACCACGAAGCTGTTCAAGAACCTGGACCAGGTGAGATCCATTTATCCATTTCCTGTTTTTATTGTGTCCTGAAACCTGACGGATCAAGACCTTTTCTCTCCTCTCTCATGTTAA
Source organism: Poecilia reticulata (assembly GCF_904066995.2). Lineage (NCBI taxonomy): Eukaryota > Metazoa > Chordata > Actinopteri > Cyprinodontiformes > Poeciliidae > Poecilia > Poecilia reticulata. Next base: position 27,396,771 of record NC_088840.1, on the reverse strand, counting down.
AGATCTGATAAATGCTTGATTTTTAATCAGCTTAGATTATAATATTTCAAAAATTAATTCCCTTCTCCTAAAACATCCCATCTAATCTGCAGTTGCGCAGCAGAATTAGCATAATTCCTCTTTGCTTGTTAAATTTGGGGTTTTCTATGATTAAATATTCAACAGGGAGTGGATGGGTAATAGATCTGGTTCTGATCAAATTAGCGATTTTTCTTATATTGAGTAATTTTTGAGTCGATTCTAATTAAACTGTAAATCTTGAGAAATAAATACAACATTTGTGACATGGATCGTTCCCAGTTAAGGAGAAGCAGCCATTCTTTAGACTCAAATAGAAAACGATTCCCACACTGTTTTCCTTATTACTATTTATGTTGACGAATAAACAAAAATGCTCATTTTTGCAGGTGTAACTTTAGGAAAATTAACAGAACTATACAGAACATCAGTCCTGTCATTTTACTCCTATTGCCAGTAGAGCATAAATATCGGGATCAATAAGGTTTGTTACTTTTGCTGTGGATTTCAATTTCTCGTTAAATTTTCCCCTATTTTTAAGAATCAACTGGGTTTGATAATTATTAGCTGAATTAAACAGGCAGTTCTGTCAGCTGCGGTTTCAGCATTTAGACAGCGTTTGCATGTTGTTGTTTCAAGTTAATTTATGCTATTATTGGGTAACAGCTTCAATATTTGCATGCCGATGTGTAAATGCAGTAGCAGTGTTGCACATGTGAGGTAAGGCTCGACTGTGAAAAAGTTTAAATGAATTAAATTAACATTAATTAACATGTGATAGAATAACAATATAGTTCAGCAGTTTAATTTCACTCCATGATATTCTTTGTGGTTGACTTGAAAATGTTTCTGGAGTTTGTACAAAAAGAAAAATCGTAATTAAAGAAAGAAATGCAGCAACTGGTTCTGAAAACACAACTTTGATCAACAGCAGGGCTGCAGCAGCGACCATCTGTTCTGTGAAAAGCTCTGAATGTCTTTTTTTGCTGCTTTCATATTGAATTTGTTATATTTTCAAACTCGATCCAAACACATGGACAATCAATGCTCACATTGTATCAGGTTTTATTTTCTCTGCGCAGGAGAACAGCGGAGAAGCTGCAGAACAAAAAGGCTCTCAGGATGAAAATGGTTTTAATGACCTGAAACCTCAATGGTTTTTAATATCAGGACTTTTGTCCTCTAAAAGCAAATATTGACTGGCTGGGAGAGAAACTTTGGGACTGATTGAAGATATTCTTTATTTTCCTTTAAAGAGCTATTCTGAAACAAATGGGAAAAGAAGCAAAGGGAGGCTGAGGATCAGCGCCGATCTGCAAATTGAGGACCCCTTGTTTGACGAGACGAAGCGGGCCAGCAGAAGGATCATAAATAATTCTTAGGCAGCTCCGTCCCTGTGCACTCACTATAATTAGCCTTGTGAGAGGCGGCGAGAGTCATCCAGCAGCGTTTCTGTTACAGTACGTGACAACTCCGGCAGCCCGCAGAGGACCAAAGCACACAGCCGCACCTGCATGTTGCACAGAAAGACAAGCCGCTCTTTAAAATCCCATTTCTCACAAACACTTGCAGAGACAGACGCTGAAACGCAGCGTGACCTTTTTGAAAATTAATCTGTCTATCAGTGCTCTGTGTTTCTGTGACAGATATTTCAGATGTGCAGCACTTCTGAACCTTATCTGTAGCCAGATATCCTCTTTTATTTTCTGACAGCGGGAGCTTTTCCTGTCCTTTTCTACCCCACCAGGGTAGGGCACCGACTTAACAGGGTAAAGCACATAAATATGCACAAATTCTGCTGCTTTGCTCCTGAAATAACATCGGAGCTGGAGAGGAGGCCCAGGAAACACAGCGGCGTTGCTCTTTAGAAGGATCCAGAGGAGGTGAGAGTGTCTGGGAGACCTGAACCCCATCCAGGATCAAACTGGGTCATGTTAGTAGAAAGAAGGAAGCAGGAAGTGAAGCAGCCAGATAACGAGCAGGACCCGGCTGACTTTATCTTCTCAGCTCAGTCTCCTCGGTCTCGCTGCTCCCGCTTTTTTTCTGTAAACACACTGACGCTGACATTTCCAGTTGTCGTCTCTCTAAAAAGAGCTGTCATCTACCTAGTCATACAGCATCAAATCACTTAAAGGCTGAGGAGCCAAGGGAAAACACTGAGATATATGCAGAGAGATTTTAGCAGCCAAATCCTGGAAATGTGCTCCGTCTGAGGTGTGACGGTGTAAACCAACAACAGGAACCTCTTCAGAGGTGTGACGCTACAACAACAGCTCAAAACTGCATACAACTGGAAAAACTTTAAAAAATACACAAAACTTTGAAGAGCAGACCAGAAAATGTCAGTAATTAAGGTTGGAGATATTCCAGAAGAGCAAAGTTTGCAAAAGAGAGAAAAAAGAATCAAATTAAGTTTGTCAAACTTACTTTATGAACTTTATTTGATTACTTATTACAAATTAACTCAGTCTTTTAAAAGTTGGGCCACGTGGTTTTCTGTCTTTGGTCAAATTGAGCTTTTTGTCCAACATATAATATATGTACATATAACATATTCTATTTTTATATATAATGTTTTAAGGTGAAACTTTATCAACTTTAAACTTTACACTGCTAATTGTTGGGCAGGGTGGTGGAAGTATCATGCTGTGGAGATAATAGATTCAATTTAACCTCCAAATTTTTCAACTTTTACTATCAGCAGCTATTTGGTTGAAACTTGGACACAATGAAGTGTAATGAAGAAGTTTTCATGTCTTTAGAGGAATGGACAAAACAAATCATATGTCTATGATTTATCTTATCTTAGAAAAACAAAGACTACCAAATGGGCCAAATGTCTGAAAACAATACCTTCAGACATATCTTGATACTCATATGTGAATGTTTCTGTGCATCAGAAATTAATTTACAGTTCATTTCATTTCCCTCTCTGAGCCTAAACCATCCTGAGGCTTTTAATTCAAGTCATATTCAATGGAGGAATAAGAAACTCCTTTAGATCTATTCCATGATGCTGTTCTAAGAAACCAAGATCTATAGCACTAATTGAAGCAAACGCTTAAGATGTGTAACAAAATCCCTTAAAATAATTAAGTTTTATTACAGCTGCATAATCTCACATTTATCTCCAAATTGAAAAGAAATAGAAGCACGACAGCTTATTTTAAGTAAATTAACATTGATTAAAAAATATACTGGCTCCACTGGGAGATTATTTTACATGTAACAAGGGAAAAATGTCTTGTGATATTGTGAAATTATGTTTTTTTTTTTAACATTAGCAGGTTATGATAAAGCTGTAAAGTGAAGATGGTTAATTTAGATTTAATCTGGTTTTCTCTCCTAAACTGACAACACGTCGTCTTTGGGTCCAAATCATCTGATTAAATCAACACAGAAAAAGTTCAGCTGATACAAAACACAGAAATCCCCTCTGTGTCTTTAGTCAGAGGCTTCTTCTGATTTGTTACAACACAGACAGCTACACGGCATCATCATATACAATAACACTTTGCAGAATCTTTCAATAATATGAGGAGCAACAACATTTCCTTTCCCTGTAGGATCGATAATTGATCAATATTGAATAAAAAAATCAGCTTTCCTCTATGACGTTTCACGACCCAGACTAGAAAACGGATGAGGAGTAAACATCAGACAGGATTCAGCATCCAGAGGTTGTGCAAACATCCCTCTCCTTTAATGCTGCAGTGTTGTGAAATGTTAGAGAAGACGTGATATTTCACCATTTTGGCAAAAGAGGGTTTTACAAGCTGCTACCAGCGGGGGTGCCAAGAGGTTCGGTACAAGAAATGTTATTAAAAACAAATATTTCCACTCCTGGCAGTAACAAATTGCATTAAATGGGAATATTTTGACAAGATGAATTCATTTCCAGGCTTTTCACACATTTTCACCAAGAGGCCAATAACTGAGATGCTGGATGTGGTTTCTACGAGTTCCTCCACTGTTAAAAATGATAAAATCTTCTCTCATTTTGGTCTGGGCCACATAAACTGAACTGCAAGTGTGAAAGAGCCATTAGGGACTTCTGCAGCCTGCAAGAGCCAAAACCAACATTTGCTGATAACAAAATATTCCGGTTTATCAGAGTTTAAGTTGCCGTATTGTAAGTGGCTCAGACTAAATAAGTCCTCTTTTATGTTTCGGGCCTCGGTAAAGAGATCAGACCTGCATTGCTGCATCTGCCAGCTGCACATTCATCCTCTGCTCTTTAGCAGGAGTGTGAAAGAGCTCCAGAGTCAATTTGGCACTCAATAGCAGTCGGCTGAGCACTGCGGTTAAAAGGTTAAGCGACTGGGGTAATACCTGCACAAAGAGACGGGAGAATGCAAAAGTGGGCTGTTAGGTGTTAAAGGAGTTGGGGCGCGCTCAATTTTAGCCTCGTCAGACACTCGGAATGACCTGGAGAGTGGAGGAGAGATCAGTTCCATCAGGCGCTCCCTGGGTTATTTCAAACATTTGGAATATATTCAAGTGCTGTTTTGCCCAGGTCTGGAGCCGAGGGAGCGCTATAAATATTCATCCTACTTTACTGTTAAGTTCACTCGCTCCAGCACATGTCACTTCGAGCCACTTCAAACACACTTCACGCCGCGGCTCCGGGTCCTGCGGGCCCAAATCGGGGTCGCCTTCTCCTGACGGCCAATCAAGGCGACCCTCAGAGATAGGGATGCGACTGCGTGTGTGTGTGTGTGTTTCCCCATCACTCGGATTCAGATCATGTTTATCTGCATATGTGGGTGTGTTGAGAGGCCAAGAGACAGCCAATCATGGAGGGCCAATCATCCATCACTCAGACAGCAACTGTGTCACCTGGGTGCCTGAGCGGCTGTCTGTTACCGGGTGACCCTGCATACGCGATGAGCTCCAGGTGAAAGATTTGAGAGATGGGAGGAGAAGCAGAGGTCAAAAACTCCCTCTCACACACTCAGACGAAAGGGTCAGAGGTCAAATATGGAGACAGGTGGAATGTGAAGGACTGGAAATTCAAATGTATCTGTCAAAACATGTCATGAACTTTAAAGTGACCGACTACAATTCCTTGAATGGGTTAGGATAGATGTGTGGGCGAAACAAAACACGTTTATTACATTTTTTGTGAATAAAATCACTCTTAGATATTGGAATTTGTGAGCTCATTTCAGGGCGTCTGTCACTTTAAATCCAAATAAACTGCAGCTGGCAAAACCCCCAACTCAACATTTACACTAAAACATTTAAATGGCTGCACACAGAAGCACAATTATGCATCTCTAAAAAGCAGAAGTGGAGCCTCCTGCACAATCACCAAGAACGCAGCTGGTGGTTTCTGGATAGTAAGTCAGCAACAAAACATTTGTCTTTTCCAGCAGCCATTGTACAGCAGTAAACCAGCTGACCAAACCTGCTGGAACTCCACTAATTGCCAAAAAACAACAGATTATTATTCACTTATAACATTGGAAAAATGTCTTATTAGTAAAAATAAAATCTGCCAGTGCAACCAGATCTTTTCATTAGTACTGAGGAATTATTGACTTAAATCAAGCTTTAATATCTACTGAAAAGTTACTTGTAAGTTAGTTTTATCTTATTTCAAGTGTGTTGAGATAAAAGCTTAAAGCAATTTGAACAAGAGAAACAGAAAGTTTCTCTCTACACCTGGCGCAGTGACGGAGACGCCTCCAAACTTCCTGTTGGAGGAAGGCAGCGAGGATTCGAAGTGCCATCTTGAGGTCTCCATAACGACGATTAGGTGGTGGCTACATGGCAACTGGTTGTTTGAGAGGCATGAAAAAGAAAAAGTCTTTTTCTGTCCTGTCACCACAAAACAAGCGTGGAGACTGCTGAACCACACTGAAACACAGAAACGGAAGAAATCTGTCACAGGGGAAAAACACTGGCACTTGGGGCATATTTTTTTTTTACACCTGAATGAGTAAGAGGTCAGAAGTTGGGGTCAGAAACTGGAAAAGGATAAAAAAAATAAGTGGAACGCCATTACCCAGTAAAGTAATAATCTAAACAAAAGCTCAGAAAGATCTTTAGAAAAGTTGAATGATCAAAAAATTAGGGAAATTTAAGAGAAAAGACATTTTACAGAGAATCACCTTAAATAAACACAACATCATCTATAATTCAGTAGATTCCATAATTATAATCTTTAATTATCCTTTGCTCCTCTGAAATGACGGACCTGCAGCTGGAATCTGTGAAGTCAACAGTTTAAATACTAAATGAAGCTGAATAAATGAAGTTGAATAAATGAGGCGGTTCTTAAACAACGCAGCTCCTGGAGGTCGCGCTCTCTCTCCTCTGCCTGTTAAATGAGCTTTAGATGTGTGCACACATAAAAAAAGATGTTTATTTGTGTTCCTGCGCGTCTTGTTGCAGTGTTTGTCATCTGTCTCTGCTTGTAAATGTTTGACTGATGGCTCACACCTCGGCCTCTCCGTATGTGTGTGTTTTCACCTGTTTGTGTGCCATCTTTGACTGAAATGTGTGTCTCTTGCTGTGCGTCACAGTTTGGATATGTGTGTGTGTGTGTGTGTGTTAGCTCCACATGCTGCAATGCTGCTCTGCGCTGGCGGGGAACCGTATGCTTCCTGCCATCCGCTGCCACACCGAATCATTCACACAGAACCACACAAAGCCCACGGCTCCGGTGGCCTCCCTGTCCTTGCAGCCCTATCGGTCATCTGTCCCCTTGCTGCTGACCTTCACACACAATAAGTCCATGCATGCATAAAACAACAAGGTGAGCAAACTCACAGCTGTGCTACAGAAGCAGCAGACAGCGCAGCTGCTGGTAAGCAGAGGTAAGGAGAGAAATGACAAATGTCAACACGCGGGACGCTACAGATGAACTTTATTCAGGAAGGAAGTCACTGAAACACCAAGAGCCCTTTTTGCACCAATTCTCTGTTTTTCCTCTGAACAAACATGATGTCAGATCGGATCAATCGGTTTTTACACACTGACTCAGAAGTTTTAGGATTTAGCAAAAGTGTAAAGAAGAGTTTTTTGCATCGCTCTAAAGTATTTCTTTGTTTTTCAAGAATAAACATAAAAACTAAGCTTCCCTCCTCCCAGCAGTGCAGAATATCCAGTCAACTTTTCGATCATCTTAGTATTATCAGCAAGAATAATATCTCAACTACTGCGCATTCAATAAAGCATAGAAAAGTATAAAAAAACTTGTCAAATGTTCAATCGACAGATCAGTGATCAGTGGATCCCCATTTTCTAATGCCACCCTGAGCAGCCGCCCACATCAAAAACCAACTCTAGATAAGTTGGCCATTTCTCACACTTCTAACAAACTACTTTTTTAATTTAAACTACTGTAATCTGTTTCTTTTTTAAGGATATGACAGGTAAAGTTTAACTACATTTATTTATTTAGCATCAACTAAAAAAAAATTTACTTTAAAACTCTTTACAAGACAAATAGGCCAAATTCATCGTAATTTTAGAGGATCCAACATGGGGCTAATTTATCCCTTTTTCATTTTTTAAGAATTTATTCACAATATAATACATTCTTATTGTTAATAATCTAAAAAAAAAGGTCATTTCTTACATATAATCAAGCTATTGAGAACGCAATAAACTTAATATATTTACTCGGATAAACTTAATTTGATTACTTGCAGCAAGTCAAATATTTTTTAAAAGTTGGATGTCTGGTTTTCTTTTTTCATTGTGCAGATTTGTAACGTTGTTTTGCTGAATTACCATCTTATTATGTGCTACTAACACAAGGTGGCGCTAATGCAGGACTGAGCAGGTAAAGAAAAAAAAGCTTCATCACCAAAGCAGAAGCTAAGAACCACAGTTTTCCAAATAAGTGGCAGGAAAACAAACTTCTGGATTTGCTTTTCACTAAAGTCAGCCATGGAAATAAGCTTACATCCCAACCTGCAGTTTCTCTAAAGTATGCTAAATATTTTCCAGCAAAAACACAAGTTATACAGATTGGTGCTGAACTGTGAGTAGGAGGTATGCTGTATTTTTAGCAGCAGCAGAAAGTTTCTCTTACTGATATCATGAAACTAATCTGGTGACAACAAAAGGTTCAGAGAAAAGTGCAGCTGGAAAATATAATTATTCTCATTGTTCAGGAAGACAATAGAGCCTCTGTGCTTAGTTTGGTTGCTATGCAGCTGAATATATAAATAAAGCATTGTTTGATGTCTTTGGGATATGACTTTATTTAATCATATATATTATGCATATTTGGCGTAGTTTTCATTAATTCAATATTCATTCAGTGACACGTTGCGGTCAGATCCTGCAGGTTTGTTTTTATGACCACCATCACAGGCGTCAGTGAGAACTGAAAACATTCATTTTAGAGGTTTGATGTTTGTGTGACGGAGGATGAAAACAGAATCAGCTCTGGCAAAGATGGCGGCCTGCTGTGACTGCAGGACAGTCGGTTGTTTCATGGAGGGAACCAGAACGTTCCTTTAACTCCGGCTTTAAATGAGTTTTAAAATATAAAAACTGTTTGTAGCTGAATTTGTCCTTCCTTTTAATAATGCACCAAAGTTGCTTGAAAAAAAGGGAACAGAAATAACCATAATTTGTGAAGATTCAGTGCGAAGAATCAGCAGCAAAGTGACAGGAAAGTCGAAGCATGCAGATTCACGCAAAGACAAAAATGTAAAAACAGAAGAAAGAATGAGGGGCTACACATACACAATACTGCACAGCTATTAAAAATAGCACACTGAATCAAGGAAATGTGTAACTCAGTAGGACAATTTAAAATTTATAATTCAATTCCTACTTTAGTGATCCCAAAGGGAAATTACATTAAAACTAGAAAGTGTGCATTTCCTATGAAAATGCCAGAGTGAATGCTGAATGCTTTTGGTGAAAATGGTGAAAGTGATTGAAGCAGAAAGGTAAGAAATAGTCCACGCAGTGTGACAAACCCACGTAAAAGCCAGAATTAGCTAAAAAGCTAAAACTAGCTAAAATACTATGGATAGCAAATAGGCTACCACTAGCATGATGGGTTACAGTTATATACTCCATGAAATGTAAAAAAAAACAAAAATCTCATATAAACACTAAAATTTGAAAAGGAAAGAAATGTTCCCCTGTTCCTTCTGATAATGGGTGAATGAAATCCAAACCTTTTTTGGTTCCTCAGATATCAACATGTGTTTGGAGGCGTCGTTTAGCATGATGGCTACAAAAAACCTGCTACATGCAGCACGAAAAAAGCTCAAATTATTTCCAGGTGTTAAACAGCATAAAAGCTGTTAAACTGCCCAACTTCAAAATGGCTGCTGCCTTATTTCCTCCATCACAGCCCTGAAACGCGACATTTTGTATTGTAATTCACAATTCTGCCACAGGATGGAGCTGTTTCCCTCATTGGGAGAAGAAGTCATAAAATGCTGAATATTATAAAAAAGTATGAAGGTTATGAAAACCAAGAGATTCAAACCAAGAATAGTATAAAAGCTGAATGGTGAAAATAGCACAAAGTATGCAGGAGAAGAAGCACAGCGAAATTTAATTAAATACAAATTTATATATAAAAAAACATTATATTTTCATAAAATTGAAAAATAACAGCATGTTTATTGAGAGCAGAGATGGTCATAAAAGCTAACATCTGGCAGAGAGGAAGGATCTGTGATATCTCTCCTGTACACAAAGGACGCAGAATTCAGTTTTTAGTGGAAACTCATCATTATGACCAGAAGGAAAGGCTCAAAAACACCAATCATGTGTTTCATTTAGAGATGGCTCTACTGAAGTAAAGATACTTTTATTGAGAAGCACTTCTATATCTCTAAAATAAAAATAAAAAAACACCTGACTGCTGCACAGATGCATAACATCTCATAACTTTTTCCCCAAGAATCATGACCCTGAGAACAGAGTCCAGCTGATGGTTTTAGTGATATTTTCTCTGTCTGAAGCTGATTCGTTTCAGTCTGGACAGGTTTGCACTTAACACTGTGAGCTCCAATGATATTGTGAGTTTTAGGGTAAAAAAAAAACACACACAGACCACAGAGTGAAATGATTATTTCCCCCGTTCACTTTCATTTAACACAAAAGTAGCTATATTTTTCATTCTGCGCACTTCCCACACTCATCCATCTCTTCCCACCTCTGTTGAAAACTCGACTTATCTTAATTCATTCAGAAACCTTTCCTTTTTTAAATTCTCCTCTGCTTTGTTTTCCTCCCTTGTCATCTATTCTCTGTCCATCTCATACACACCTACACCCACTGCATCCCATTTATCTCATCCCTGTCTTGCTTTCCTCTCCATTATCATCGACACCTTGGTGACAAATTGAAAAACGAGCACTTTAACACGGTGAGCCGCCTCCTGCTAACAGAGCAGCTGAAATTAGTTTGGTGTTAACTTGTGAGTTTACTGCTGATCGTGCTGAACAGATGGGAACTTGAATCAATGATAAATATTTATGGAAGCTGGTAATAATTGTCAAGGTGAAAATTAACGCCGCGGCCAAAACTCCATCCATCACTGCTTGCATCTCATCTGCATTCCAACTTTGTTTCCAGGTGCATTTATTTGTTTCTCCATCTTGGTAACGAAACACGTCCAACGTTAGCTGACATTAAAGCCAAGACTAATAAATCTGACAGAAAGTTTTACAGCTCCCCACACTGCAAAAACACAAAGTCTTATAAAGTAGTGTTGGTCTTGTTTCCTGTGCAAAAATCTTAGTACACGTGTAATAACACAAAACCAACTTAAAACTAACTTTTAAGCAAAATATAGAGGTTTGTTTTAAATGAAATAAAATGATAAAAAACTCTTGAAAAACTCCTAAGCACTAACAAGTGCTTAGATCTTGACTGAAAAAGAAAACAAGCAACGCAACTTTAAAAAACAACTAGTTAATCAATATTTCTAAGTTGCATCTCCATTCTCCTTTTCTTCTTACTTGTAAGTTTTTTTTTGTCTCTTTTCACATGTACTAAGATATTCGCACTAAAAACTAGACCAAAAACAATTGGTAGGATTTTGTGTAAGAAATGCGCATCAGTAAACAGAAAGTTTAAATCATTTCTGAAGGCAACATTAATTCTCTCATGTGGAAATCAGTTAGAAATGAAAGTCAGGAGAAATTACTAAAGAGACACCAGGGAGAGAAAAAGCTTAAAGGGAAGCAAACGCATTTAGCGTCTGTTGCGAAGGAAGACGGGTAGGAGGAAACAGAAAACAGATGAAAGGAGAGAAAATGCAGGAAAGGACAGGAGCAGAAGGATGAACTTTCTCCAGAGCTCTTAAGCTCTAGTTACGTACTGTAATGAGCGGCAGTGTTTGCTGAGTTAACAATACGAAGTGCAAAGAAGGAGAGAAAACACACATGAAACCCAAAGGGAGGAGAGAGAGGGCAGAGGGACACACACAAACACAGCAGAGCAGCATGGAGCCAGCAGAGGAACCATCTGACCACCCAAAATAAACCAATTTACAGAAAAACAGCGAGGCTGGTGGGCGGCTTTTACTTTTTAAACCTCCATTAAATTAAATGAAACAAATCTGGCTTCTTTCTAATAGATTTCTAACCTGCATTTCTTTAATATTTCATGCTACTGGATGGAGAAACCGCAGTGAGAGCGATTCACTCACCTCAGCATGAGAAGTGCTGATGAAGGCATGCTGAGTATCACCTATGAACACATGAACAGGAAACTGAGGCTCTAATTCAAACAGGATCAGCTAAACTGGGCTGAAATGAGTTAGAAAATGTTGAACCTGGATTTTAGTTACACCATTTAAATATCAGAATTTCACATAATAAACCTAAAAGTATGGGTCCGTTTCATTAATCCAACATTTCTGTATAAAAATGTCTTTATTTATTAGTATGATATAATATTTTAATCTGTTTTTATTTGCTGTAGGCAGAAAATCATAATAAAGACTTAAAAAAGTGATTCTGTGCTATATAACGTGTTTTACTTGCTGAAATAAATGACGTTTGTAATAATCCAACGTATTCAGAATGATTGCACTGAAACTCCCTCGGTTTGTAAAATGCAAATTGAAAATGTATATGAATTATTCCTCAAACTGCAATGATTCTAAAACATACTGGAGACTTTTTGTCATAAACACAAGGACATTTTCATGACCTTTTCCCGTGGTTTGGACTTTGTTTCTGTACTTTTATAGGTGATATGAGGCAACAGATTACATTTCCTGGAAGAAGAAGAGCATGTGAGGTGAGGCCTGCATGCTCATCTATGTGTTGTGAATACTAATGCTAAAGATTGAAGCAATAATCTGAGCTATGCAGGTGTTTCTGTTCACATGTAAACAGTGAAAAAGTCTGTTTTTAAAATAGAAACTCAACAAAAGGCAGCACTAATCACCTCCCAGGGGTAAACGAACAGAAAGGACTGAGTTCGCTTCGTGTTCACGTTCACGGTTTGCATCGGCTTCACCTAAACACGGCCAAATCCCCGAGCTGATAAACACGTTTCCCAGGAAGCACTAATGAACGAACAGGCAAAGAAAAACAAATTTAACGCATGACGGGATCCAGCGGGATGGATGAGCAAAAGAATTTAAATAAATAAAATAATGTTGGGACTCTGGAAAATGAACTTTTGCGTAATTGAGATTACAACAGCTCAATTTTCCCAATTGATGACCATGTAATTATCACATTACCACGTATTAGCAATGGCTTGGTTTGGTCACGGAACATTTCTTTCACATGGGAAATAATGTTTTATTGTTAATTAGAGCAAAAAGGCGGCGGAATGAAAAAGTGTTGATATGGTGAAGAGTCTGTGCAGTGAATGTAAATATATTGGGGGACCGAGGAGCCAGAGCAGCGACGGCATGTTGACCTGCATGCACAACCATCACTAACCTCCACTGAGCGGGAGATTCTGGACTGAGGTTCCTGATCAGCAGCAGCAGAGATGAACGTCCAGAGTAAAGCTCCATTTGGATTAAATGCAAATGAAGTTGACTGCTACTTCAGTGTGAAGTTCAGAAATGGACAATGCTTATTTTATGGAATGGCTGCAAAAAACAGAATGTGTTTTTTTTTTGTTAAAACATATATTAGTTTCAATTTTATACACTGAATATCAGCCAGAAAGAAAAAAACAACAACATTAAGCTAAAAACAAGACAAGAAATAATATTTTTATTGTCCCTTCATACAATAATCTTGATCACTTTTCACGTTTTTTCATCTTGGAGAACATGAATCTAACTTAAACATATTTTATTTTGATTAGAAAACCAATAAAACAGATCAGTAAAGTGTTTGTTTTCAAACCTTTTGCTTCATTTTTGGACAGTTATTTCCTCTGATGTGAAACTGGAAGGATTTTTGCTCTCATTTTGTTTTCGTACTTTCGAACAGTTGTTATGGTGCGTAACCTTGGCAACTAGGTATTATTTTTACAACTGAGTAGCTGATTGGCATCTAAAAACCTGAAATAATACCTGAACTAAAACCTTACATCCCCAGGAAGTTGAAAAAGACGGTGAAAGGATGCAGAGAGAGAAAGAAAGAGGAAATTTAAATGACCGCTTCCATCCGGCGTGATGGGGAAGAATCACATCCCAGAGACATGATTGTTTTTCTGAATGACTTTCTAACCAGATAGAGATTTAAAGAGGAGCAGCAAAAGCAAATGAGCTGGGTTAGCAGTGCTTGCTAACATGTTGGCGTCTCATGAGGCTGCAGCACAGCAACAGTCTTCAGTCAGAGGCATCCTGACTGCTACTGGTTTACTACAACATTTAATTGGATTTATTTGGATTTGTATTTACTGGTTTTTAATCTGAAACTCCTAAACAACATTTACTGCAACCAAACACCTCCAAAAGAACCTAAATCAGTGCCGATGATCAAGTTTTGGACTTTAATCAGATACAAATGCAGTTTATTCTTTCAAAACTTTATTTGCAAAGTTTGAAATGGCCTTGAACATACAGCCAGAACTAAAATGAAGTGGATCAAGTCAATGGATGTTGCTGTGTTATTGTGACCTAGTCAAAGTTCAGATCCAAATACAACTGCAAAAAAAAAAAAGAAAAATGAATGAATATTTCAGTTTAGATGTGCAAAGCTGGATGTGATTTGAAACAAGACAGAGTATCTGAACATTAAAAGCACAACACTTATTTGTATTCTTAATTTGCTTCTTCGTTCTCTGTGTTTCCCATAAAGCTCTAAATTCTTCAGTAAGGATGTGGATGAGAGGTGATGGATCACCTTTCTGTCTTCACTCCAAAGGAAGGCCGTCTCATCAGAGAGCTTATATAACGTGAAGTCAGTGTCTGAACAAAGCCAGCCTTGTGCTAGTCAGAGACACCAGATCTGGACTTTTCCACATTATAAAGCACATCCATCACTCCCTCTCTGGGGTTTCGCTCTGGCAGAAAATCTCAGGTTGTTTTGTGCTTTGATACTGAAAGTAAACAGCATGAAAGGACATCTGCAGAAACACTGTGAGAGGTTACCCGTCAGAAAATCTGAAGGTGGGAGGTTTTAGGGGAATTATATTCAGGCAGTTCCTGACTTGTTTTCCAGCATCCTCCTCGCTTTTCTCCTTTTATATCTCTGCATCTCTATTCTATTACCTTTTATCTCCTCTCTACGCTTCTCCCCGTGTCTTACTCCGGAGCCAAGTATTTATCATGCAGGGAACACGGGCGGCGCTGCTGGTAATATCTTCATTCCCCTACCTGTGGTTTTCCATTTCATTTACGCTCCATCTCTCTCTGGCTCTCCGAGATTTCAGAAAAGGCTCTCACCAACGAGACACACAAACGTCAGAATTAGATTTTTTTCCCCACTGTAGGTAATTGTCTAATTTAAAAATGGAAATGTTTCATAATTTTTGGGATAAAATTATAAATGCATGCATGGCGGAGTGCTAATCTATCAAACTGTTCCTCATTTAGGCATCAGATCAGCGTTTAAGTCTCACAGCATGTTAACCTTTTTAACAGAAACTGAATCCGTCTGACAGTCGAACCTCCAGAACAATAAAACCTTTTTTCTAATCCATACGGAGCAGCAGAGATGAAATATGGAGAAATTACTGTAAATTAGAGGAGAGGAGCTGCTGGCAGAGAACTGGAGCCGCATTAAAGCAAACAGGTGGGAGATTCTGGAGAGATTTTAGCTGCAGATGCAGATTGTTTCTAAACCTTCAATTAAGTTTGGGGTCGTCTTACTGGTTAGTCTGGAAAAGTCTGGGTTTAGGTTTCAGCCAAAGTAAATGCAGAATATGGACGAATTTCTGGA
Source organism: Poecilia reticulata (assembly GCF_904066995.2). NCBI lineage: Eukaryota > Metazoa > Chordata > Actinopteri > Cyprinodontiformes > Poeciliidae > Poecilia > Poecilia reticulata. Next base: position 27,381,457 of record NC_088840.1, on the reverse strand, counting down.
GCTCAAGATTTTATTTTCTATTTAAATGATCCGGGCTGCACAGTGGTGCAGTTGGTAGAGCTGTTGCCTTGCAGCAAGAAGGTTCTGGGTTTGATTCCCGCCCCGGTCTTTCTGCATGGAGTTTGCATGTTCTCCCTGTGCATGGTGGGTTTTCTCCAGGTACTCCGGTTTCCTCCCACAGTCCAAAAACATGACTGTCAGGTTAATTGGTCTGTCTAAATTGCCCCTAGGTGTGAGTGTGTGTGTGCATGGTTGTGTGACTCTGTGTTGCCCTGCGACAGACTGGCGACCTGTCCAGGTGACCCCGCCCCTCACCCGGAACGTTAGCTGGAGATGGGCACCAGAACCCCCCCCGACCCCACCGAGGGACAAGGGTGCAAGAAAATGGATGGATTTAAATGATCCATCAATTTGCCCTTTTGTCCGTCCATCCGTCCCTGTGTGTGTGTGTGTGTATGCTTATTATTCCTCTGACTTTGAAGCTCTGAGTAAAGATGTCAGAAGTCAGAGCTGCTGCTCGATCCTTTACTTTCTTAGTTTTATCATTTGAGCTGCGCAGCATGTAAAAGTGTAAATAGAAGCTGAAAGTCGAATGACGGTGATTCTGAGTGATGTGCAGCTGAAGTAACATCACACTATGAACAAGACAAAAAACAAAAAGCTGTTTTCAGTGCAGCCTAACAAAGGTCAAGGACTCACTGATTATGAGTGTTTGTGGAACAATTTAGTAATTAATGAACAAAATGAAAACGATCATCCTTAGTGGAGATGATGAAAGGGAAACACGGCTGGAAGAAGCAAGAAACAGAAAGAAACTCAGAATCACAGATCGCAGCAAAAAACCCGACAGGAGCCACAAGGAAAGCAACGACTCTTTCTGGTCCGCATTGCCAAAATTTCTCCAGAGCATCCTAACCTCCATGAGAAGACGATTTCGCTCTCAAAGGTAAAGGATCGCAGGTCTCGCCTGAAACCTTTGGCAGCTCAAATCTCCAGTTGCAGGATGCAGACAGTAATTAGCTCTTCAACCTCAGAGGACAAACACTCCACCAGCCAGACAGTCTCAGCCTGATCCCCAAAGCAGCAGAAAAGAGCTGCACGTTGACATGATTTGGATTTATTCAGACAACGGACACACGTCCACACACACACACACAGCCGGGGCAGCGACAGAGCGGGGACTAATGGAGCTGTAAAAAATAAAGAAGGCTTTAAGAAAACCAAGCTGTGTGACTGAGTGTGCTCTGCAGCCAGCGGCTCGTTTGATGTTTTCATGACCGCGGCTTTTACGACTCAAACCTGATTATCGGCTCAGAACCACAGTCTGGACCATCACAGCCTGCACGATGCTAATGGGGGGTAATGACACGGACTTTAATTGTTGTGCTGGCAAATCTAGCACTGCTAGATAAAACACACCAACATGCGAGCGAACACTTCAGAGCACCAAACCCGAGAAATACGCCACAGTCACACATTATAAACACCTTCAAGACACACAGCGTTGATCCAAAGGTGTCATAAGCCTCAGTGTGGTAAAATATGATAAAGAGTAATTATGCAAAAACACTGGCAAAGACAGAAAAACTCATTATAAATGTAATTAAAGTAGACATGGGAAGTGTGGAGCTTGTTTTCAGTATTTACAGGTTTGTGCAGGTGTGAAAGAAGAGTAAATATTTGTGTTTTCAGACTTGTTACACTGTATAGTAGATCTATTTGTGGTATTTAAACTCCACAGCCACTCATGAACAGATAAAATCCATAAATACTTGAGATGCTCTTTAAAAACAGACTATTTTACCAGTTCAAACACTAAATAAACCTTAATATTTATTCATAATAATAGCTGTAGCACTACCGCAGAAGCTAACATCTACAGTCTTCTGTATTTCCTCTCTTAGGGATTCAACCAATCAGTGCCAAGAAAAATAAATGTCGCTCCTGGATTGGCTGCTTTGCAAGCGCCAGCCAATAGCACCAAGTGGCATTGAACTGAGATATTTCAGCTTCCAAAGCCTCATTTTATTTTGAAATCTTTCTACAAAAAACCCTGCAACTTTGCTAATTCTGAGCCTCAAATAAACGGAGGCCGACTGTCTGGACAAAATGATTTTCCCTTCCATTCAAAGTATTTCATTCAGGTGAGCTCATCACCTCCATCATCAAATATTTGTGAAGATTGGGTCGAGATTTCTAAATGATCAGAATGATCAGAGGCTCCTGAAACACTGGAAAACTGAACTTTGCCTCAATCTGAAGGTTAAAAAACACATTAAAGACAATAAATGTCTTTGGTGTTGAGCACATGTCTATTTACTCAAGAATTTAGTTTTTAATTTGAAAATGTTGCTCATTTTGTGAATATATAGTTTTCAATTAAAATTACACAACAAGCAATTAACCTGATAAAAAAAATTATCACCACAACATTTAACTTTTTGCAAATTTAAATTATTTAGACATAAAATGTTGCTTTTGAGGATCATTCAGCAACTTCATGTTGTCCTTCTGGTTCTTTTTAAGTTTTAAAACCTGGTTTCATAATGGAGGAAAATGCTCTGAATGTCTCACCTTTGTGCTGCAGCGAATGACGGTACTGATGCTGCTGAACTCAAAAATGATTGACGTGTTTATGTTGTACCAAAAAGCACATTTAGTTTTTTGATTTTTGGATAAACTCTCCACAGAGAGTCAACTGGAACATGTCAGGATAAAGGAGCAGTGCAGAGTTTCAACAGCTCACAGCACAGAAATGATGTTTCTCATCAGTTCAACAAAGTCATCTCACTTAAATTCAGCCAATACTTTGAAATTGATTAAATGAACATCCTTCACATTTTACGGTGAAACAAATTACACACTTGGGCTTTCCGTCGATGGCTTTAACTGGTGCTTTATCCAGCCCTCATTAGACCAGTTACAGCTGCTAAGTATAACATTTTTACATCGATAAATCATTACGGCCGTCAGTGTTATTACAGTACACAAATGAGACGGGTACTGACAAGATTAGCAGCCTTATTGACTGCTTCCAAGCCAAGTAATGAAGTGGCAGAAGGCCTTATAAGAAAGGTGGTGACAATTACGGGAGCCCGCTGTGAGCTGAAGGCGCCTGATTTTCTCTGCTGGGTTCTTTTGTTGCTTACTGTAATTAGACCAACATATAACAAGTGATATGACAGTGATGTATGGAGGTTTAGCAGCTTCTGTGTGACGTGAATCCAGGCTGGATGAGTCGTTCAGACTCGCAGCTCAGCAGGAGGTTTTCCTCACATGACTCACTTATATGTGCTGTGTTTCTGCATGCGTGACTGGAAACCACGATCTTCGTGGAACTGCAGGTAGAACTGGCTGAAATTTGAGTGAGAAATGTGGATTTTAAAAATCGTGTCGTGTGGGGATCCTGTATTCCCTACCGTCAGGTTTCCTCAGAGCGCTCCAGTCGTTTCGGCAGATGGCTGCTGGAACCCGAACCCGGTCTGGTTCTGATGCTGGTAATGGTTTCTGGAACTGGGAAGCTGCATCAACTCTTCACTTGGTTTGCTCAGGCAGCATTTTACTAATTGGCATTTTATGAATTCCTGAACCTGATTGTTGGGAATTGCATTACGACCAGATTGCAGAAGACTCCAGTTTTGCTGACGGACTGTAAATATGAATCGATTAAATGTAACTGGGTTAGAACTGGACCTGTTTGTTATTATTCTCAGAGGTGGATGTTTATATAGGTTCTGTTTGATATAAATAAGCTGACCTGAGTTAAACTGAAATGTGAGGAGAATCGTGTTTGGGTTAGTTTATATCAGAGCCAGCAGCTCGGCATCAGCAGGGGGTTTGGGTCCATAGTAATCAGGTGGTTCATTAGCATAATAAAAGGAAGTTGTTGTGATTCATCTCCTCATCACCTCTTCACCTCGCTGACAGATGGCATCCAGGAAGGTTAGGAAACAGAATCAGAAATAAACGGCCATTTGTTGGTTTATTGGAGGAAAAGACAAAGAGATTGGGAGAAAATGAGAAGCAGCGTGGATGCAACACTCTGGGCTCAGGTGTTTTCCTTCAGTTCCTGTGACATTTACGTCTCATTTGGTTTGTGGCTGCAGCTGCTGTGGCAAATGTTGGAGGAAGTTTGCATGCAAGTGTGAGATCTCGCTACCCTTAAGGTGAAAGCTATCCAAAGTGACAAGTTGTAGCTGTAATCACAGCTTTAAAACCTGCGTCAGTCACACTGAAAGCTCATTTTTAACTCCATCCACGACAAACAATCTGAGATGAAGCAAGACAACATCAGGACGACAGCCTAATTATGCACAGAGAGGCGAAGGAATCCGAGCTTTGAGAAGCCCAGGAGAGTACAAACAGCTCATCAAACTGTCCTCACCTGAGGTCTCTGGAGGGCGATAGGCACAGAACGACTGAGTGAGGGGCTGCGCAGCAGACAGACTCACACAGTCTGAGCAGAAATGTGAAATACTTCCACAAGCTTTTCACTGCACACCATCACACGGTTGCAGAGACAAAAACACACAAACGCACAGAGAGAGGCAGATGGGAACCTCGGGCTTCACAGGTGGCAGCTGCATTTCAAGCAGGTACTGCTGCCAGTGGCCAGTGCAGAGAAACAAAATCCAAACACAAGTTAAAGTGTCATGTGCAAACATCAGCCATCAGTTTCCCCGTTCCTTGCAGGATAATGTTTTTCTCCAGCCAGCAGAGCGTGAAGCGCCTCAGGTGTGCCGCGTTCGGCGGCTGCAGCCCGTAAACGGCCGCCATGAAAACACAACACTGGGAGGCACAGACACAGACATCTGTCACGTTTCCAGCCATGTCTGCAACATTTCGGCGCAGGACGTTTCATATTCCTCATGGCGCAGCGTAAATGTTTTACATCCTCTTTCATTTTTAAACCTCCTACTTGTCAGACGACGACTTTAATAATTCAAAACACTAATATTAGTGTAATATCCGCTGGAAAGATCAGCAGCTTGTTTCCCTCCTACACACATTTTGCTTATATTTTTCCAGAGGATGACAGATGGGAACCGGTTCAGCTTTCTGTTGTTTACACATTAATCTTATTATTGACTTCAGATCAGAAGCAAAGATTGTTTGCAGATGCGTTTTTAATCCCCGCAAGATGAGAGACAAAAAAAAACGTGAATCCAGAATATTATGTACATTTCTTAGAAAGTTAAAAATGTATAAAAATCTTTTATCCGTTGCATTGAAAAGTGGCTTAATTCGGGTAAATCCACAAACTCTTCTTCATCCATCCATCCATTTTCTTGCACCCTTGTCCCTCAGTGGGGTCGGGAGGGTTGCTGGTTCCTCTCCAGCTAACGTTTCGGGCGAGAGGCGGGGTCACCCTGGACAGGTCGCCAGTCTGTCGCAGGGCAACACAGAGACACACAGGACAAACAACCATGCACACACACACTCACACCTAGGGGCAATTTGGAGAGGCCAATTAACCTGACAGTCATGTTTTTGGACTGTGGGAGGAAACCGGAGTACCTGGAGAAAACCCACCATGCACAGGGAGAACATGCAAACTCCATGCAGAAAGACTGGGGCCGGGAATCGAACCCAGAACCTTCTTGCTGCAAGGCAACAGCTCTACCAACTGCGCCACTGTGCAGCAAACTCTTCTTCAGTGCGACTTAATTTTTAATACATGGAGAAAAGATGATTTCCTGGCTATGCAAAAACAGAAACCTATAAAAGTTAATATTCTATTTTAATCAGAGTAAAACATAGGTGCAATTTGGAGGTGTGGCTGATACTGCCCACCCAGAACCAAAGCGCCAATGGAGAGTCCAGAACAATACAGATTTATAGTACAAAACTATTTATTGGGATAAAGATAAAAAATGAAGCAGGCAGTTTTATAATAATAATAATAATAAATAATAATCAATTATTGTCAGCCTAATCTGGTAAGTATGTGTGCAAAATACATCAAGCATTCAAAGAGCTTAAAATATAAATATCTGCTGTGAACTGTAAACACAAACTTTATTCAGCTGTAGAGTTTATTTATGCTCAGATGATGGGAAACTGTCACCTCTTTCACTTTCCTTCATCCGTAATTAGCAACATTCTAGACTTTCTGTTCAATATTCGCTAATTAGTTTGTGTGTAAACACCTTATGGCGTTGTGAAAATTACGTTTAAATGGATTCTGTTATCATGTAGTTTAAATCCATATCTCTAGCCCTGCATGATAGGATTGTTGAAAAAAAAAAAAAAAAAACGTTTTCAGGTGAATCTTAAATATAAACATCGAGGAGAGAAATCAGACAGCATAACCTAACGGTGTGTAGCAGCTAAAACCACTGAGTACAAACTGTTCTGCTCTTTAAATAGTGAATTCTTTAGAAAATGATGAATAATCGCAGAAACTCTCTGTGGAACATCAGGATATGTGGTGCAAAAATATTTAACTATTTTACACACTGTGGTGTTAAACCTCAGAGTTTCTCACTCGGATGTCGTGAAACAGACCAACACAAAGAAATGCAGTAAAAGGATTTATGACTTTCGACATTCACTGAGAAATTCACCCAGATGTAAGTCATTATTGTAGCTTTTTAAAAGACCTTAACTACAAATTATTCATGAAAACTTTTCCTGTTAGCCGATTTATTTCCAGAGCATATGTGAAATATTTTAAATTAAAACAGTTATCACTGCTGCGAGCCGTTTGGAGGTCATGTCTCTACAGTTTTTTTTTTTTGCAAAGTTCCTAAAGCTGAGAGCATCAGCGTTCAGGTCTTTCCCCCAGATTCTCAATTAGATTTGGGTCTGGACTTTGACTAGGCCATTCTAACACATACATGTGCTTTGATATAAACCATTCCTTTGTAATGTTGGTGGTTTCTGAAGGCAATTTGTTGCACTGGATTTTATTTAGAGGTATTAAAAGAAAAGGTGTCTGAATACACATGCATGCCACACTTTTCAGTTTTTTGTCTGGAAGACATTTTGAATCACCTTCAAATTAAAATTAAAAAATATTTTGATGATCCCAGAGGGAAATTAAATGTTGTTGTAATTCATATTACTGATGGCAAAAATAGATCTCCTGTAGCAGTCTGTATTGCAGCGAATTTGAAGAAGCCTCTGACTGAAGACATTCTGTTTTCTAAAACAATCTAATCATGTTTTAGAGAACATGGTTAGATAGTCGTGGTTCTCCATAATGTTGTTGATTTCATGTAAAGTCCTTCTTTCCATCGCCTTCCATCTTTCTACTTCACAAAGATCCGTTTCTCTGTTTTGCTCCAGATGGATTCCTAATAAAATCATCACAGTTTGATGCTGTGATGTGATCAGATGTTAAGGTTTGCTGGTTTCCTCACATAAAACCTGCATAGGGAGGATTTGTACCTGGAAATCTTCTTGCAGGTCGTCATGGAGGCGTGAAGAAGCTAATGGAAGCTAACAGTCTCAGTCTTTGTTCTGTTCTTCTAACATGTCATTTAACCTGCATTCTTCTACAGTGAGCCTGAGCTCCAACATGAATTCGCCTAATCTTTACATCAGCTGCATCATGTCGCTACATGATGATCCTTCGGTGGTTTAATGAGGATCACATCTCTGCCAGCATCTCTCCGGAGAAGCTGTCAGTCAATCAAAGCAGATTTGGAGCCTGATTTTCAGTCTGCTAACAAATAAAATCTGTCAGCTGATGTTTGACATGAACTGCACCTCCATCTGACAGCGCTGTGATTATCTCCAAGTTAACTGCAGCGGCCTGCTTACCCCCACGCTGCGCTCCACATTTAAATTCAGCCCGAGCCCTCGCTCCGACAGATGGTCAGCCTGTTATGTGTGCAGCATATGAACTATTGATTGCAACATTTGCATGAATTATTTGAGCTCCCGTTCTGTTGGGGATTTTTTTCCAAGATGGGATCTGCTGCTGGCAGTCTAAATAACAACAAAAAATAGATAACTTTAGTGCTGCTATTTTTTAAAATGAAGAAGTAGCTGTACATACCAATAAAGTTCAGAGAGAGGAAGGAGCACAACGACATCTTGTTTCTTCTCCCAAAGTCATTTTTTCTTAAGTGCACGTGAGAGACCAAGGCCAGCTGACAACACAGCGAGCTCGGCGTGTTTTCTCAGGCATGCATCGCTGTGTCATCAACGTGTTTTTGTGCAGGTTGCACGTGGGTGTTGGTTCACGCACATGCATGTTTGTGTGGGTTTCTTGGCTTGCGTGACCACGGCTTTCAGCACTAAACAAAAAGAGCTGGTAAGGCTGACTGAGTGTTAGAATAAGACTGACAGAGAGAGGGATGAGGACTGGAAGGAGGGCAGGGTGGGGTACGACCCAGACGGGTGGAGCAGGTGAAGGCTTCCAGCGTCAGCGACGGGGATTTGTCTTTTCCTGTTGCTTTGCCTGCAGAACAGCCAACTACAGGTGAGATTTTTGGCTATTTTCTGCTCCGTTGCTGAGTATAGAGGCCCAGTGGTGTAATGTGTTTGTGTGAGTGCATCTCAGTGTGCAGCTGAAAGCCAAAAATACACAATTCCAGCAAGCAGTAACAGCACACAGGAGAGAAAGAGAGGAGTAGAAGGATGAGGAAGAGAGGCCACAGGCTGAGGGAAGACGAGAGGAGAAGAAAACAGGAGGAGATGAATTATAATCAGGGCTTCAAAACCGTCAAAGCAACATTTTAGATTCCCACATTCTAACATCCTGCACAGACCTTTGTCCTGTGAAGTGGATAAACGCCTCCGCCACACCGTAGAAATCTAGTTTCTAAAAGCTGCACAAGTGAAACAATGGAGCCTGTTAACCTTCTCCTGTGCAACGCAGAGAAATCTGCAGCAAAGCTGCAAACACACAGAGGGTCAGGCGGACAGACAGACTCACAACCAGAGTCTCCCTCCGATGAGCTCCCAAAAGATCCAGACAAAAATACAGCAGGAAATATGAACTGAATTAATTTCTATTTTAACTCTCTTTATTCCAGACACATAGATGTTTGTTTCAGCTGCATTATAAGGGAAATAATCCCAAGAGAGTGAAAAGATAAATAAGGATAATAATAAATGAATAAAAGGAGGAAGATCCAAAATGGAACAACTTCAAACATTCACTGGAACAGTTCATCTCTACAACAACTTCTGGAACAGAAACTCAAAGTATGGAAGCCCTGAAAGGCAAAAAGAATGAAATGAAGGGTGCTGGGTACATTTTATGCCATAAACTTTATGACATGATAGGTGCTAAAAAAAAAGTTTTTAAGAGAAAAACAGAATCTGTTGAGGATTATTCTCAACTTATTTTCAGAAAGAGACAAGAAAAAAAAAAAAAAATCATATTTTTTCTCTCTTCAAAAAGTGACTTCCAAACCAAAATCTGAGCAGGTTGGCATATCTGCTTATTTAGCAGATAAAAAGGTTTGTTGAGGGCAAATATCTTCAAGAGGAAGTGATTTAGAGAGAAAACATGAAATTTATAAATGGAAGAAATTTTCAACTTCCAACTTTCAGGCCTTAAAGTAAAAACAGTTATTAAGGAATCTGACCAGTGTTACGTTTCCCTCTCATTCTGTGACTCGGGGGCTGAAAAAAAAAGTCTTTTGTAAAATTCTATCGGCCATAAAAAGCAATATTTTAAAACTTAAGATCCATTTTTGAAGTTTGACCAAAGTTGCTTTTAGCTCCTGGATTTTTGCACTATAAGCCCTAAAATGAAAACTGAACTTTGGAAGATGAAGAATGAAATAAATCTTTCAAACCAAAACAGAAAGCGCTGACTTGACTGTTTTGTTCATCCTGGTTCGAACAGCCATGATGATAAAAACACAGTTCCTAGTTACTAAAACAAAAATATGACTTCAATAACTTTTTCTTCACATTATATGATTTATTAGGTGAAAAAAATCGAGTTAAATAAACCTTCAGCTCTGAAGTCTAGAGATCCGTTTCCTTCTTGACTTTATGATTTCCATGTCATGAACAGAATGAAAGACGAACCAGACGGTGATACACAGCAAAGATTAGACTAGATTTATAGTTTTTAAAGTTATTTAGGTGTCCAAAGTAACCAGAACAAGTTTCACTTCAGAAAAATGGAGATAAAAAAAGCTTTATTAAATTTGTGGGAAGTTTATATTCAGTGTCATAAATTTGGGCGTTTGATTTTCTTCTCTCTTTCTTCAACCACATGATGTTTGCAGTCATCAAACAAGCTTCTGTTGACGACTTGCTGAGATTCATGTTTGATGTTTAATTTACTCCAATAATTATTCAAATAAATAATTAGCAGAACATCTGACCAGAACCATCTGTTTGGATTTATGGATTTCATTTGTGGTTTTTCTCTTGTGACGGATTTTCAGTTGATATTATTGTGAAGCTGCTTCTGCTGCCTGATCCTCAGGATCCTGTTCAGTTCCTGATCATTCAAATATTTTCCCGCTCTCCGCAGAGATCCATGGAAATGTGGGGCTGATGTTGCATGAAGAAGCGACGTTCAGTGCCACCGGTTTGTTTTCCTGGCTGTGTGAACGCACACACACCAGCGGGAGTTTGATGAATGAATGATGCTGCGCAGGAAAGCAAACTGCAGCCAGATTTATGATGATGCCGCGTAGCTGTAATGAAACGAGGATGCAGGCCAGGAACGCCGGATCTCCCGGTGCCTGAAACCGGACCTGAAATCACGTCCTCACACACACTCTGCCGCGGTTCGACAGATGTTTTTAAAAGTGTGGTGGAATCGATCGTTCTCGTGCGCGCTCACGTCACACGGACATAACCTGCATTTTAATCTCCATCTTCTCTCCTCCATCTTTTCTCAGGTTTCCACCGTCATATATGCTGCAAACATGCACGTCTGTGTGACACTTTGCTGTTATTAAACCCATTTTCAGTGACTGGAGTTTGCAGCCATACGTTTATTGCGTTAGCGCCTTCATGCATGTGAAAGAATCCCATATGAAGGTGTTGTGTCACCTTTTAAATCCAGTTTCTCGTTCCCAGCCCTCTCTCATGCACATAAATAAAAGTTTAAAGGAAAAGACAGAAGTGCAAGAGTCACAAAAGCCAAAGAACAACTTCCACAAACGACAAACATATCGCTTTTTATGGTTCCTTACAGAACCACAGAACATCTTTTATCTGCGTCTCTTTTTAAGGAAGCGGATCCTCAGGCAAAACTCTGCAGAGGCAAAATGCTTCCAGCAGCGCAGAGAGGAGAGAAAAGGAGGAGGTTTATGTGTGAAGTCCAAAACTTTTTGTTATTTCACAGGCAGGCTGGGTGAATGGATTATTCATGGGTGGGGAGAGAAGAGCCAGAGTGGGGAGATGTGGAGAACAAAAGGTATAAAAGGCAGAAAGAAAGAAATCAGCTTAAGGAAATTACAGAGTGGAGGAGCTTTAATCATTGCCTTCCATATTAATGCAGCTCTGGTTCGAATGCGTCCGTCTGAACCGAGCAGAGCTGGAGACACTTTGACTGGTTCTGCTTTTAACAGCCAACACAGATTACCTGCACACAGCAGGATTTATCATCTCTGCCTTGATGATCCGTATTATTGCAAACAAAGAGTTTTTTTATTATATTTAGAGAGATATTTCAGCCCACAATGTCGTGCACTTTGGTGACGGAAAGTTTTTCTGAGCACAGGTTGCTTTGGCAACGTTAAAGTCTTAAGAAAATCTCCTGCTAATGAAGAGATTTTGGACGAACTTCAGCTTCACTGGTTCTGCTCTGAGACCCAAACAGGTTTCATTCAGAGGGAATAAAACCTGAAGCAGAACAGGATTTGATGTAAATCTGCTTTTGGGCAAATCCACATCATTCTGGTTCCGATAAAACATGAATCATTCTCATCTTACATTTAAGTAATTATGATTAAAAACTAACCGACTTGCACTAAACTTTAAGTTTTGTTGTGAATGCTAGCCCAGTCCGATACTTGGACTAGGCCAGTATGTGATGATGTGGTTGACTTTGATGGCTGAGAAAAAGTTATTTTCTATAGAATATCTTCTTGTTTAACAAAATAATGAACCTTTTTTTAGCACACAGCCAAGGTTTGATTCTGTTGGAGTTGAAACAAGCAGTTTGTTGTGGTTTCTAATACGTGTAAGAATATAGTTATTGCTTTTAATAAACTTTTCTAAGAAGCTTGTAAAAACTCATATTTGGTCAAACTGCAACCCCCAGTTTGCCACCAGGCTTCACCACTGAATAAGATATTTGTTAAACATAATTCTAAAATTGTCAACCTAAAAAATAATTAATTGTTTCTACTGGTAACTTTATCAATGCAATAAATGCAAACTTAAGTACTTGTGTTGTAAATTTGAGACATGAAGCATGACTGCGCATGCCTCCAACCACTAGATGGCAGCAAAGCACCTCCGGTACGACCACCGTATGTGTAGAATAATACACACCTTCATGGCAGCATAAAGACAGAAAGACGAATAAAGAACAGGAATTTGTAGCAGCAGTCAAAATGATTATTATTCAGCATCAAAGCTGATCTGCGTTTTTGATGGTTAAGTTTTTAAAACCGAGTTTCAGTCGTGTTTAACAATCTACAGCAGCAGTTCATGTGAAAAGATCTTTATAAACATCATATGTTCAGTTAAAAACAGCTGCTGCTGACATTTTTACAAAAATCAACAAGAAAATGATGATGAACTCAAGCAGGTTTCATGACAAACAGGAGTTTTAAACATGGTGGTCAGGAAGTTGCAGCTGCTTGTGAAGGAGCCGCTCCCGGATTTGGAGCTCTGGCTTTGAAAACTGGAGCAGAAAGAACTGATGCCAAGTTAGAAACCATTTGGTTTGAAAAGTGAGATCCAAACCTGAATAAGCATGATCTGTTTTACATCGGACAGATCCCCCAGAAGGAGAAACGCTCACAGGTGCTCCTGCATAATCATGACGGTTAAAAATTCACAGCTCTGAACTCAGTTCACCCAAAACACAGAACGTTCTTCAGCTGCACGCCGCAACATGCAGGCGGCAGATTATACGGTTCTGTGCACAGCTGTTTCTAAGTGTGTTTTGTGTGCACACTAATAAATGTGACAGCGCCGATAAGAAGCACTTACAAACAAAACCCCAGGCGAGGTGGACACACAGCTTGGTTCCACCAGTGTCTTGTTCCCACTCACGGCTAAGTCAACACTCAGCGACGGGAAGTCGAGCGGCGAAGCGGGAAAAAAACAAAAAATCACCGGGGACAGAAACATCAAAACAGAGCAAAGAATAAATAAACCTGCTTCCTCAAACCGCAAACATCTGCCTCCATCTCAGAGACGCTTCATTACTACATTAATCTAGAGACTTCCCAGTGAAGAATTAGATCCAACATGGCCGCCGTGGAAAGGCTCAACCTCCATAATCTCTGCATGTGGTGAAAGTAAAGCCAACTGAATTTATCCTTTATTTGCTTCACATTAATTAATAGAAAAACCTGATTGATTTTCTGTATTTCTACAGTTTCTGGGGTGAATAAGAAGTTTAAAAAAGAACCAAATGTGTTATTTCAGCTTAAATGTAGTATTTATGATATGATTTAAGCATAAGAAGAAATGAAACTGAAACCTGAGTGGTGCAGTCACCAGATGGAGCAACGAGATCCTGATCAAAAAGTGTTCACAGTTTGAACTCGGACTCGGATTTTTTTCTTTGAAGCTTTGATTCTTGTAAAAATGTGTTAATATGAGAGTAAAACTTTACGGTTTTAGAGTATTTAGGAATAAACACAGTGGAGATTAGCTTTTTGCTTCCTGATTGTCAAGCTTTCTTGCATACAAACATTTTTTCCAAACATCTTTATCTATTTTTACTGCAAGTTCAGTTGCCCTTTTCAGCCAGCTGACCAGCAATATGCAGCAACAGGAGGGGGAAGGGCAGCTACATTTCTCTATTTTCACTTAATTTAATTAGATGCCACAACTTTTCACAGGCATCTAATTAAAAGTTCTTGAAACCGAGTCATTAATATGATCAAATATTTAGGCAGATTTTAAAGCTCAAGTTGTTTTAAATCTTGAGAAAGAAACTTGATACCAATACCGCTCCCTCCATGACTTATTTAAACTAAATATTATTCTGAATCTCCATTTTAACTTGTAATAAAACATAATGAAAGCTAAACAAGCTCCCAGGAATTGTTTCCTTTTGCGTTATAAGCCTGTTTAAAGAAGAAAGACGGCATGTTAGCTTATAGCTGAGTGTTTTTACAGTCTTTAAAATCTTAAATGCTCCCATTTATGAAAGCATCGCAGTTTTATTATCAACAGTTTTATCCACAACAAGCTGTAGACATTAAACAATTATTATGGATTGATACAGATAAAAAAACCCCAAAATGTTTCTTTTTAGATGTTTGGTTTCTTCTGTCAGACGCAACCAATACTGTGCATTGTTTCAATTTTGACCCTTTTTTCTTTCCATATTTTCTGTTGCTGCTGGAGAGTCACAGAAACTCAAACTTTTCTATTCCTGACTCAGATTTAATGATCGTCTGCTCGTTGTTTTTGCTGTTTCCCTTAAGAAAATACAATAAAAACATTCATTTTGTTGTGCTCTCCTGGTGGGAGAGCCTCTGGCTAGCAGATTCTTCATCAGCTTGCATTAGCCAGACATCTGTGCTGTTGCTTTGTACGAATACATTTACCACTGGACCGCACCGCTAAATGGAAACCATCCAAGATTTAAGGCAGAATAAATCATCACTAACCATAAATTCAGATAGAAATTCTCTTTTCACAAACACGTTTTGCAATAAACATCCATCTTAGGTTGGGTCCAATACTAAATGCAACAATTACAGGGACTAATAGTTTGAATAAAAACCCAAGAAGCTTTTGTGTTTTCTGCAGCTTCTTCACAAAATGCTGCAGAGTAACAAGGTTGGAGTGACAACAGGCACTCTCTGCTAAAACACATTGGCAGAATAAAGATCAAGAAACAGAAAATGCCAGTTTTACTCCAGAGACTGAGCTGCACAAACACAAGGCTGAAGTAAATAACACAGGGCAACAACAGCAATAATCTCCATGTCACTGTGAGCGAAAAGCCCGGGAAGAAAGCCAATGACCCACAGGAGACGAGACAGAAGCTGACAGAAAAACACAAAAACGTAGTTCCAAGAACATACGAGTACATGCATGCACGTGCACACCGACGAGTAACTGGAAAAAAGACGTATGCTCACACACAGCGGCGCGCACACAAGCGCAAAAAGGTCAATGGTGTAATTCCTCGCTGACAGAGTCGATGCAGCCGTTGTGTCGGCTGCAGACAGGGCCATGCTGACCATGAGTAATTTGTAGTGACCTTTACAGTGTCAGCTAACCCAATGAAGAGCCTGGAGGCTGACATCTGCTCTCGCTGACGTGTGTGTCGGTGTGTGTGTATCAAACAACTTTCAGCAGCCTAAAAGCTCATGGCAACAAAAAAATGAAAAGAAAAAACAGAGAAAACTTCCAGGAAAGAATGAAACACAAACCGCTTCGTTTTATGGTTTGGATTTGTTGAACGTTTGACTTCCAACAAATGTCCTTCGACTTGCTGTGGGAGTTTCTGTCTTTTTATGAAACAACCTCAGCGGCTTCGGCTGATTCCGTGATTTTTGTCTTGCTATAAAATCTGCAAACAATAAAGGCTGCAATAAATGTCATTCATGTTCAGAAGGCATGAAATGTAACACGAAAAATGCATTCTTCAAAATACAGCTTTAAAAAATCCCTAGTAAATATGCTGAGAAGTTGTTTGTTCCACATCATCATAAAATTCACATAATGATTTATATAAAGAGAACAACACATATTTTAAGCTATTGTAAAATATGAAATAGGTTCTTTTATGCTACTTATTATTTATGACAACAATATTTATTCACATTTTTAAAACAACCGAGGAGAACCACACGACTCTACTGCCATCAATAACAATAAAACAGCAGCTCAAATTTAAAGCTGCACTGGAGTCAAAGTTATTCATATTAATGCATCTCCGTCTAAGAATTTAATTTATCTGATTCCTGAGCGTTTGAATAACGAGCTCTTGTCACATCACAGCACAGAGAACAGCTTCTGGACAATCAGATTCCTCATTCAAAGACATAAAAGCTCTTTGCAGAACTGAAAACAAATTATGTCATATTTTTCCAGAGAAGCGATAAAATTGATTTTTAGTTGGCAAACCTGCCAAATGCTTTGTTGTCTCTTTTTTTTTTTTTAAATCTTGTTTGGTTAATTTTCCAAGTCGACGTTTGTCTTCCTTGCAGCTGCCACTGGGACTACAAACTGAAATTAGATGAAAAAAAAACTACAATCTGGTGGATTTTTGCTCTTTGAACTAAATGTTTTCTGGATACTGTCCCAGATAAATAAACACAAATAAATAAATAATAAGGTAAATAGATATTGTATGCTTAAAATTAGCTGGCATGGTCTGAACAGAGCTGATTGGTAAACTAATCCCACTGGACGTCAAAAAAAAAAAAATCTATTTCTATTGAAATTTACAGTTTCCTATTTGTGCTAATTCTTCTCTAAGTTTGAATATTTTCTCTTTCCTGTATTTGTCTTCCTGAATCCAGACCCTAACAACAAAACCAGCTCTATTCAGATGACAAAATCCGCCATAAATGAACGGAAATACAACAAAGCAGTTTACTAAGGTCAGAGTTCATTATTAAACGATAAGGAGAAAATGTTTCCAAGTCCAAAAACCTTCAGGAACGATTGCTGCTTAATGCTCCACGTCTTCATCCATCCGTCTGAAACACCTTTTCATTTTTTTCCGTGTCTGAAAAGTTGCAGCAACTTGTCCATTGTTTGAAGTTGTTTATTTTTCCATTTCTTCAAAGTCGATGCGAACAGCATTTTAGTGATGTTTGAGAAAGAAAAGCAGCAGCTCAGTCCTGTTAATGTTTCTCTCTAAGAAAAGTTCAGACCAAAACAGCAAAACCAGAAAATATCCACTTAGATTCTGACCCGTGTTTATCTGATCCACAGCTGCTGGGGACTCAAAAGACCCAATTTCATGGGGTCAAGTTCCTCCTTTCTACACTGAAATTTGTTCCAACTAAGTTAAACATGATTAACTTGATAATGCAATGCATTGTGGGAATTAGACTCTCTGTAAATGCCATGAACTGGTGCACTTATGGAGAAAAAGCACCAACCTTCAGAACTTACCCCGTGACCTAACCTGCAAACACAGATTGCTAATAGAAAGTAGACGGGTGTCGTCGTCATGGCGGATAAAGCTCCTGATTCCTGCATGTTAATTTTAACCTTTCGAAGAGCAAAAAACACAAAACAACAGCAGTGATTAGAGGCTTGATGATGTGAAAGCAGCAGCGTCGGACAACTCTGCATCTGCAGGCTTTAAAGGGAATGAAAAAGTCAGGCGGGTTTGTGGAAGCAGCACCATTAACATAAATTAGAAATCATTACTTCAAAGCAGTTATCAGACTTTCTTTTGCACATTTCAGAGGCTAAATGAGCTTTTATCACCGTTTTTAATCAACAGTGTATTTATTGATTTGCGACTCGACTGCCAGACACGACACTGTTACTGACAGGTTGACGTCATTTCTCACACGGTTAACTTTATTCATCTCATATGATTCAATCTGTCTCCAAAATAAAAGGAAGCAGTGAGATACTACAAGATGATCTGATACAAACAATGACCAGGAACACGAGAAATACTTGAATACGAAACATGATTTAGAGGATGATTTAAAAGGTTGACAACATCCATGATAACCAAACAACATGAACCATCCATGAATCCATTCAGGAAAAATAAATGAGCTAAAAAATAAAGCTGTGACTTTGACCAAGCAGAGGTCAAAGAGCAACATGAGGTGGACTGAAGGGAGAAAATATCCAAAAATGTGAGAACAAATTGGCTGTATTTTTTAAAAAGATTAAAAGCTTCATCAATAGAGTTTTGCCCTTGTTAAATTCCTAAAATATGTAAAATTCAATGAGGAGATCAAGTTTGTTCCATTTTATAAAAAACCCAAACAGATTTTTTGGTATCCTTCCCAGCCTGATCAAAAGTCAATGTGTTGTTTGGACTTTTTCAGATTTTCAGTCAACTGGAACGTCGTTAAAAGAATTTTGTTTTTTAATCCAAGCCATTTTAACGCTGACCTTTAGGTCACTCAGGCATGAAATGCTCATATTCTCACACGAACCAGTGTTGCATTTACAATTTAGCAAAGAAACCATTTGAAGTTTGATCTTGACAGACCTTGTTACCACAGGTCTGTCTCACTTCTTTGGCTGAATCTATTAAAACAAAGTTAAACCGACAGAAACGAGGCTTTTAGCTTCAACAAGTTGCTTCCCAAGGGAGCGTAAAACTTGGAGTAGGGTAGAGGATTAAACCAAGAATGATGCAGCTCCTTGTTTCTTTTCTTTCCCACCTTCCTGTTTTGTCATGCAGACTGCATGCACAGAGAGGCTCTCGTTGTCAGGGATGGGACTGAAATCGAGTAAAGAGAGAAACTTTAGAAACCCGTAAGGAAGCCGGATAATGACTGAACCAAACATCTTTCAAAGATTACAAGAAAATCTGGCTGCAAGACGCAAAATCAGAAAACTAAGAGGAAGCTTTACATTTCAAACTTCTGTTTTCTTTAAATCAAATTAAATTACAGAAAATGGTCGATGATTATGTGGCATTATTCTTGTCCTCTTTTTGCTTGTCAGTTTTACTCTGAAAGTGGGTGGTGTAACGTTTTGATGGTTGCTAAAGTCTAGACAGGAACATTAAGATGCAGCACAAACCGGCCATGTTGCATTTGAGACGCACCATTAAACACGGGCAGGACATGCTGCAGGCATCACGGGACGGAAGCAGGTAAGGTCAGGAAAACGGAAGCACAGGGAGCTGATCGATGCTCGGACTGAAGGTGGGGTATCGCTGTGTGAGTGTGTGTGTGTGTGTGTGTGTGTGTGTGTGTGAGGGAGGGGCGGGCTCTTTCTCCTCAGCTGCCAATCAAACAGAAACGGAGACAAACTGAGGAGCATGAAAAGTGAAGCACATTAAGAAGGTTGAAGCCATGCAGATGTAATCTACATGTTTTACTCTTTACTTTTTTCCTCGTCATGATCGGATCGGTCATAAGTCGAGCTTGAAGACACAGAAAATAAAAAATAACAGAACAAAACAAATAAAGATTAATTACTCAAAAGTTCTTTTATATGTTCAAACAGGATGTTTAGCAAAAGGTGATCAAGAAATTACAACAAAAAAAACAAGTTAAATTGTCAAAAAGCAAATAACACGATAAAAGCATTTCATAACGGTTGATATCAATAATTATTGATTAGTTTTTTGCTTTAAATATCTGAAGTTCTAACTGATGGTGTGACCTTTACTGGTTTCCACTTTGTGCTGTTTTTTATTTTCAGCTAGTTATGAGGCAAAACCTTAAACTGCTGCTGTGCAAGTTACTTAACAGGCTGTTGCTAAGTAACCAAAGAGTGAGTGAGTTGCTAGGTAACCAAAGAGAAAGGGAGTTAGTTGATGCCACCAACCTAGCTAAGCCTTTCCTCTGCCTACATCTCCCAGAATGCAGTGCGGTTCTGGCTTGGAGTTCACTGAAATGATTGAATATTCTATCAGATCGATTATCTATTGATTGATCACGTTTCTGTAGCGATACGTATTGTTATTGATTGATTGTCCAGCCCTGCTGATCAGAATGCTTCCAGTGTGTCCAAACTGTTTGTCACATTGGTCAAATTCATCAAAACAAAAGTACTCATGGGTAAAAACAATCTAACTTAATAAAAACTAAACATATTTTTGTCTCAACAACAAACTAAACATACATAATTGAACTTAAATAGGTTTTAAGTGGGAAAGGAAAGTTTAAATCATGGCTGGACGAGTTGAGCCTATGAGAGCTAATATTCTGCAGATGCATCTGTTCTCCATCAGACGTGACTCAGATGAATGGCTCATCACCAGACCTCTGCAGAGCTGAATGCCAGGCTGATGAGGCAGTTCAGGTGTGCTGCAGAACGGATGCATCAAACAGTTGCAGCGTTGTTGCTCTTCAGGACTCACAATTGTGAGAAAGATATTAATTCGTTGGTAGCAATTTAAACCCTTATTAAAAATATTAAAAATATGAAATCTTCATGTCTGCTGAAAAGTCAAATATGTACAATTACGGATTGGAAGTTATAGAGTTATATACGTTCAAACATTTAGCTTCACAAAACAGTGGTGGAGATGAAATGATTAAAAATGCAACATCCTGTGTGTTTCTGATAGTAAATCTATTTTAAAGTGTAAAGTCACTGCAGAAATAAATATGTTCAACTTCTCCAGAGGCTTTTTAATCATTAACATGCAAACACACATCTGACTGAACTCCAGTTCATTGGTTCAAGTGCTTCTGTGAGGAGTTCTTCATGCTTGGCTTGTTCTGCGCAGCGTAAATGTAATTGCCATTAATTCTTCATACGACCCTTCCTGAGCCATTTAGGCCTAAACAATGTGACCACTCTGAAGAGTGGAGCTGCCACAGATTCAATATTTGAAAAACACACATTATGGTGTCCTCAGGGTTGTCGCCTTTTACTGAGGAGGGTTTTTACAAAGACTTGGTGCTTTAGAAAGGGACCAGCATGATTTATATTCATTCCACCAATTGCTTTTTAAATGGGGTCAGCTCCTTTGAAATGCTCTGTCTCCTCTGAATGAAAAGGTCCAGGCAGGAGTCACGTCTTTAAAAACACAACCCATTGAGGGTTCCTACTTCATGCTGCCTCTGACTATTTAATAGCAGCAGAAAAATCCGTCTCAGATTGGAAAGCTATCATTTAGAAATTAAAAGCTCTGCAGAAAATTTTGCAGGGACATTTTTCTTCCTTCGGCCTGGAGTGAAACTCTAAATGAATAATAGAAAAATGTCTATAAGACAAGTCTACAGTTCAATAAGAAAAAGAAAATCTTGTTGACTAAAAAGCAGCCAGAAGATAAAGCTGGATTGGACATGATCTTGTAAACATGGCAACCAAAGATTGGATTGGACCGACCTGATGCTAGAGACTCTAGTACAGATTTATCTTTTTTTTCTGTCATATTTAGGAATTAAATAAATTTTAACACCAGACAAAGAAGAGCTAGGCTTAATGTCAGCCTCCCTCCATCATCTTCTGATTATCTGAGATTGGGTCGAAGAGGCAGCAGGTCCAGAAGGGAATCCCACCTCATTCTGGGGGATTCTGGAAGGAACGAAAACATTTTGTTTTCATCAAAACAACTAAAGGTTTTCATGATTTCTCCTAACATGTTTTCATCTGATAATGTCCTCAGTAAACAGAAGGATGTTGTTTTTAAAGCAATAAATCAACTTCAAGCAGGATGTAAATAAAAAAAACCCAAAACCAGCCTGCAGTTTTAAATTAAACATGTTTATCGTTACGTTTCAGTTAAACAGCTGAGATAAATCGATCTCCCCTTAATGTCCAACTGAAAACTCCTAACAGCAAAAACTGCAAAAAGCTTTGATGACTGACAGGTTTAACTCACAGATTATTTTGTTCTCATTCCTTTCTGCAGTACCAGAGTCTCCTGTCTTTGTATATTTCTCCAAAAGTTTATAAAATACATTGTTAGAATTAGTTTAAGTATCTGGGGATCTTGTTCACGAATGGGGGAAGAAGGGAGCGGGAGATCGACAGGCGGATTGGGGCAGCGTCTGCCGTGAAGCGGGCGCTGTACCGATCCGTCGTGGTGAAGAGAGAGCTGAGCCAAAAAGCGAAGCTCTCGATTTACCGGTCGATCTACGTTCCCACCCTCATCTATGGTCATGAGCTTTGGGTCATGACCGAAAGAACGAGATCACGGATACAAGCGGCCGAAATGGGTTTCCTCCGCAGGGTGGCTGGGCTCTCCCTTAGAGAGAGAAGCTCGGTCATCCGGGAGGGACTCAGAGTAGAGCCGCTGCTCCTCCACGTCGAGAGGAGCCAGTTGAGGCTCGGGCATCTGGTCAGGATGCCTCCTGGACGCCTCCCTGGTGAGGAGTTCAGGTCCCACCGGGAGGAGGGGAGACCCAGGACACGCTGGAGGGACTATGTCTCTCGGCTGGCCTGGGAACGCCTTGGGATTCCTGGAGGAGCTGGAAGAAGTGGCTGGGGAGAGGGAAGTCTGGGCCTCCCTTCTGGAGCTGCTGCCCCCGCGACAGAAAATGGATGGATGGATGGATTCTGACCTGAAGAGTCGTTTGATGAAGCCCAGCTGTGATTTCTACTTTCTACTAACTAAACCTCTTTTATCTAGGTTTAGGTAAGTAAGGAGAGGAGAGTCATGTAGGTTTGTAATTATAAATTACAGGCTGCAGTGGAATACGGGAAACAGAACGCTCCATATGGGACACTTCAGTTTGGCTTAAAATACGGGAAAGTTGGGAGCCAAACGCCTGGCGAACTCGACACGCCGCCTTCAGCTCAGAGCTTCTCTCTTCACAGCGGAGGATGGATGTTCACAGCAACATCCGGTAAGCTTCATACGTCAAACTGCTGCATTGCAAACGTCACAGACAAACATTAGCAACTGGGCAAAACTTAAGACTTCAACAGAGTTCAAGGACTTTAAAAGGCTTTAAAACTGAGAATACGCATTATGAATCCCACAGACGCTCCTACAGTCCACAGGCTGTGGGTTCACAGCCTGTGGACATCTATCACCATGATTTATCATTTTTCAGAATGTGTGTGTGTGTGTGTGTGTGTAAGTAAAGAAGATTTCCCCAGAGTCTTCCTTTGATTAGATTTAACTTAATTCAAATACACTGAAGCCTTGATTTAAATGGAAAGCACTGAAGTCCATTATGTGGCACAGTGAAGGACAGTCGCACTACATCAGCCCTGAACTGCATCAAAAGCTCTCAGTCAGCCGCCGTCTGTCAGCCCAAGGTTGGTGTGTGACTGACAGGTCAGCAGAGACTTTCTGCTCCATAATGCATGTTTTCACAAAGACAAGGATCTCAGATATAAATATACACACATGTGCAGCATGGTCTGCAACAGGACGTCACAACACACCTCTTATGTATGCACAGAGTGAGACATTCAGACAGGTAAGAGTGATTTGCAAAGGTTGGAGGGCTGCAGCATGAACAGGTGACAGATTCAGAGAAACAAGCAGCCAGAGGAGAGTCGCTGTTCGAATGCTGCATCTAAACCCCGGCGAACGCTACAGTTTTTTAAAAAGTCATGCAAGAAGTGAACATGCCACACTCTGAGGTCGATGTTATGAAATCTTGATGGTGACATGGGTCACAATGCACAACGTTGAGACTGCATAACGGAATTAGGTCAGACAGATCTGACAGTGTGACAATGAGTGGAAGCAAGACATGGATTTTAGGGCCTTGGGGTCAGAAACAGGAAAAAGGGGAAGGAGGCAGCTGTCAGGGAAGTCAAGGGTCTGTCAGGATCCTAGTGGGTGGATGTGTTTTCATCATTTATCACAGATAAAAGGGAAATCCTTCAACCGCTAAAATGTGACATCCGTCTTTGTTTACATTTTGCAAAGAAGGAAGTTGTGCTCAGTGTCTTCTTCTGAGGTCTTTGTGTCGTTTCCTTCAGTGGTTTTTGTTGCAACACCAACATCGGTGTTAGAGTAAACAGGTTTTCTAACGGGTTTGTTTGGTTCGACGCAGTGCAGCGTGAAAGAGAACCGCACCACCTAACAGGTTCTGAATCACAAGCACCAATGTCAAAAATGTGATATTAGACGGATTCACCCTAAATTAGACTGACTGAAACCACGTAGCATTTCCTCAAATGCCTGGTAATGAGCCATTCATTACATCCAGGTGTCCAATTAGCAGTTCTGTATATCTGCTAATGATTACTGATTAAAAAACATACACATGACTTTGCTGAAGTAGTTCAGCCTGTCTCACATTTTGCAGAACAACAAAGTGTGAAGAGAATCTGTGAAATAGACGCAGAAAAACCTGGAATATCTCTGAATTTGGCAGCAGTCCAGTACCTGCGCTCTCTGTACAGAGCAGGAAGGAGCCGGCTCTCTATCAGCCTGTCTGTGTCCGAGGCTCAGCTCTCAATCAGACCGACAGCCGCCTGGGAGAGACTCATCACGCTGCAAAGATCCTCAGCAGAGGGAGATGTGCGCTCCTACATAAAGACTTTTTTCACCCGTATGTACAGAGTTACGGTTGTCCTTCAGAAGAAAATAATAAATCTCCTTCAGGTGAGGTTGTTACAACATTGTAGCTTCTTTGTAAAACCAAATCGATCAAACTATACTGAAGAAAGTGTAAATCATTTCACTGACTACATCATATCCTAAGGGTATTAAATGGATAAAATGTGCACTTTTTAAAAAACTTTTCATTAAGACTGTGCTATTTTTTGGTTGGAGCAGCTTTTATGCCCAGTTTATGGCCAGTTCTCTGAACGCCAACATGCTCCACAGATCTGCTAACACAGAAGTATTGGATGGCCTGCAGCAGAAGCTTAATGGGGTTTTCAGCTAATAAATCTGCATCAGTCGTTTGAAGTTTTTATGTAAATATAATCATAATCTCAGAAGTTTCAGAAAATTCTTCCTGAATGCATGATGTGAAGAATTAAATCAGAACTAAAAGCAATATGGGACACAGAACTGAGATTATACTTTGGATGCATTCTGCTGCTGCTAATAGACACTGCATTGGTTTTCCTTTGTAACATTTTGGGGACCATTGGTTTGATTTGTAGAGATGTTACGTTAGAAGGACGTAAAAAAAAAGCCTCTTTGTCAAGAGAATGTGCTCATAGTCTGGTTAGAATATGCAAACTTCTGTCATTGCAGAACCTGTTCCCTTAAAGCTTAAAGTTCAGCTGCGATGAGGCTCCGTCATGATCTTCCCCTCAGGCAACTCTGAGAATTATATTAGAGCTTTACTTCCAGATGAGGTGTGAGACAGACATCCAACAGGTGTGTGATTGCCCCATTAGCTCTCCTTCCTCTCTGGCTGCAGGTATATCTGTGTGTTTGGAAAAGTGAAAGAAGGCAAATAAAAGCTGGATATGAAAAAAGGTTGTTTTTTTCCACCAGCCCTGTTCAGTTCACCTTAATCCAACTCCAGTTTGTTAGTCTAGAAAGTCCGATTTGTTTGAGGAGGAATGGATGTAATCAACAAACGGAGCCTAAAATCCTCAGTCTTGGTTCGGTTGAAGTGAAATCTGGTGCATGTGAACACCAAGTGGACTGGAAACTGCTCCAAAAGCAGGAAGTGGGCTACAGAGCAGGGCATTCTGGGTAAATACAACCAAAACAAACACGTCTAGTTCTAGTGGGAGAAATGGCTCATATTTTACCAAAGATTAAAGAGAAAACCTGGACTTTCAAAGTGTTTTTTTTTTTACTTTCATACTGTGTAATGTGAAGGCAAACTGCAGGAGCTGAAAATGTAAGAAATGTTAGAATTTTGGTCCACAGTCAAACCGAGTCCAGTGGACTACGAGGCGGGCAAACACCCTGGTCCTACCATGGATCATTCACCCACACATATCTGCTTCACGCTCTTTACTAAGCAGAAACCTCAAACATAGCAATACAAGCTTGTTTTTCCAGATGGAAATTGACTCTGCATACTTCGTGTTTGCAGATAAATTTGCACACCAGCATCTTATAGGTTATTCCCTAATGGAAGCAGATCCTCTCAAGCATGCAGCTTCTCTGGCTGTGCAGAAACAGGCACCTTCACACCACCACATACACATCCACAAGCACACGGGGCCTATTTCTTTTCTCTCTAATGGAGCCGGGCCCCTGAGAATGACAACCAGGCTGCTACGCATCAGTGGTCATTACCCACGAGCGCCGGGGCCGTGGGGCCGGCCGGCCGCCCACTCTCTCTGCCTTTCACCCTACATCCGTCAAAAACAGGTACACGCTTCCTCCTGTTTCTCCACTACTCCTCTTTATCTCCTTACTCTATTTATAGTGCCTCGCCTCCTCTGTGTCTCTGTCTCCAGGGAGGAAAAGTCAAATTTAAAATTTCCAAGACAGGAGAAAGAATGCATTTCTCTAAAAGTCACCTTTTTGTGTCTCAATTTGACGTTAAAGGGAATGTCGCCCTCTTCAGAGGATTTATTGTTGACCCGGGAATTAATTTGGCTCACGTAGTTTCAGGTAAGCTGTTTTCTTGCAGTCTGTCGCTGACCACAACATCCTATCAGACAGACAAGAAGATGTTCCTCTGCTGCACACTAGCAACACAAGTTGATTTTCTACTCGGAGACCATTTCAGCTTTTGCACCCTGAGCACACTGGAAATAATCTCCCAGTCATGACTTATCATGAATCATCTGCGGCGGCCCACAGGGGACGGTGGCTGCATTCAGGAGGAAAGGGCAGAATGTAAAATAGCTTTCACTTAGATTCCTCCTCCTGCTGCTGCTGCTTTCGCCCCCAAAAGGCACTGTGAGAAATTTCAAGTAAATTTTATCCTCGGGCCTTGTTAACCTCTGGCCCAGGGTGAAACTCAACACCAAATTGAATTGCAGCACTAATTAATTAAAGCAACAGAATACTCAGCATTCAATGCAGCTGCTCATTAGGTTCATCTGATGCTTTGAGACCTTTAAATATAGCCAAGTCCTATTAAAACATGTTTATCTGAATGGACTAAATTTCACAGGTTTAATGAGAAACCTGTTAAAATTAGGACTGGGCCATTAAAGGCTTCAAATGGGAATACTGCAACGCAATTCTTCAAATTAGTGTAAAATATACAAATGTATGCAAGCCTAGAAATCTTTGGTGGATTTCCTTGTAAAAATATGTTGGATACTTTATGGAAAGCGATGGGTGGAATGTGTTTATTTCCCAAAGTCACAAACGTAACACTTTAATTGCAACATCCCGTTATTTTCTGGGATTGTTTCAGGAAGAGCATCCAGAGAAACCATCTGCCAAGTCTGTGAGCACGCAGCTGTGGAGTGGACAACTACACTTTAAGCTTTTACTGATATTTATATTGGTATTTTTAGAATCCAAATCATTCTGAGACCTGATAATAAATATTCAGAGTATTATTAAAAAAAGGATGGCTCACTTTTTGAAGTTTTTCCTCTCTTTGGAATATAAAAGTTTAGAGCATAATTTAGAGTTCTCACTATCTGCCTAACTTGGGGGATAAACATCAGGCTTGTCTTTTACTCTAATCAGGTTCTGTTGTTGGTTCTGGTTCATCACCGTTAACCAGCCCAAAGAAGGCCTATTTAAAGTTTAGCAGGAAACGCTCTACCATATGCAGATGACAAAATGTGCGTGCAAATTATTTTTCAAAATCACAGTTAATTGTTTTCTCAATAAAAATGCCATTTAAAGATAATATGTCACATGGATGCATGTTCTACCTGTGAACATAAGCTGAATCTTTTTTCTTCGTGTTTGAGCCTCATGAATGAGTTCGCTTGACTGCATTTGTTCTCTGATCATATCGTAATGTTTTAAATTCACTCCCAGAAACCGCTTTCTGGGAGTGAGACTTTATACACTTTCAGAGAGAAATAAATGCTAAACTAACCCAAAGGGAGGACTTTTTAAATATCTTAGATAATAGATGCGACCTAAATAGATATTAGGAAGGAAAAAGAACAAAAGTGCATTTATTTCAAACGCTTTCTGAGATCTACTCTAACAGAATCAGGTTATTGACTTGGTCATGACATGTATTGACAACATTTCATAACAGCCTTCATTACATTATTCATTACATTTAGAGACGATTTAACAATCTGAGGCTCATCATATGTCACTGAGCTGTAACCACTCACACCTGATCGTCATCACCCGGATCCCCAGCTGCTGCCACATAAGGACGGATCTTCCCCCTGCACGGCGTCAGATTGTTGTGAAACCCTCAGCGGTAACACTTTCAGGCCTGCTGTAGTAACGTGAGCTAACTGCCCAGTAACTAACCTGTCTGTCTCTTCCTTCTGCCTAGTTGCCTCTCCTGTCCCTGATCCTGACCCCCACCTCTGGTTTTGGACCTCCCGGCTTCGACCCCCTGTCTGTCTGATCCAGAGATCTGGAACCTGTTTTGACCTGGATTTGGACCCACTGGCTCTGACCCCCCTGTCTGTTTGACCCCGAGATCTGGAATTGCCTGACCCTGATTTGGATTCCCTGGTTCTGACCCCGGGCTGTCTGACCAAGAAATAGTTTATCTCCTAAATAAACACCTGTTTTTGTATTTGCTGTTCAGTCCCTGCGTCCATCAGTTCCTGAACGTGACATCATATGAAGGTTCAACAATATTTTATCTAATTTATTGAAGGAAATATGCACTGTATGGGCCAGAGTATAAATCTAATAATTTGTTGTACATCAGTTTTTTTTGGTTTGGGGTGTTATGCCAATATCCATCTCACAGGTCAACAGTTTTCGTTTTTTTTTCCAAAAATAGTCTGATTAAAATGTGGACAGTGACTTTCAGTACTTGGTTTTTACTTTTGGTAAACTGTGAATGAATTAAGACTTTTGAGTTACAAATAATCCCCCTTAGTGAGTGATGACTGGTGGGTAATCTCCTGGAGATTGCAGGACTTGTTGTCAGCTAAACTTTTCTTTAGAAGCTGTTTTGTTGCCTCGTCAGCAACAAGCTGACAGGAGAGCAACAGAAAACAAATCTTGGTTCTTCTTCTGGCAAATTGAAAAAAAAGTCTCTGATAAAACCTTGATATTGTTTTAAAGCTGGAAATGTAACCGTCTGAGTTTTTCTCTCTTTCCTCTGAGCTCCTTTTGTTCCGTCTCCATCTTTTATCAGCGTCCTTTATTTTCTTTTTGTCTTAAATCCCCTCAGTCACTTCCCTAAGAATCCACCTCGACTTTCTTCTCCCGGTCTCTGATCTTCTCTGCTCTCCCTGCTGTCTGTTCTCGTCTTTTCCACTTGTCAGGCTAAAAGGAGTAGACAAATGGATGGACAGATGAATACCCAGATCTGCGGAGGGGCACATGGAGTGATGGAGTGATGAAATGAAGAAGTGGCGGTGCGTGACAGAGCTAAGCTCAGTCTAGTTCAGGGTTAGGGAGGAACCAGAGGAGTCAAACGAGAAGGGGAAAGACGAATAAAAGAAGATAAAAAGGGGAATTAGATGGTGGAGGAGGATTGATTTAAATCTCTATTATATCATCCACAGTGGGGGTTAATAATCCATGAGATATAATGACGAAAATTGTGTTTTTCATTGCCATTTGATAAAAACAATGGTGATTAATGCTTTTTCCATGAAAGCTTTTTTAATGTTTTGCTTTGAACACCCACTAAGCCTAAATCACACATAATCTATCTGGTGAAAAAAGAAGCAGTTCATCATTTGCTTTCTTTCTGGCAGAGCTGGAGAATTCATCGATTGTTCAGGCTCTTGTCCTTTATTTACCGTGTCGACGAGCATTAAGCCTTCACACAGCATGCCGGCACTTTGCAATAAGAATGGCGCCGGTGTGTCATCAAAGTGGCCTGGATATGAAAACAAGCTTTTTCATTCCAGGCTAAAAAATGAAGACCAGACGTAGGGAGGCAGACTTTCAACACTGTCAGCAAATGTAATAATACCAACACCGTGATAGGTTCATTTTGGTTGATTTCAAGGGGAATAACAGACTTTAGCTTCATTGTTCAGTTGGCCGCATGTAAACTTTACCAGCAGATTGTTAACTATGAGAACCAATAATGTAAGCACCTGGTTACAGGCCATAATTCAGATCCAGAACATTTATAAATCTTGAAAGTACAAAAAATTGATTACAAAGAATGATTATTTTCTGTTTCTCAAAGTACGTAAATAATTTGAAGAAATCTGATGCAAAAAAAGAGCCGCGTACAGCCATATGCAGATGATAATGTGGTGTCTATCCCAGCAGAAAACACTAAATCTACTGGTTTACTGGACAAAAAGACCTTTTTAATGATAAATGTGTGTTTTACTGATGGTCATTAGTTGCAGCAATATTATTTTTTTCTTCCTGTCTGAACCTCAGGAATGAGAGTTTAATTATCGGCTCTCAGAGTGTAAATCACTTTTACATTTTTTTTTAAATAACGCCTCTAAAAGAAACCTGGACAACTGACTTTCAGCTGCATCCATTCACTGCCGTTATATTTTACACAACCACAGCACATCACGTTATGATAAAACCGGTTATCCTGGTGATAAAAGTCACCGGGAACAACAAGGTGTGACTAAAAGCCAGAGGCACGCAGACTGATGATGCTGGTCAGAACCGGAGCACACAAGTGGGCAGCTGAAATGCAGGCAGAACTCAGTGCAAACTGCTTTTAAATCCTTGGACAGGGTTTCTGTTTGTTAGGTTTTCAAGATGTTGCTGTCAATTAACTCTTCTACATTTTCATGTGAAGAACTCAAATGAAAGCTGTGGACTTTTATTGATCATTCACTGATTAAAGCTGTGAAAAAGACCGTCTCTTTAACTTGGAATGTAATATTTACTTTGCAGCTGGCAGATCTGGATGGATTATAGTCGTCTAAGTACTTTTAAAAAACATTTTTTGTTTGAAGTTAATACACATTTGGATCTTTGCTAATGCAGCTGAAACGATTTCCATGTGGCTCCATGTTTCCAGAATAACACCATCGATTTTTTAGCAATATATTAAAGAAACGTCCCATTGTTGCACCTGCAGAGTTCTTACTTTCCAGAAGGATTGTTTTCTGCTAAACATCCCCTCTGGGTGTTAATACTTTCAATCATTGGAGAGTTTGAATGTTTTTAGGTTGAAAGAAAAAAAACCCATAAAGCTGAAGCTGCTAAAAAAAAAAAAAAAAAAAATTTGCCTCAATCATTTACTGAATTCAAATTTCCTGAAGAGTGAGAAGATTGTCACTGGAAGTGATGAATACATAACAACCCAAATCCACACCCTGCAGACTGGATCCTGCTGCGTAAAGCTAAGCAGAATGCTATATGTGCACAGAGTGTGTGAACAAAACACAAAGAATCACGATCTGGGTGAGAACATGTTAAACACATGTACAGCTTTTTGTTTAATGCATTCATACAGACGCTGTCCAATCAGACCGTTTGACACGACATTGTTCGTCTGATCTCAGTGCATAAAACTGAAAATGCAAAGGTTGTTGGGTCCTTTACGTCTCACTGAAACATTCCTCTAGTTGTGCAGAAGAGCGATTCAGATAAAAGTTTACACCTGAACTCTTTCACTAAGCCCTGAACATATGCAACTATGGGGAGAAATGATCTGCTGACTCATTTACCAACATTAAGAAATGCTAAAATGTCACGGACGAATGTAAAAAAGAGAGAAGATTCAAGTTCCTCCAAGGTTTTTATCAGCCTTTCGGAAACTAATAAAAGATAATTTTTCTTTATTGTCCCACATAAGAGTCATTCTGCGCAAACATAACATAAACATAAAATATAAAATATATTTAAAAACAGAATAAAGGATAGAAAATATTTTTGCAGATATTGCAAATCTCTGAGCAGCTACTCTAAAGGAAAAACAAATGAGATTCATGGGTCTGAAAGCTGTTCAGTGCAGGGATGGAAGAGGAAACTGCAGGTTGATAAAGTGGAACAAAGACTGTAAATGGTAGAAAAAGTACCAATGAAACCATCCAGAACCATTCAAGCTGAAGTCGGTACTGAATCACTATATTTTGAAATGTAAAAATGTGATTGATGATAGCTTTACTAACAGAAAACATACAAAAAAAAAAGGCCAGACTGGAATTAGTCACTCAGCCTTTTTACCACATCA
The DNA here is from genome assembly GCF_904066995.2 of Poecilia reticulata. Lineage (NCBI taxonomy): Eukaryota > Metazoa > Chordata > Actinopteri > Cyprinodontiformes > Poeciliidae > Poecilia > Poecilia reticulata. The sequence goes on along the minus strand of NC_088840.1, from coordinate 27,349,658 downwards.
AATCTTCCAGTTCCCATTTCAACCCAACCAAAACAACTGAGCTGACTTTTCATCTGCACCCTATTTTTTACGATTACCCAGACATTTTAGCGCCTTATCATTTAATTTGATTTGTTGATTACAACAACAAATGTTTTATTTTCATTAATTATTATTGTAAACAGCGGATTAGTGAGGTGTTAATTTAAAACCTTTTCTAATGTTCCCACTAAGCTTTGCAAAGCATCGACAGAGGAATAAGTTTGCTGCAGATGAAAAGATGTGCTTCAGACGGAAACGCACTCCTGAAGGGAGACGAGTTGTGTGAAAGGAGGAGGCATCGATCTCACCACAGATCAGCCTCTCAGATACACCCTGAAACCCTCATGACAACAAATTAACAGCTTTTTTAATGGGATGCAAATTATGAAAACAACTCCTTATTTTCTTGACAAGATGCTCTGAAAATAGTCACCTATTTATGGTTCTTCCCAAGAATACGTCTGAGTTAATGCCGTCAGCTCTGAATCCCTCTATACCGACTGCAGATCTATCTGCATGACATTGGGGAGGAAAAAATAAGTCGAGAAAAATAGAGAAATCCGAGTGTGAAATGAGAATGTAAGCTCGTTGTCGTCCGGGCGTCCAGATGAGTCGATGGAGGCTCGACGAAGCGGACGGACGGAGGTGTGAATGGACAGATGCGGGGATGAACGGATGGACAGGAAATGAAACTTATAAACCAAGTGAAGACGTTTTGGAGGTTTGACAGGAGCAGATATATAACCTTGGCGGAGACGAATGAACGGAGGAAGAAGGCGCCGGACGTGGAGCGTTATGAAAAAGACGACGTGTCAGCGCGGCTGAAGCTGAGATTTTTTAAAATGAAGGAGTGTGAAAACAGGATGAGGAAGGAAGGAGGAGAGCAGCTGCGTGAGCAGAGGTGAGAGTTTCCTCTGCAGCGGCTGAACTGTCGCTGCTTCACTTCATCCATCCTGGTTAAACGGACAGATGGGGATGAATGAACAGATGACGCAGGAGGTGAAGAAAGAAGAGAGGACACATTAGAGGAAGACAGGAGGAAGGAGAACTCTGCGTCTCTCGTCCCTCTCTGCTGTCCTTTAATAAAGCCGATGGAGGGTCATGTAAACAGAGCAGAAGACATTTGGTTGAACCAGTTTTAAATATCACAGCAAGTCAAAGATGGACTATTGATTCCTGAGCAACACGTCAATGTTTTCTTTTCATTTTGCTTCTCAGTGGAGGAAAAAAGTAATAAAAATGAACAAATCTAATATAACAGCAACAAGATATATGCAGAAACACACAAACAACTGTTTAATTAACTATTGACAGATGGAACGTTTCCCTTTCTTTGGATTATCTGATGATCTGAGATTAAAAATCATCTTTTTACCGTATTGGTTCCCAGAAATGCATAACATTTTACTCAGCAGGAATGTGTTATTGCTTCATATTTCCCCCCTGGAAGTTTTCTTTTTGGGACCAGGCTGCAATATGAGTCAACCTGTAACCTGATTCTTCAGATACTTTCCCAGAAAGTCATTTTTCTAGTGCTTATGAGACACTTTTTTGTTATAAATGCTAAAATCTGACATTTTGTATAAATATGCCGACACACATTTCAATCCTCTGACCAGCGCCGTTAAAAATCACATTTCATTGACTTCAAATAATCTCAGATGAAGAGTCTGCAGCTGCCTAGATTCAGTGTTTATAACTGTAAAGATGTTACATAAAAGGTGTGAATTTATTTTATTAGTTATGATTTTTTTTCTGCTATTTTAGCACTAAGTGATCGTTTAAAATGACCCACAACTAATTTGTGATTAGTTCCAACCTTCAGACGGTCAAACCTCATCAGATGGATTTTGATAGCTTTGAAAATAATTTACTTCATTAATGAGACAGATAAGAATCTTTAATACATAAACATAATCAAGTAGCCCTAAAGTTATGATCCACCAGTTTTCAGGTTTGATTATTTTCTACGGTTTTATTAATATGAGGTGATGCTTGTTTAAAATGTACAGGTTTTCTATTATACTTTGAGTTTATAGTTATGTTTTTATTAACTTAAATTAACCTTCTGTTTTTGGAAATCAATGTTAACGTTATTTCCTGACTTTAATTTTGCTCTGGATTCAGACAGAACCTGCTGCTAAACCAATTATCACTTTGTCTGATCTGTGTCAACAATAAAGCTCAGAAAAAAAGCATTAATGCAAATATTTCCTTTGTGAGACGTTAGAAGCTTAAATCACAAGCGGCTCAGAGTTTCCACAGGAATCCTTAAGAGAAAAGAGTAAATATTTCTTAGAAACATAATTAAAGCAACTTCTCTACTTGCTGGTGTCAAATTTCTATTTCTAGTCAAGATTGTGTTTGCTAATGCAGTGGCTGGTGTTTAATCTCTGCAGGGAGCCATTTAAATCCTAATTATCTTCCACTATGAACGTAACGACCTGTTTTTACTGAATCTCTGATGATCAGTTTGGGTTCTGTGACTGTCTTAGTTTTGAGTATTTTAGCTGGCAACAAAACTATAAATCATAAAGAAAACAAGTTTAAAGCTGTGCTCATGCTAACAGGATAGATGGATCTGCTCATCTTTTCATCTGTTTCAGGAATTTAACTCAAGCAAGTCCAGGTGAAGTATCATCATGTTTTTGTTGCGTAAGGTGCTTCAGTATAGGCCTGGTCTTGTTTCAGTAGCAAAGTACTGACATGGTTTTAGTTGAGGAGTTTTATCCTGGTTCACAGTAAAGTACTGTCCATGTTTAGTCCTTTTAACCGTACCGGGCCGGAGCCCGCTGTGGAGCGGGCAAACACGTGACACATTTATAAGGCTTCGTAATAACACAGACGGCATACCGAGTGTTCATTTCACCTCTGGTGGACAGTACGGACCTCAAACTTTATAAAAGTGGTGTTTTCATATTGGTTTTGTGGTTATTTACTTGAAAATAAAGCCAGGAATATGATCGATCATTTCCGCCTTACTGTGTGGGGGTCTAACTGTACCACATTTCAACACAACCAATGAAAATGTGTTGACGGTCTGTTGCTAGGTAGAACGGAGACACGTGGGGACAAACGAGGGGGTGGAGGGGATTTGGATACGGCAAGAAACTAGGGAGAATTGATGCTGTGGATTTTACTAAGAGTGTTTCGATAGGTTTTTTATACAGTAAGTATGTTATTTAGAGTTTGTGGTGTGTGTAGTGTTAGTAGTAGCTTTGCTAGCGATCGCTGCATGGCTTCGTAGCGAGCGCTGACGCACTGAGAAGAGAAAGACTGCGCGCCGGAATGGCCATATAGACCTTGGCCTACAAGGGTTAAAGTACGGTCATTTCTTAGTTAGTTGAAATACTCTTGTAAAACATAGTAGGTTTTAGTTGGGTACCGTTTTGTTTTATCCCAGGTAAAGTACTGCCATGTCAGGTAAAGTACCATCCTGGTTTGTTCTGGGTTCAGATAAACTGCTGCCATGTTTCAGTCCTAGTAAAGCACTGACATGGTTCAGTCTGACCTGGGAGTAGAGGAGTTATGTAACCGGTTCAGACAGATTAACATCAGAGCTTCATGGGTTAATCTGTCTGGGTAATGTGCAGTCAGTTAAACAGGAAGAAAGAGGGCAGAACATGGCGGAGGGATACTTTGATATGACATTGAGTGGAACACGATCTTCAGTGTCTTCACTCTCCGTCTCCGGTGGAATCTAATAAAGTGACATCTGCAGTCCTGATGCTTTTAAATTCACCTGCTTTTCCTCGTCCGGAGCAGCAAACCCAGCACTGGGTTTTTTAATGGCTGATTTTTACCTTCCCACCGCAGAGATAGGAGCGCGGCATCATCGTGCATCCTCAACACAAACAAAGACACAAACACACACCCATCCTCCAGTCCGCCCACACGCTCCTCGGATCATGCTATTCATTTCATCTTTGATTCCCTTTGCGGAGATGATGAGTTGGAAACATGAAAGAAATCCAGTGAACTGAGGAGAGAGCCATTCTCTCGCTCCATCTCCCCGTCTGTCCTTTACTCCCCGTTTCTCCAATCGTTTGTTTGCTTCTCCTCCTTTCATTACTCTGGCCTCTCTGTCTTGTTTCCTCTCTCTTTCTTGCTCTTCATGTATCAGTGATTATCTCGTTTTCCACCTCTGTCTCCATTTTATCCTTCTCCTCTACTTACATCTGTGGTCAGCATGATCCTCCATTCCCCTTCATGCAAATCTTTCTCCTCCTTGTATTGCACTTCCTCCTCTCCCTGCTTGTCTTCCCCTTCCCTTCTCGCTCGTTTTCTCGCTCCCCTTCCCCCGGGGTTCTGCCGGATAGTAGAAGCTGCCACTTAGGAATGACGAGGGCGGTGAAGCGGTGGATTAAACACTGAACGAGCCACAGGATGCCTGGAGTCGAGGCAGGAGAACACTTTCCTGCAGTAACGCACATCGTGGCATCGCGCCGGCTTTAGTTTCCAGGATCTATTCTTAGAAACAACAATATCTCCTTCCTTTCCTCCCGTCTACCTCTCCAACAACCCACACTCTGCCTCCACCGTCTGACCCACTGCTCTCTCTACTTTCAAGGCCCATCTGCCCTTTTCCCTGCCTCAGCCTCCCTTGCTTCATAAATCTCCTCGGCTCTCATCACTAAAACTTCATTAACGAGCTCCAATTAAGGCCTGCTAGATTAGTGGTTGCTATGGTGATGAGGCTGGTCGTACCATTGCCGGGTCAGGAGACATGACAAAACCAGGAGGAACACAAACGGAAAGGATGGAAGAGAAAGAAAACTAGAACACGAAAGAGCAAATAATTACTGGATGTGGTGTTAAGAAGAGATTAAAGTTTGGCCAACTACACTGTAAAAACACAAAATCTAACCAAACATTTTTGGACTAGTTTCTAGTGCAACTATTTTAATACAGCTGATATAAGAAGCTTGGTTTATGTCAATTAAAGCAGATAATTTCACTTAAAACAAGACATTTTCCCCTTGTTGTAAATGAAATAATCTGTAATGAAATAAAACACTTTTTCATCAATATTAAGAACTTATTGACTTAGAACAAGTTGCCATATGTTGGTGAAAACTTTCTTCTAATTTAGTTTTGTCCTGTTGGAAGTGTGCTAAGATATTTATACTAAACTAGATTAAAGTTACTTGTTAAGGTTTTGTGTTTTTTACATGGAGATTTTTCCTCCTAAAATTTTCTGTCTCAACCAAATCAGCCCACAGAAACATGTAAAAGAGCCAGGAAGTGAAGTTTTAGACAGGATCACATCCAGATGAATGAGATCCAAATTTAAGAGGTTGGGCTTGATTATGTGTGTGCAGCTCACACACACACCCACACACACACACACACACAGCTTGTTACGTATTTAGGATTGGCACCTCGGTGTTCTGTTTGGCAACATTTTGAATTCTGCTGGTTTGATCGAAGTTATTATTGGTGTTGGGGTATTTATGTTTTATGAGGGTTTTCCTGCTGAGCTGCTTCGTCATTTTCTCCCTCTGGGAACCAGAGAGGCCATGAAAACCTGAGCAGCTAAAGCATTAAGTCTCAGCTGCGGTAAACTAGAGAGCAGCTTAACATGACTTGCTGTTGAAACTGCGTGAAAAGTCTCTACAATGAATGCAAATTAATGCCTCAAATTAAAAAATGATGCATCATTTTCCTTTTACTTTGGAAATATTCTCTACATTGAGATGACCTTTCATAGCAAATCGAAACACTGAAGCATGAAATATTCTGAAAATCTGATTAAGATTTTCAGAATCTTGAATAGATTCAGTTTTATTTCCCGTATTTTTGAATATTATTCCATTAATATGTGAATTTAAGGCAATACTTCATTTGAAGGAGTTTGCATATTACATTGTCATAAACATAACTGTCCTGAACATGAAGAAGTCTTTATGAATGTTTGTTACTGTTGCCATGAATGCAAAGTTGATGCTTTTAATGGACTTTTAGTAAATGTTTTAATGTAACTTTGCATTAAAAATGTCATTATATATCAAATAATGCAGTAGTTCCCAAACTTTGAACATAAACAACATCGGTAGCCTACAGGCTACTTGTTAAGCTTAAGGTGCTGTATTGATATTAGCTAGTCATCTTTTAGCTAACTTTACCTGCATCCAGCAGCTTTACTCAACTCAGTCGGTTAGTTTGGGGGAAAAACTGTGAAAGGTTTTTGCGTTTTGCTGATTTGCTGCCAAGATTCTAACACACCTGCGTAGCTCTGCACAGACCTGCTGCACAGGTGTAAACCCGGCGCGAGTGTCGTAGCGCTCATGTTGCGTTTAAAGGCGGCTCGGAAAAACAGGTTACCACATGTTAACAACGGAGGAAATAGTTTTAACTGCTGATAAAAGTGACAGAGGAAACAGATATGGGAAGTGTGGAAGTGCCTTCTGTATCAAATTGACACAGGAATAACAGAGAGTTGGAAATTCTAAGGTAAAAACCGAGAGCATATAGCGTTCATGGTTTTTTTTCATCCAGACGGCTTTCCGCGCCCCCCCTGCATTAGCACGGCGCCCCCGCTAGGGGGCGCGCCCCACAGTTCTGGAACCTCTGAAATAATGCAACATTTACACTTTTAACGGGCAACTTATGGTGCAACTCTACACTATAAGTGTCGTTACTGAATGACTCTTCATGACAAACATTTATGCAGACTCCTGTTCATGTTATGTCATGTTTATGACAGTCATGCCAGTCTTCCACACCCTTTCAAATAAAGTGTTACTGAATTTAATTATACTAAATTCCAGGCATTGTAATTATTTTACAGAATGATAAGCAGTTTGACAAAAGCTCTTTAATTTTCCTCTAGTTTTCCAGCTCCTTTTTTCATGAATAAACTAATCATAATTAGACTGTCCGTTATTACATTGCGTCACATCACAGATTGCGTGGAAGATTGCTACATTTCTGTAAACCAATAGCCCAGAGATGGGGTCTTTCCGGTAATCAACCGTCCTCCCCTCACTCACATGTAGTTATTCCACAGTTCTGCTCTGATGGCGAGGGCTGAATGTGGCACTCGGGCCCCGGGGAAGCCGAGCTGAGAGCAGCAGGGGAGATAACTAAAATAGCCGCCGTAAAGCCGTAAGAGCCAATTTAGGCCAGGCAACGGCGCCTGAACAAATCGGGAGTCGCACATCTCTGAAAGGGAGAAAATGAATTTAAATATGATACAATTTTAAGAGGACACAATGATTTTAAGGTGAGAACTGAAAATGAAAATGGGACTAAAAAAAAAAGAACCTTTTTCTTCAGGGGATTTAAAATGGATTAAAGCATGCCTGGTGAAGCTGCAGAAGAAACGCTGCGAGCTTTTCCTCCTCCGCCACCATGACACCGCAGCGGCCTGTGAGTCAGTGGAAAAAACGCAGAACAACTCCAACACTTTGGGCCGCGGCCCCCGGGACGCTGCGGTGGGATTGAAGCAGTTTGAACTTCTGTTGGCACTTAGGAGGCAACTGAGAATTTTTGCTCCCATTTATCCGCAGGGCTAAACACGAATCATCAACAAGGCAGGAGCCGAGCGGACGCGTTTAAATGGTTCTGATGGGAAAGACGAACGTTTAAAAGACGACAGAAGTGGAAAACAAACATCTGCTTTGGAGAGAGCCAACAACATGAGAGCTAAATGATGGTTAGCGCTGCTGCAGACAGCAGGTCCACAACAAGACACATCCACAAAGAGACGTCTGGACCACCAGGCCTCACTGCAGCGTCAGCACGCACACAGTTTTACGTCTCTACTGGTTTTCATGCAAACCCACATCACAGGAAACGCTCTGTGTGGGCAGCGATTCTCAGTGAAAAACTACGAGTTTGCATAATTTATATGTATAAAAAAACGAATATGCAGCAGCCGTTGTATAATTTAAAACTGAACTAATGCATCCAAAGTACCACATAAACTTCAGGTTATGAGGATTAATGTTGAAACTCTCTGACCGCTCGGAGCCTTGCAGACATTTTATATAAAGATTAAAACTTAATGCATGAATCTGAAATGTTTTTTTTCCAAATCCAAGTCAAAACTCAAGTTAATGAGGGCCAAGTCAAAGTTTTCATCAACTGAAAAACTTTTTCTCATCAAGTTAATCCACCTTCACATCACTGAAGGTCAGGAGCTCAGACTTTTACAGTTTGTCTCCAGGCATAAATGATCACATAATATTCAATATTAATCTGTTTTTATTAGTTAACAGCTGTATTTTTATCATTTAGCATTTGATTTACCATAAAAATCTGTTAAATAATACTTTATAACATTCTGAAACGGAATCAGGTGTTATATTTACCCCAAAAGGCATAAAAACAGGCATTTATGCTCAAAGAATAAATAATATAGAGATTAAAAGCTGCTAATGTTTGATTTCTGCTTTTTAGTGTTTGTAATAATTGAATTAGCAGCTGCTTATTCCTGTCTTCATATTCTCATTTTATTATTTATTGCACTAAATCTGGTTTGAAGGGTTTTCATCTCCAACATCTTAGCTGAAGAAGTTTTTCTAACATTTTCTAAATTTACATTTAAAACCTTTGTTCTCAATTATAAACAGCAAAGACATTGATTTATGAAATATAGATCACAAGACAAAGTAAATAGCATGTTAAGCTTATGAGTAAATGTCACAGGAAGTGCTTTTATTTTGATTTTTAAGGCAGGAAGAAGTAACAGCAGAGAATAAGTTACGTTTATTTTGTTCTGAAAGTGATTTAGTACAACATTCAGCTGCAGAGACATTCATGTGGTCATTACTATGAAGCTACAGCGAACATGAACAGATTGTTATGAGCCACCGACATCCCATAATAATAAACTGGCTAATCAAGCCCAGCTTTTCACAATAAAACACTTGCAGCAGCTTCCAGTTTCCTTTCACTCTTTATATTATGAGATAAAAACTGTCCGAGCCTCAGACCAGGAGTCCAAGTCAAGTCAAAGAGAATCAAGTCAAATCTGAAGTTTTATTTTTATTTCTTACCAAAGCTGTCATGATCCGTGTTTCTGCGTGTTTATTTTTAGAGTTTTTTGTGTTCAGTTTGCTTCCGGTGTCTCCGTCTCTGCGTCTTCCCCGTTGATTGTCTCCCAGGTGTGTCTTGATTACCCCGTGTGTATTCAGTCTCACCTGTTGTCTCTGTTCTTGTCATTTGCTGTCTAACGTTTGTTGCAAACTGTCGGTACTTCCGGTGGAACCGCCACGTCCTGGTTTGTGTTTGCTCATATTTCGTCCTGTTGGTCAGTTGCTACCGGCAATTAGCTGTTGGCTTGTATCCTGCCTGTCCTGGACTGTGTACCGAGCAATATTATCATTAAATTCCTCTTATTCATCATCCTACCTGGGTCTCAGCTTCCTCTCCTCTCCTCTTCTCTCCACAACGACACCGATCCTGACAAAAGTCTGAGGGTCAAACTCGACTCACCGTCTCTGGTCTGACTGGACACCAGTAAACTCACTGCAGGCTATTGAAGCTACAGTTTATGATTAAAAAATAAAGCATTTAATCTAAATAAAACAAAAGCTTGTTTGTTTTCTGTTTTCCCAAAAATATTAAAATCAAATTTTGTTCCTTTCCAAAAATCGAGTGTCATCTCTGTTCCTGAACTGAACGTATTTCCATCCCTATTACCAGCATAACATTAGCTACATATGTACCAATATAATCCTATATGCAATATTCTGTAATATGTTATTTTTACATTATTTACCACAGCTACGCTATGATAACCATGGCAACCGTGAGACTGGTTTAGTTCAAGAGGAGGTTAAAAAGAGCCCTCTTGGGAAGGTTAAGTTCTTTTTCTCCTTAAAAAATATTTTTCCGCTACTAAAAAACGATGAGGATATCTATTGTATTACAGATGTTTCCACTGAATTTACGATACAAGGCCTTTCTAATTTAAAAAAAAGGTTTTTGTGAGTCATGAAGCATCTTTCCTTTGCTTCAAACTCGCCTGTTGTATCAAATCGTCCTGAATCGAATCCTGTTGAATGAAAACGCCCATCAGAAGCCCCTCACTCCTCCGTCTTTCTCTCACAGAAAAAGCTTTTCCACGTCGGAACGGGAACTTACTTTCCTTTTCTGTCCAGCTTTCATTGCAAATTAAGCAGAAAATAATATTTTGCTGGAAGGAAGACATTCTCACTCAATATTCAAAGCAAATATTTGAACACTGCTGTTTTGATCAAAGCTCGGCACAAGTTAATTTATACCTCATTAGGCTTGAACATCTAAATAAATACATTTTTAATTAAACATTTACAGCCCGGGTGATTTGGGATCTGGATGAAAAATATTCAAATTTGCGAGAACCCTTCCACCAACAGAGAGACATGTAATTATCTTTCCCTGTGTTATGTGGTGGGACATCTCAAATACTGGGCGATTCGGTGAATATAAATAAGTAATCTCCAGCCGAGCGCTTTGAAATGTGCCTGGAAGAGCGTGAATTGAAAATACACACGGATAAATGTTGACATTTGAGATGGTTGTTTAGATTTGCTGCACCGCTGACCAGAAAGCAGGCTGGAAATCAACAGGCGCAGGATGTTTGTGTGCCTTCACTGTTTGTTTTTCCACCTGTTCCTGTAAGCCAGGAAGGCAGGCAGGAGCTGCCAGGGAGGAGCACGTCACCGAGGTCTCTGCACACAAAAACCAAAACTACGGGAGCTGCTGCACTTTCACAAAAATACAACAACTGGTCCTGAAGAGACGACACATTTTGCCGGATGGTAAATTGTCCCGGAAATTATTGCAACCAACGGATTTTTTGTCTTGTAAATTAAAAGCTGAAGTGAGATTATGTTGTTGCAATAAAAAAAATATTATATGACTTTTTCAATCCATCTTACAGGTGATGAAAGTTGCCAACATTTTCGGATTTACGTCTCCAAAAAGGAAATGATATTTCAGATACTTGAGTCAGAATATGAAAACAACGTTTTTGTTCTATTTCAAGTGAACTAAGATATTTACATTAGAAACTAAGATATGGTATTTTTGCAGAGTTTGTAAACGTATAAACAGAGTAAACATTAAGTTACTGTGCATCACTGCCTGATGGCTCACAGTCCTGAGAATCCTGTTTCATTTATGGTTCCTGTCTTAACCCAAAGCTTTGCACTGAGGAAATGCAATGTCTGCAGACAACAACACATGATGTAGGTTCTGATTCAAACCTTTGGAAGTTTATTAAAATGTCGGTTCACTTGTATCCTTCATGTTTAGTGATAAAGTTGCTGCTTTGGTTGAAAATATTTCTGGTTTGTTTCTATTCTTAGTCAAACAATGCCTGTTGCTTCTTTTAATTTCCACTATTTGAAGAAAAACCGATGAAACGCTAACCGTGCCTTTAGTTCACCTTCTCTTTTCTCAGGTCTTGGTGAGGTTCAGTGTTTTCGCAGTGACAGCGGCGCGACATCATGAGGTCGATGCATAATCTGAAGAAATGTTTTTAGCCGAGTTCATTTGGTTTCTCCTGAGACGCTGACTGCTGGCCAGATGAAACCAGCTGGACGGAGATTAGAGGGGAAGATGGCGCGTCACGCTGAGTGTGTGTGTCCCTCTCACGTTAAGTGTGGTGAAGATGCGGCCACTGACACGCTGACCGTGTCTTACACGCCTCCCTGCACATCCGTGACAGCGCCAACTCTCTCAGCTATCTCCCTTCTCTCACCTCTCTCTCTTCATCCATCCATCCGTCTCCGTCCTGCGCTCGCCGTGTCGCTCTCTCTTTCTTTCTGGCCTCAGGAGATAGCTCTGACACCTCTGGGATGGATGCTCCCTCTCTCACACACACACCTCCTCCTCCACACACGTATACATAGGCCGATAAGCAGCCCAGGCGCTCGCTGACTGACTCTCATACATGAGGTAAAATAAGCTTGGTGTGAGTTCTGAGCGCCAGAGGAGCCGCTATCTCCACCTCCATAGTCTGGAGCTGGTTGTATAGCAGGGGAATAATGGGCTATAACTCACCGCTAAGCTGTACAGGATTACAGCCCGGGATCGGCGGCATGGTGGGATGTGTGTGTGTGGAAGTGTTGGTAGATGCTGGAGCAGAAATTGGTGTTAACAGCAGAGGAGGGCAGCTAAGTACTACTAATGTGATTATTTTTGTGTTTATGGTCTTATTTAAAGGTTCAAACTGAAGCCGTTTCCTTTTCATGAACTTTCTGCTTGAATCTGCAAATATTTAGCCGTTTGCTTGTCCAGAAAAGAAATGTACACTAAATATATGATGAGGGAACAGTTTAAGATCCCCACTGGGACAAACTAATATCTAGCTGAAATGTTTATAGTCGTTTTAGTGTATTGATGTAGCCTAGATTCAGCTGGGTCAGGGTTTTTTCATCAAAGTTTCTGTCTTCAACAGATGAAGAACGTGTAAAGATAAAGGTAGATTTCTTTAATCTTCCTTCCTTTTAGTATGTACTTCTAGTTGGCCAATCTGCTGCTGTCAATAACTTTGCTACATTAAATTACTTTGCGTAGATTGTAATGCAGAACTGAGGCAAAACTCCAGCTAACTTCAGACAATAAAAAACGTAGCAGTCATGAAAGTGCTACTAAGCTGTATTAATGTGATTATTTTTTGTGTTTATGTTCCTTTTTGTAAACTTTCTGCTTGTATCTGCACATATTTTGCAGTTTGCTTGTCCAGAAAATAAATTTAAAACTAAATATATTACGAGGGGACAGTTTCAGATCCCCACAGAGACAAACTAATGTCTGTCTGAAATGTTCAGTCACATTTTATCTGCTCTGTGTAAAACAAATGGAACAAGCTAAGTCCAGCTGTTGTCCAACAGAACTAAACTGTTTTAGAAATTAAACAAAGTCGTAAATATTCACATAAAAGATGAAAAAGGTCAAAGAGTCACGTGCAGGTCAGGTTCTTTCTGTGTGCAAATATTCCTGCCTTTCCATTTTAGCTTGATTGCGCTGAAGCTGCTGCATATTTACGGATGCACACACACACACACACACACACACACACACACACACACACACACACACACACACACACACACACACACACACACACACACACACACACACACACACACACACACACACACCACTGGGCAGCAGACACCTGCTCCCTTGTCTGGACTCGTTGTGAACAGGTGAGGAGAAGCTCAACTGCTGTGACAAGCAAAACACAACAACAGCATTCCGCTGGGAGGAAGAAGCAAGAGGAGCGACAGGAGGACGGGAAGGGAAGAGAGGGAGGGGGAGCGGAGGAGGAGAGCCGCCAGCTGGGATGCAGGTGGGTGCAGATTCTGCTTATTTGGATAATGAACGTTGAAGGAGGGAAGCAATGAGGAAGATGGAAGGAAAGGGAGAGAAAGGGAGAAGAAAAACAAATGTTGAACGGTTGAGGTTATAAAGTCAGCAGGTAAATCCAGGAGGGAATAAAAGTATCGACACGAAGCCGAGCTCGTCTCTGCAGCCCAAACTGACCGACTGACCGGAAGCTGATCACTAACTCTGTGTTCGGTTTTTGCTGCTATTTGCATCACTAATTATAAATACCAATAACCAGCTGATCAGGGCCAAACAGACAACATTAATCCATCACTGGTTCGTGAACTGACTGGGAATCAGATACTCTGAAAATGTAAAGTTTTCCAGTTAAACAAAAAACTAGTTTTTTGACGCTAGGATGAGGTGACCTTATCAAAACTGTTTAATTTCACCAAACTGCAGGGGAAACACTTTTTCACGAGTCACATGATCAACAACCAGAAGTTGCCACTGACGAGAACCACGAAGAAGAAGAGGAAGGAGAAAAAGAAGAAGAAGACGATGGGGTGTAGTTGGAGGGTGATGGCGAGTCACGCTTTTTAGTGAGTTATTGCATGAACAAACTAATTCATTTCTGATTTTAATAGTGTTTTGTCTCTAATGAAAACACTGCAATGACAACTTTAAAAAAAAAATTACATCAGTGGAATATTGACAAAGTTTTGTACATTTGTAATGGAAATGCGTCTCGTGAAGCCAGACGTTTCTGATTAAGTTTGTCCTTCAAACCTGTTGCAGCGAAAAACTCCAGACAATTATTTATCACTGAATTTTGACACTTCTGGCTCCTAAAACACCTTTGGCATAAACTCACCACCGTGTCCAGTAAGACTGATTTATTTATTTTTTACCTTCAATGCTTACATATATCAAGCTGCTAGTTTCCACTTGCATAATATCTCAAAAATGTGAACTATGACCTGAAAACAAAGCAGAAAAACTAGCAAGTAACTTGATTACTTTTCCTTTTAGTCAGGAGCTGGAAGCAGGTTCATGTAGACTAACGTAATGGATGATGATAATTAAAATATTCTGAGTGCCATATCTAATGTTTAGTTGTTTTTTTGTTGTTGCTAATTTAAAACCACACAATAAAAGACCAGAGCTTCAACAGCAGCACTAGTGTCGGAACAATTACAGCTTATTGTCTGCTCTTATCTGGCTCGTTGTTTTAACATGGCCTCTGATTCAGTGTGTTTGTACACACCAATCAGAGGGTCAATAACTCTGGTCAGGGTTGTCATTAACAGACTCTGCCTGTTGTTAAAACCAGAGTTCATAAATTAGATTAAGACATGTTAGCTGGAATAATGAGACAAACACTGTAATTTGAGCAGTGAAGCTCTGCACTGTGATCCTGTCAGCGGCTCAGGATACAACAGAGAACGATGTAACTCGGCTCTTTGGTCACTTCATGTGTTTCTGTGGTACAGATGGAAAATCTACTTCACACATTATTGGCTGGTGTTTGCAAAGCAGCCAATCCAGGGGCACCATTCACTTTCCTTGGAGTTGATTGGCTGTAGCCCAAAGAGCAGATGAAATAAATGACTGTAGATGTATTAGCAGGTTTAATAATGACACAGCAAAAACCTATTGTAACAAAATCTGGTGCAACACTGCACAGACTCTGACTGCATGGTCTACACTATGATTAATTTAATAACACCTGTAGAGTATTGAAATGTCATTTCCAAATGAACAGTTGTTTCTTTAATGTGGAATAAGACTGATGTTTCTGCAGAAGTAATGGAGTTGAAAGTGAAAGACATCCTTCAACAGCAGAAGGCTTGAAGTTCCTCAAATGAACTTCATTTCCTAATGTTTGGACTTGGGTAATATAGTTTTCAATAAGCCGACATGTCAGGACAGGAAACGGAGTGGAAGCAGTTTTAGGTCTCTCTATCGCAGCTGCACAGCACTTTGTCGACTTTTCAGTCTGGGATGTGGGACGAAACGCTCGTTATTACCAGGAACCTGACTGGAGACTAAACTACAGATCTGTTCAACGATTCTAACTCTGAAGATTTGCACATAGAACATATTTGCCAAACAGTTCAGAGTTTTATAAAGTTGTATTTCTTTCTGTAGTGAAGCAATGATTTTTTTTTTTCATCGCTACATTAACTGTTATAGCAATTGGCAGTTATATTTGGAGCAAAACCTCTGCTTTCATCTGACCTGCTGCTCTAGTCACAGGTCCAACAGCAACCAAACGTGTTTGTCTTGAATCGAGCTCTTTAGAGAGGTGGAGCACGGATTTAGCATGTACAAATTAGAAGAAGAAGAAGAAGACGCTGAAGTTCTCTAACAGACGGTTGAACCACCTGCTTCTCTCGTCTCTTAGGTGATTAATGCTGCATTTATTCTGTGGTCATAAACACAAAAAAGGTTTCTTGTTTTTGTCTCGTTTCACCTACACGTGTTAAATAATCCTTTCCTAATCAAGTAAATTCCTCCGTGTTTCTACTAGACTGACAGATATGAAGCTCTAATTTTACTCCCCCGATATTAAGAGCCACACATCCAGACATCCTTGAGAACCTGCTGCATTAATTATGACCATTTCATCGAGAAGTTGTACATGCCCAGAGTTGATGAAAGTGTGGTGCTAAACTCTCTGAACATCCCTGTAACCATCGGCTATTAAATTCCCCTTTTTTATTTCAGCATCTTTTAGAAACTCTCTGCAGCTTGTTGAGTTGTGAATCCAATTAAGTGCAATCACCTGAAGGTGTTAAGCAAATGGACCAGATCTAACTGGCTTTGCAACAATATTTCACAGATATCTGCTGGCTGCTTTAATGGCAGGTCACACAGTCCATTTCTGGACAAACCAATTCTCACTTCGTAGCAGAAATAAGTGTTTTAGATCTCTCTCAGCGGCGACATTAACTGCTGTCGAGCCGCGAATGTCGCATTTTTCTGTTGCTCACACAGAAGAAACTCCTTATTTTCCCAACAGTTCAGCCTCTCTTCTGCCTTCTTAGCTTTTGCATCTCATGCAGAGTGACAAGCATATGTAGGCTGGCATTTATGAGGGCTGTTTCATTAACTATTTATGGCTAATTGTAGGTGTTAACAGGGTGGGATGTGCAGGACTCGTCTGGAAGATTGCAGCCTGATTAAACATGACAAGTGGAAACCGGTGTGATTAAAGTTCACACTCGAGGCATGCGCTGCTCTCCAAACTTTTGTTTAAGTAAAAAAAAATATCAGCAGAGTTGAGGCTAGAAGGATTTGTTTTTCTTCCTATGCTGGTGAAAGTATATTTAAAAAATGCTCTAAAATGAGCAAAAAAGTAAAAATAATGCAGGCTGTTTGAGTCTTATTAGCACAAATCCTAATTTCTTCTCTCCAAAGTTCTGCAGAAGATGTTCAGCATTTTCTCTGAAACTTAACATCTTCTGACCTCCTGCAATCCTGACCATAAAAAGGAAAATTCTGCGTCTAAAGATAAAACTCTGTGTGGGGATGGAAGTAAATGCTCCAGTGAATCTGTGCAGGAAGCAGTTTTACCATGTTCCCGGTGAGATAACTGTAGGTGAAAGATTAAGATGTGCACAAACAACGAGTTGGCCCGAGGTCCGTCCAGCTGAAGGAAATTCATCCTTCAGGAATGGGTCAGCACTTCAAAGAGAAGATCAAAGGAAACAACCAAATACAACCTGATTGAAGGACAGTCGGACGAATCGCATTATGAAAAGAAACAGGCTGGTAAACAGAATGTTATGATGTCTAAAGGTTGGCCTGAATTCACCCAGACGCTGAGAGGAAAAACTCCCAAAGAGACCAGAAAGGAAATCTATTTCATCCGTCCGTCAACTGTCTTCTAAATGAGATTTAAAAAATCTCCAAAAGGTCAAAGGTAAAGAACTGCAGCAAATAATGCCGACCTGTGCTCAGTACGTCTCTATGGCAACCGTTGGATACTAAATATGTTGCACTGATGAGTCTTTTCTATCCAAACATAAACATAGAGCTACTAAACTTGGATTCAGATGGAACTGCATCCTCCGCTGAGACTAAAGGTGTTTTCACACCTGATAGTCTGATAGACTCGGTTCAGTTTGCTTTCACACTGCACTGTCAAGAGATCCAAACTATTTATAAACCCGTTCCCCTCCTCGCCTGTGGTGGCGCTGCACCAATAACAACTGAAGGAAATGATCGAAAAACCTCAGAGGAAGACATGAGAGCAATTTCCATCTTTACAAAAATGTGAATTTTAGTGGTTTTAGGATTTCTCTTTTGTCTTTTTTTTGAAAGACCAAATGCCATTTCCCCTAAAATCACTAGACTCAAGTGTTTGTTTTGGCTATATTTACCCAGAATGCCTTGCAGTATGGTCTGCTTCCTCCTTTTGAAGGTCCCTTGCATCCACATATGCATCCAAACTGAACCAGAGTTCACTTTAATCAAACTGAGACCCAGGTTTGTAGGTAGATCAGAGTTCGCTTTTTCGATGACACATTGACACCTCGCCAAACGAAGCAAACCTTCAAGGCAAAAAAACTTTAGTTGGATTAAAGAGGACTAAACAGGGTTGGTGTGAATTCACTGTGAGATTTGGCTTTTTGACCACAGACAGCAGGTGAGTCTGCATAGATACAAGAAGCTAAGTGTGTTGAGGATCTGTGATGCTGTGGGCCTGCCTTTTTTAAAAGGCCTTGGGAACTTTGTTAAAATGCATAGATTTTACTAAAAAGCTGGATCCTGAACACAGAAATTCCATCCATCCATCCAATTTCTTTACATCCTTGTCCCTCTGTGGGGTCGGGAGGGTTGCTGGTGCCTCTCCAGCTAACGTTCCGGGCGAGAGGCGGGGTCACCCTGGACAGGTCGCCAGTCTGTCGCAGGGCAACACAGAAACCCACAGGACACACAACCATGCACACACACACTCACACCTAAGGACAATTTGGAAAGGCCAATTAACCTGACAGTCATGTTTTTGGACTGTGGGAGGAAACCGGAGTACCCGGAGAAAACCCACGCATGCACAGGGAGAATACGCAAACTCCATGCAGAAGGACCCCAGGCCGGGAATCGAACCCAGAACCTTCTTGCTGCAAGGCAACAGCTCTACCAACTGCGCCACTGTGCAGGCTGAACACAGAAATTGTTCCTCAAAAACACAAGCTGCCATCTTGACTCCTCTCAGTCTCAAGATCTAAATGCCACAGACCACCTGTTGGCTGGTTTGGTGACGGGAGACGAAAACCCACACATCCCATTGATGTGCAGCAGCAAAATGCTCCCAGGAGCCTCTACTCCCTCTCTACAGTCCAACCTTTTGAGATATTAGGAGAAAGCAAAGTACAGCCTGTGTGGAAGGCAAAGCGAGTCGCGGTGCCAATAATTGTGACGGGTGCAGCAGGTGAATGTTTAAACAGAAACCCAGTATTTTTACTGGGATATGCATCTTTCAAAGTGCTGTAAGTATAGCTTCGCCTGCAGAAGGTGAAGTGTCTGTTTGCACCAGAAACAAATTGCTGCCTCTGCAGCTCCACAAGGAGGAAGAGCGAGACTGCAGCCATCACACCTTTTCATTACTCAACGGTTCTGATGCGTTTCCCCCCCGGTTGGAAAAACCCTCTGCTCTAAAGGCTCTGGAGACGGAGTCAGGTTGAACTGGGAGAGAAAGGAAAATGTTTTAAAGTGGCAAAAACAGGCAAAAGAATATAAGAAGCTTATATTCTTATATTAACAAATGCATTCAAACTGCAATAAATTCAAGAAAGAAAACAATTACCATGAATTTAAAGATGAAAACTTGTCAAAACCTCCAGAATATTCCAAATTACATGACATTATAAGCATAAATCTTTTCTGAAGCTTCATAGCTGGATGCTATTTTTTTTTACAGCTAATTACTGAATACATTTGATGGGAGGGCATGAACTGCTCCCTGCTTTTAGAGACCAGACGCTGCTGTTCAGCATTGGAGGACATTTCTAATAAACAGTTAAGTGATGCTCTTCCCTCAGGTGTTCTCACAGAAGATGTTTTCGGAACATCATGCCAACGTTAATGCATATTTTCTTTTTACAGAGCAATTCATGTCCCAGCTCTCAGAGAGCCACAGGTGCATTTAATGTAGCAAATACAGAAAAGCATGAATATGAGAGGTGCGGAGGGCCTGATGCAGACAGCCTGAGCGTTTATTTCACCTCCTTAAAACGAGATGATTCCGGTGTGATTAAAAGAAAAAGGATGTCATGTAGAGCAGTGTGGGTTTGAGCCCACATCCAGCCTGTCCTGTGGGTGATCACACCTCAGCAGGTCAGCTGGGTCACATTCAGAAAGCGACTGCAGGGGTGAGGAAGCATCAAGTCACCATCATCATCACGGTGCCATCGCCTCGGCTCCGGAGGAGACGAAGGTGAAGAAAACCGAGGGCAAACTGGAGAGGTGAGAGAAAAGCAGGATTTACAGCCCAGGTTTCACAGTAACACCCTCTGGTTAGAGAAACCGTCGCTTCCCTCTGCTGCTGTTTCACCATTTTCAATTTTTCAAGCTATTATGAAAGCTGCATGCTCACACATCTCTGTGTTGTACTTTGCAGAGGTGAGAGCATCCACAATGGAGTCTGAGATTTATTCCACATTTACAAAAGTGAAAATAACTTTTTGTCCCCAGGTTCGAAGTAAAAAAGTTACTTTAGTAGCTTTTTTAAAGCCATTTATATGATTTGAAGTTTGAAAAACAAAATTAGAACCAAATTCCTTATTTATGTTTGTTTAGCTTCTTTCTGTAAAGTTTTTACAAACTTCCATTTGTGACAAACCATCAACGGATCTTATATTTTATACAAATGATCATCCAGTATAAAAAATCCTATGGAAATATGTGACCCTGAATTTTGAACCTGATTAAAGCGTCTCCAGCCTGTCCTGGGATCTGCCCTGGACAGCCGGGCCGTTTTCCTGGCCGAATGTTAAAGGCTCAGATTTATTTGAGGGGGGATTTAAGAGCACAGCTTGTTTCATTTCCCACTCTGAGATGCTCCACTTCTGCACCACTTTCTGACTGGGTCATCCTGCGAGCCCAAAGTTTGTCTTGCCTGCGTTTATGACTCCAATCTCTACCATCAGGGTTGCATCAACAGCGGAGAAAAGATCCTTATCTTTGGCTTCATCTGATAAGAACGTGTTCAACATGCACTCAGAGGGAAACTGGGATTATTCTCCAACAGAACAAACAGTGAAGGAATCAAAATTTTATTTAAAACTCCCAGAAGGAGAAAATTCATATCTTACTTGTACTAGGACACGTCTCCAACTGCAGCTATCGAGCCATAAATGACTATTTAGACTCTTTGGCCAAAAAGGTTAAAGAACCAACTAAAGTTTTTAAATGTAATAGATCTATTTATTTTTATTATTAGACTGGAAACTGTGTACAAATATTAACATCTCATAGAACAAAATCTATCCATCAGCTTTTCAAAAGAGGTTCATGGTATTTTTGGTGATAGAAATTATGACTAGAAATATTCTGACTTTTATTTTCAAAAGATCATAAATGTGGCTTTAAATATATTTTAGCTGAGATCTAACGTCAGAGTTTATATTTACATATTTGTAAAGAAGTTCATGAACGATCAGGTTCATTATTGAAATGCTGGAATCAAACTTTACTTGAATCTGATCACTGAATAACGTAAATAACATTAAAACAATAAATATCTGTTGTGGAGGTCATATATTTATTTAAAATTTAGCTTAAAATTGGGTTTTTGAATTGATAATGTTTCTTCTTTAGTCGCTAAATAGTTTTAGATGAAATTGAACTAATTGTGATTAATTACAGATCCTGCAATTAACTTGATTAAAAACTGGAATCAAGCGCCACCGCAGTCTCCCACCCCCACAACTTTGAAAATCCCTACTTGAAAATATTTAATAGTTAATTAAATTTTCAGCAACAGGCCATTCAAAATGCTTTTAAACGGTTCATAAATGAACCGTCTTTTGGTTGGTGGCGCTCTTCAAATGATAAAAGCAACTAAATCTACCAAGTGGACAAATCATTTTTTGCATTTAAAAAGAGTTGGGAATCCGTCCATCTGCTTTCTAATCATTTTCCAGGTCATGTAGGGGCAGAGTGGAGCCTCTGAGCTCTTGGGGTCACGGGGTCACAGCTGGTGTACATCCTTCAGATGCCCAAAGCTGAGAAATAGTTTCATACTTGGAGAAAAACACTGGAGTTCTTGGACATAATGGATTCAAGAAGAAGAAGAAAACACAAAAACTCAGCTGAGAAGTTAAACTGTTAGAAACCTTCCAGGACTTTGCAGGAGTTGTGAGTGCTTTAATATCCTCCGCTGTCTGTCCTGACCTCACTACTGGTGTCTGTGTCGGAGCTACGTTTTACTTCATAAGATTATCCTTCAGTCAACTGGGAGTTGCTGCCGGTTGTAGCTCAATCTTTATTACATCTGTCACAAGATGTTGGTCTTAGAGTTGCTTTTTGGGTGAAACTCCCAACAGGACTTTGTGTCCCCCTCACTTCATTCAGGCTTCTGTCTGATCCGGTCAGATATGAGGGCTTGATTGGTGGACTCATGCATCGATGCACGTCCTAATGCCAGTTCCTCTTCCTCCCTGGAGACGCTGTGGACCTGGTTCAGATCGACCCGCATCACCGTGGCTCTGCATCCCCAATTATTCAGAAATTTAGCTGTTGGTTCTGAACTTTCCATGTTAAAACATCTCTGAATTATTTATAGATGCTTTAAATGCAGCAAAAGTTTCACTGCAGCCTGAATGATCCACACTGTGTCTCCCTAATATAAGCATTTATGATGTTTTTCTTCTTTTATTCATCATCTGTCTCGGTTCGGCCTGTTGTGGCAGAATGCATTATAAAAATACTCATCACATTATTGTAATGTGGTCGTATACAAATGAAATAAAATAATATTTAAGCACACAGCTGTTATCTTAAAGTTAAATTCTTGTGAGTCTCTGGAGTTAAGAGGGCCACATAAATAGCTACAGCGGGCCGGATTTGGCCCCTGAGCCTTCAGTTTGCTCTCGATTTATGTAGACAAAAGAGAAAACTATAAGTTATGAAATAGTTCTCACACAAGGTGACTAAAGTCATTACAGTTTCTTACACTATTTACAGTTGTGGCTGGTGGAAATTGTTTTGTTAACGTGGGGTTAGCAGCAAAAGTAAAAAGTAAAGAAAGTCCAGATTTTATGGATTTAAACTAACGTGAGATCTTAACAGTTCATAAAACTGGCAGGAGACCTTTTTACTTTCGCAAACGGGAAACAAATTAGTGAAACTTGATTCACAATTTTCTACAATAAAAATCAAACTTTAAAAAATGAATAAAAATGTCACATGGGCCATAAAGTAAATGAAAATCTCCAACAATAACATAAAAGCATCTGCTTTTGACATTTCACAACAGTTTAATAAAAATATATACTTTTAGTAAAAAACAGCGTTACAAAAGGCAGCAGGTAAGATTCAGTAAAACAAACTGATGCTGTTAAACTGGATGAAGAAATGAAACAAATGCATTAATATTTTCAAGTTTTTCAGTTCAGTTTTAGCTGCTGCTTGTTCTACTTAATGAAAACAGATGAGATGCACTAATCATGTTAGGAAACTGATATTATTCTCTGTTTCAATTACATATTTGGAAAATGTACATATTTAAGACTTAAATATGTAAAAGGCATGTCTTTCATTCACTTGCATGATTTGAGTTGAACGACCTGAGACCTTCCTGTGACCTGCAATGACTTGGTAATACTTCTATACGTGGATTAAATATTTCCCCTTGTCACAGAAAATATATTTTTATCACTAGCAAGTAGATGTAACCTAATTTAAATAGAGAGTTTCAAAAATATATATATTCACAGAAGCAGGGAAGCAAATATGATGCAACGGAAAGGGGACGTTTTCTTTTTTCCCAGCCTGTATTAATTAAGATGTGGCCCAAAAAGTGCAGAAAAAGGGGGCATGATGGTTCAGACCCATGAAATGATGAAATAAATCAAACAGCTTTGATCCTGGTAACAAGCCGTGACTTTTTAACACATCCTCAGGAACAACAGCGAACGCCTACGTCCCTGGTTTTAATCTCACAATCTGAGAACATTCCTGAGACGTGCATGTGTGCAAACAGAGTGGGAGGCCAGATAGAGACACAAACAAGTAACAAGTGTTCCCGTGTAAAATCCACGGTGAATTAAAGCAGATCACCCCGAAGGCACAAAGCTCCACGCTCCTCTTCCTCAGCAACACAAAAATATGTTCCATCCATTTTTTTCTCTCTCTCTTAACCTTGAAAAACCATCTTTACTCAAGACAACATCTTCATCACTGCAGCTAAAGCACACAATTAGATTAGGAAGAACAGCACAGCTCACATGGTCGACTATAATCTGACCGTAGCAGCCAACCGGTGCTCCGTCTGTTGTCATTCTTCATAAAAAGCTCTTGAGATTGGACAAGGATACACTTGAACGAAATGAGCAGGAATAATAAACGTATCCTTCAAAGCTCGTCTAGAGGCAGGCTGCAGAAAAACCTCCAGTGGGTTCATCACAGCCCACCGTGGATTTGGTCGGTTTCGGCTTCCTTAATTGTGCTCCTGTTTTTTAATAAGTCTAAAACAAAAAGGAATCTGTACAACTCACCTGCGCTCAGCTTATTTTTCTACAGATTTTCAGCTTGGAAGCGTTTTTAATTACCAGATGCCCGGTTAGAGTCCAACCTCTGGCTATGAGGGGAACCGAAAAACCACTGCAGACATCAGATTTTCCTACCAATAATTAAAGAAGTGATGTAAAACTCACAAATATGGCTAAAAGAAGCTAATTAAAACATACTAGTGAACACATGTAAAGGGCAAAAACAGCACTGACACAAATTTTATCACACGCCCACACATGACTTGGAGCAGAAAATCAAAAATTCAATTTGTTTTTTATGGTGCTTATGTCAGCAAGAGATTTTAGCCTCTGGATGGAAGAAAAAGAGACATTACAACTTTGAATTTCTTGGTTTCTTTCTAAGGTTGATGTAACAACAAGTGGGTGTTATCACACTTTGGTGCCTACGGAAGAAAAGCCTCAAGTCTTGATCAACAAACATCCCAATAAAAATATGTTTGCATTCATCTGAAGCAGCAGGAATTTCAGGATAATTATGTTTACATGACAAAGATATTTAAATCTTGAACCAGCTGTTCACCTCTACATGTGCGATCCACATGATTACTTTATTACACTGAGATTATGATGCCTTTAAATAATTTGGAAGAGCCCAGATGGTGATGCTACGACTTTATGAGATTCTTATACGATAATGCAAACATGAGGTAAATGGAGGCACAACTGGGATTTTATTTCAACCTCTCAGCTACTGTTTTCTAGTGTAACATCGTGTAAAAAAGAAGAAAAAAAAAGAAATAGGTCAAAATATCAGGAAGAGAATGTGAGAATATGCTTTTTTATTTAATCAGCTCAATAAAAACTAAAGACCAGCAGCGATGGCGGCTGAAGCTGGTCAGAGTTTCATCATCAGTGAAACAACTCCTGCAGCAACATGGGCTGGGATGCCACTGTGAGAGGAAGCAGCCATTAAAGAAAAAAATAAAATAAAAATCATTGGAAATTTGCAAGCAGAGGTGAACTGAATTTCTAACTGAAGCTCATATTTTTTATCCGACTCCTACAATAACATAACATTACATCAGACTATGAGTGTAATGCAGAATATGACTTTAAATCATCGGGGTTGTCAAACCAGGAGTTGCATGTCTGTAAAGGAAGTTGTTTGGTATCTGAAAAAGTCTTCCAGCATCCAACACAAAACATTTCCTAATATAACAACACAAACCAAAACTCCTAAATCCAAGCAGGCAAAAATATTTAACAGTGAATTTGTGATACATTTTATAACCAGTGTCAGTATAAAGATAAGGTGAAATATAATCCGGATTGATTTTTGGTTTTCATTTTAGTAACAGTAGCTCCCTAATTTCATGTTTTACAAACCTAAACTAACCTCAGATTTTAGGATGGCCATGTAAGGAACAGGATTTCTTTAAACATATTTTAATAGAGGACAGCAGACGGTTTCAGTTCGGAGCCAATATACTGTAATTACAGCAGAAAAGCCTCTGATGGCGCCTGGGCTGCCTGCAGTGGTTCTCACCAGCAGAGACAGTCCAGAATACGAGCGATTCGAGAGCAATGATCTTTGATTCAAACAGATCTGTTCATGCTAGAGCTGCAGTGGAGAATCGTTTAAAAACTCCCAGTTCAACCTGAAGCAGACAATTACCCCAAAACGAGTCCTGGTGGCAAAATCAGCTGCGATCCATTAAACTCTAAAACCACAACGAGGATCAGGAAGTGACATCAGACCCAAGTTAACCAGTCAGAAAAACAGTGGTAGATCAGTAAAATACTGGTAGCAATGCAAGCTAACAAACTTTATGCTTATATGTAAGAAATAACATAAAAATCAGCAAAAAATACATAAGACCCTGCATATGTGTGAAATATTTAATGAAATCAAACTGACAGAAATGCAAATAAAATGTTTATTGTTGCAGTTTTCACTTTCTAAACCCAAAGCAGCCATGTTGGTTTTTGAGGTCTGGGTTGGTGAAAAGAACCTCAGACTTTCCATCCGTCCATCCGTCCGTCCGTCTGTCCATCCATTTTCTTTACACCCTTGTCCCTCAGTGGGGTCAGGGAGGGTTGCTGGTGCCTCTCCAGCTAGCGTACCGGGCGAGAGGCAGGGTCACCCTGGACAGGTCGCCAGTCTGTCGCAGCCTCAGACTTTCTCGACTGTAAATTTGATGTCAGGGAATTTTCTAGTCTAGGAAATCGGAAATTTTAACTTCTGACTCCTAAGCTGGAAAAACAACAATGTGTTTCCCCACAGCTACTCAAAGAAACCAGACAAGAATTTGACATTAGGATCTCTGAAAAAAGTCAAAATAAGATATATAAAACTGCATATTGCTAGGTGTAGTATGAATGAAAAACTGTTTGCTTTCTTCCTTTATTCGGAATAAAGCAACATTTGTGTGGCTCTGCAACGGGCTAATTGCATCCAAACAAGGATTAACTTGGACTCCTTTCTTCTAATCCCTAAACAGCAGCAAAGATGAAGTGCTTTTATTAAGAGATAAGTGGACATTTCTCTAGGGCAGATTATACCGACAGTTCAAAACCACAAAGACAAGAAAGAAAAACAACTCAAATTTATATGACTGGAACCGTAAGACTAATCCTAATAAAGAGCTGCTGTCTGGATGTTCTCCCTAAAAATAGTGTTGGGCATTAAAATGCATCTTTAACTTGAAAGTAATGTTTGCAAAAGTTACAATTTTTGGATGTGAACATAATTCTTACTGTTATTAAGTTATAAAACTTTAATCCAGAATCTGCAGATTTGCCTGAGGGCTAAGCTAATGAGCTAACAGAATCAGGCGCTTATAAGAAAACGACTGATGTTCATGTGTTCATTGTTTCTGACCAACCTGGACTGAAAATAACAGGCAAAGTCAAGCTGAGCTTTGTTCCTTCATTCATTATTAAATTGTATTTTAAGCTCGAATATTTTTGAAAATGAGCGTTCGTCATTTAAATATCAATAAATTGAAAAACCAACACACATAAAAAAATAGAAAAACACTCTGCAGTATGTGGTGGATGATTCCAACAGGCAGCGAAATTACGAAAGGGAAACACAACCCATAAAACTCAAATGAGCCAAGAGTCACAAAATTACATTTAAACTTAAAATGAACGTTTTTTTTCAAGCTGGAAGCAGCAGCGATGAATCACAGCAGCCTGCAGCGTTCGTCAAAAAGACCCCTCAGTTCTCACATGTCGAATCTAAAAAAGTATCAGAATCACAGCAGCAACAACAGGAAGCGAATGATTAAAACGGCCATAAAACATTTCTAACGCTCAGCTAAAACAGACGGAGAATGATAAAAACGCAGAGGAGAGATCTGGCAGCAGAAACAGCGAGGAAGAGGAGAGATTAAAGGATTACACCTTTCCCTGATGTTACCGACGGATCAGAGATGTAAATACAAAAGGTAAGCCGTCCACAAATCAGCCACGATGATTATTCCACCACCGATGCACTTTTATCTGTTTTTATCTCGCTTTATTGGGGGATTGGAGTGATTTTGCAGCCAAGCGGTTGTGACACATGTTCATGGCTCACTGCTGAGATGAAAATGTGTCGAAAACAAGAAGGAAGCGTTTGGCTTTCAGGAGGTCAACATGTTAGAAAGTCAGGAAGCAAATAAAAGGGAAAATATGGCTTTTCACAAAGCTACAGGGTAAAAACACGGATCTGTGCAGCATCATTTATCATCCCCACACTAATGGATACGTAAACATCACGGTTCCCTTAGTGGGAACACAATTCATATCTACAGCTAATAAAGTTTTATCATGGCGTTCTGCAATAAAAGTGATTATAAGAACTTCTAATAATAATGTAACTTAGCCCCACAAACACAAATACTGTTTTTGACAAACATTCCCATTATCAATATGCTTCTTCCATACCAGTCACATAAAGATCCGTCACTAAACTCCACATGATAACTGTAGTTTTCATTTTAACGGTATTTATTCATGCTTTCTTTAAACAAAGAGTGGATAAAACAGTAAAACTATCTGATTTTTATCTTTATAAGATCACGATAACTGATGAATGATGCGATGAGTAAATGTCCAGGCTACATGCTTCAATCACGTGACAGAAATCCTCATCATTTCTTCATGTTTAGACCAACATCAGATGCTTTTTTTGGGGAATCAAAACCCGGCGTAAGAGCAGCTGCAGTATGATTCTACAGAAACGTCGTTTAGAAAACATTAGCAGAAGCATTGAAGATAACAAATAGCATATTCCACAGCAGACCAAGCAGAAGCAGACATTTTCCTCCTCCTGCTCAGGTTTTCTTTCAAAAACTCATTTTCCAGCAACACAAACGGTAAAGTTTGAAGAAACTTGACAAACATATTAGCTTAAAAGTCATCAACTATTTTTCCTGCCATCATGAAATTCCATAGAATTATACTTTAAAAATCTTTTCTTTCTTTTTTGTTTGATGCTATCACCGGAGACACTTAAATCTTTAAAGACCTTCCTACAGTCTTAGAACCGAGGCTGTTATCGGATCCAATAATGTTTAAATTAGAACATATTGTGACTGGGGCAAAGTGGAATGATTTGAAATGAAAAAAGGGAGAAGCGAGGGAAAGTAATAAAACCCTGCATGGCGGCAGAATGCATTATTTCAGCTGCATCGATGGCGGCGGCGGCGGCAGTGCAGGTGTGTCTGCTCCAGGATGGAGCTGCGTGTTTTAACCTCCTGTTTGCGCTCAATTCACCACAAACCTCTGGACATTTTCCATCAAATATTCTATTGTTCTGATTATATTCAAGCTTCATAACTAAATGAATCATTCAGAAGAAATAACTGAGTCAAGTGGAAAGATTTAATTAAAGATATCACAGAACTAAGGCCGCTTCTAATGTCATTAATCAGGTTTACGATAACAGCTGCAGTTTGATGCTTTTACTTTCATATTTTATACCGCATGAAAAGCAGTAAAAAGTATCATTTTTTATGTGATTAGAGACTTTTGTTGGGTAATTACGTTAAACAAAACAACTCAATTCAATAACTTGCAGAATATTTTCCTGATCTTCATTTTAAGAAGAATATTATTTCAAAAAAAACTTGCAATGCAGCTTTGACTCTGAAAAAAATACCAAAACAAAACAATAACTCTTTTTCACATTACCTGAACATTTCTGCATTTGCTCATATCCTCAGACTTTAATGTTTCTTAGTGGGATTTTATGCGACAGATTAACAACCTGGTGAACCTGGTGAGGAGCAAAAACTGTAGATCATATTTGGTTTTATACAGAATAAAATCATGAATAAAATCTGAAATGTGAAGCTGTAAGAATGCACTCTGCTCAGATCAACAAACACCGAGCCTGAAAACGGTTTGTCACTGGTTGCCATGGCGATTCCCTCCGTTTCTGGGATTTACGCCTCAAATATAAAGTATAATAATAAGAATTCATGAACCCCGAGTACCAGAACCTTCTGGGACCATAAATTTCTTTTGGTTTTTTTGCTCTGCAGTGTCAAGTTCTGTTCAGTAACCATCAGAGTTTGGGCATCTGCACTGTGGCGGGATTTTATTCTGATCTTTTGCAGATTATTTCACATTTTGTAAACCCTGTGTTGTGTAATGTCATCAAAACTACCTCCAGAATATCTCCTCCATTGCATTTAGACGCATTTTTAATTTTTTTTGTTTTCTATTAAGATTTGTTACACTTCTGTCAAACAGAAATCTGTTAAACATGTTTACCATTTTACTTTTCTGCTTCTAAACCATTTTCCAACAGACAGCCGCGGTCCGACTCCATCTTTGGAATAATTTCTACCATGAACTGAAATCAGAAAGTGTGTTTAAACCCCTGCAGACAGAAATCAGAGCCTCTTTTCATCTGCAGAGGAGAAAGAGAGAGAAGGAACTACGAAGGAGAGCGCGCTCAGGAATCTTGTCCTCGTTAACGAGAGAGGAGGAGAATAAAAGGTAACAAGTTCCAGTTTGTGTTTGAAAGAGAGGGAGAAATGAAAGGAGGAATAATGAGGAAGAGGGAGAAGGCTGTGTCGTATAGCCCACCCAGAGAGGATGCAGATGAAATATACAGAATGCAGATTGCAACGCAGAGCTCATCTCTGAGGCGTGAACCAGTCTGATGAGGAAAACATCAGACTGGTTTCTTTCTCTTTCTCCTTCTGCAATGGTCTGATAAGTTTTATTAAAATGCTTTTAAAAGTTTTGCAAAGGCCGGCGCTGCATCTGCTTCTCCTGTGGGCGATACACACAGAACGTTCTGCAGGTCCAATAACAAATCCTGCTGCTCCAGAAACCTGGGAAGAGTTTGGACTCATTTAATGTGCCAGAAAAAGACAAAGTTTTCTTCACTGAATCATCAATTTCCACAAGAACAGGTCCAAACTTCCAAACGGAAAATCCTCAGCGGCATATTAGGATCCTGGTAGGTATAAAAAAGGAGTGAATTTCTGTTAAAAATCTTATAATATTTTAAAAATTAGTCTCAGGATTAGTCTAGAAATAATAAGGAAAGTTCAGAGCTCCAAAAAAATAAAATTGGCTTAAAAAAAATAAACTGAAATTTTGAGATTAATCAGAAAAACTTTGGAAAAGAAACAAATTTTTTTTGTTTTTTCCCTCAAAATGTTGGACTTTTAAAACAAGTTTAGAAAAAACTTTCCAAACAGAAAGTGAATATGGAGCAACAAGTTGCTGGGGGAATATTTTAGAGGGTTTTTTAAAGCAGAATTTCGACTTTTCAAACTTAAAAATTTCAAAGTTTAAAAAAAAAAAATTCTGAACAGTTTTTCTCAAAATGTCAGAGGGTTTTGGTGGAAAGTCACTACTTTTTTTTCTATTTACAATTTCAAAAAGCAACAAAACCAACGGCAAATATAAATACTGGGCCAGTAGAGGGCGATGTGACGGTGACAAGTTCAAGTAACAGAAAGTCAGGATTAACAAAAAATAGCTAAATAAGATCAAACCACAAACAGCATCGTTGAAAATTACACCAAATCTCAGCAACATCTAAACATCTAATTTATTTTTCTTCACAGGGATTTCTACTGGTCTGAATTTGAAAACTGTTTTGTTCACTGATTTTAAGAGTCGTTTCAAATCACTTCCTTTCCCTTCGCTGTTTACGGCTCTTCAGTTTTGCATAAATTTCTGTGAAACCTGCTTGAAGAGCTTCAGGAGTGTTTTATGTGAAACTGTTGATCATTCACAGAACACCGATGTGTCGTTTTTTGCACCATATCTAAAGACTTCTCAACTTTTCTGAGAATGTAACGTTTCTTTAGTATAAAACAGAAAAGTGTTGACCGAGGAAGGGAAGTGAAGCCCCGAAATAAAGACCCAACTTTCACACACAGTTGTAATAAATAGGCAGATTGTACAGCTTTCATCTACTAGATAATAATGCCAGTTGTACATCAGTTTCCTACCCTGGAGACCTTTCAGTAAAGTATCTGCTGCCATATTTGTGTCTTCCATCAGTGATGTTCTTTTTCTTGTCACACCAGGCTCTCCACCATCTGCCGCTTCAGACACCGAGGGAGAACAAGCCAAAGCTACTGGCTAACACCAGAAAGTGATCTTGTTCCTTTCAGCTGAAAATCAAACATGTGCTTTTAAAGAAACTTTATCCTCACTGCGTAAAAGAAGAAAAAAATAACTGTTGTGAAAAATGAACTCATCAGTTGTGTGTCCCGTCACAGCCACTGGTGGGTCTGTACCTTACCAGAGGCACAAAACTCAGACGTTTGTAAGTCGAACTTTCAGGTTCAGAGGTGAAAACTTTCCACATTTTTCTGAGATGAGTGGTTTATCTCAGAAACGAGCTTGGACCGGTACTTCCTGTTTATTACAGCCAAAAGTAACGAAACTACGGCAGCCTGGTTGGTTTGTCCAATGGAGTATTAATACCACCAAGAACAATTAAAACAATAATAACATAATAATAATTAAAGTATGAGAATAAAGCTGTAGAATTACAAGAATAAAGTTGGAATAACATGTATTATTTCAAATTTATTCTTGTACGACTTCATAATATAACTTTATTTTCATTTTATCATTTATGTTTTCGAATGGTAAATAGAAACATGCCTAATTCACATTTTCCACTTTTTTCTTTTTCACAACATTTCAAAATGGACAATTCAGTTAAAACATGGAAAGATGACATTTCTTTGCAGGATTTTGTATCTTTATATGTTTCAACAGCTTTATTTTCGTCTCTTTTTAATGTTGGCTTTAAATAAGCTTTTGATAAATAATTTTTTTTTCTATAATTGCAAAAATTACATTTAATTTCCCTTTTTAATGTCTATTATGAGCCAATGCTGCCCAGTAATTACTATGATAATTTTGGTAATTACACATAATTACAACAATACATAAGTTTAGATCAACATGGGGTTATTTGGCATAACTCCTGGACTCAATGTAGTTTGTGTGGGGGGTTAAAGTTTGGCTGCAGAAACAGAAAGTTTGCTCCGTGCTGATTGGAAGAGTAAATGTGTTTTACTGCAGACCCTCAAAAACACCCTGAAGGGAAAAGGAGAAGGATTGTTTTCCCCGGAGAAGATAAGAAAAAGTGAGCGAGAGGAGAGCAGAGCAGAGCAGCAAGTGTTTGTGGAGATAAATTTTAGATGAGTGTGAGTCGACTTCTCCGACAGGAGGAAGAGCCGGTTCAGGTTGGACCAAAGCGATGGACGTACAGATACTGTACAGGAATATCTGGACTTCTGATGCTGTGGCTGTAAAACTGATGGAAGAAACTAGAAGCTAGAGAAAGAAACGACTTTAATCAAGTCAGATCATATGACCACCTGTATGTAAAAGAAGATCTTAATGAGATCTTTCATGTTAGCCTGCAGCATTTCACAGGAACATTTCTGACATTTTGCTCCAATTATGCTCTAAATGTGAGTTTTAAATGAAGTTCATCCAAGGAAATAAAATATAAACTTCAAAAAGCTAAGGTGTGAATCCAGAAACAAAAAACAAATAGAATAATAGCAATGATTATAAAATAAGCTAAAACTAACAATGCTTTAAATTTCACGTGATCTATATTTAGAAACATTTATTGTAGGTGCGGCGTGGAAAACTCTCCTGAGGAATAACGTCCATCAACCTGCACTGGTGTGTGTGAAGCATCTAGTCAACCTGCACTGGTGTGTGTGAAGCGTCTAGTCAAGCTGCACTGGTGTGTGTGAAGCATCCAGCTCAACCTGCACTGGTGTGTGTGAAGCATCCAGCTCAACCTGCACTGGTGTGTGTGAAGCATCCAGCTCAACCTGCACTGGTGTGTGTGAAGCATCTAGTCAAGCTGCACTGGTGTGTGTGAAGCATCTAGTCAACCTGCACTGGTGTGTGTGAAGCATCCAGCTCAACCTGCACTGGTGTGTGTGAAGCATCTAGTCAACCTGCACTGGTGTGTGTGAAGCATCTAGTCAAGCTGCACTGGTGTGTGTGAAGCATCTAGTCAACCTGCACTGGTGTGTGTGAAGCATCTAGTCAAGCTGCACTGGTGTGTGTGAAGCATCCAGCTCAACCTGCACTGGTGTGTGTGAAGCATCTAGTCAACCTGCACTGGTGTGTGTGAAGCATCTAGTCAACCTGCACTGGTGTGTGTGAAGCATCTAGTCAACCTGCACTGGTGTGTGTGAAGCATCTAGTCAACCTGCACTGGTGTGTGTGAAGCATCTAGTCAACCTGCACTGGTGTGTGTGAAGCATCCAGCTCAACCTGCACTGGTGTGTGTGAAGCATCTAGTCAACCTGCACTGGTGTGTGTGAAGCATCCAGCTCAACCTGCACTGGTGTGTGTGAAGCGTCCATCTCAACCTGCACTGGTGTGTGTGAAGCATCTAGTCAACCTGCACTGGTGTGTGTGAAGCATCTAGTCAAGCTGCACTGGTGTGTGTGAAGCATCTAGTCAACCTGCACTGGTGTGTGTGAAGCATCTAGTCAAGCTGCACTGGTGTGTGTGAAGCATCCAGCTCAACCTGCACTGGTGTGTGTGAAGCGTCCATCTCAACCTGCACTGGTGTGTGTGAAGCATCTAGTCAACCTGCACTGGTGTGTGTGAAGCATCTAGTCAACCTGCACTGGTGTGTGTGAAGCATCTAGTCAACCTGCACTGGTGTGTGTGAAGCATCTAGTCAACCTGCACTGGTGTGTGTGAAGCGTCCATCTCAACCTGCACTGGTGTGTGTGAAGCATCTAGTCAACCTGCACTGGTGTGTGTGAAGCATCTAGTCAACCTGCACTGGTGTGTGTGAAGCATCTAGTCAACCTGCACTGGTGTGTGTGAAGCATCTAGTCAACCTGCACTGGTGTGTGTGAAGCATCTAGTCAACCTGCACTGGTGTGTGTGAAGCATCTAGTCAACCTGCACTGGTGTGTGTGAAGCATCTAGTCAACCTGCACTGGTGTGTGTGAAGCATCTAGTCAAGCTGCACTGGTGTGTGTGAAGCATCTAGTCAACCTGCACTGGTGTGTGTGAAGCATCCAGCTCAACCTGCACTGGTGTGTGTGAAGCGTCTAGTCAACCTGCACTGGTGTGTGTGAAGCATCTAGTCAACCTGCACTGGTGTGTGTGAAGCGTCTAGTCAACCTGCACTGGTGTGTGTGAAGCATCTAGTCAACCTGCACTGGTGTGTGTGAAGCGTCCATCTCTCTGTGAGCAGCTGAATGCAGCGTGAACACAGAAACGGATCGGAGCTGGAGGTGGAGGTGGTGACCATGGGGGTTCGTTTTTATTGCATTATCCACAGTCTGCTTGTTTGAGGGATTTGACTTTTTAACTTCAGATGTGGATCCGGTAGAACTGGAAGCATGAAGGTGGATGAGGTCAAGCACTTGGGGTCAGCCATGCAGAGCAACAGGCACAACACAAGATGGGTGAAGAGTGAGAGCGGATGGAGACGAGACATCCCAGCTCTGCCAGGGAGGAAAAGAGGAAGAGGAGGAAGGAAGGGACAGACCTGCTCCGGTGTGACGCCCCCTAGAGGGAGCAGCTGAGATGAGACGAAGGTTAAAGCCTCAGTGGAATCTGGTTATGAAGGATTCTGCTTTTATTCAAAGCTTTTGAACATTTCCATACAGGAACAAAAAGTGTCAACATGTTCCTGGCAGGTAGTCTGTATGATGCAGAGTCATCTTCAGATGATGAACGCTGCAGATCGCTTTTGTTAAGACATAACTTTATCTGACACAGAGCCTGCTGGGTGAAACAGATT
The DNA here is from genome assembly GCF_904066995.2 of Poecilia reticulata. Classification (NCBI taxonomy): domain Eukaryota; kingdom Metazoa; phylum Chordata; class Actinopteri; order Cyprinodontiformes; family Poeciliidae; genus Poecilia; species Poecilia reticulata. Next base: position 27,314,390 of record NC_088840.1, on the reverse strand, counting down.
TCATGTTTTAAGTTCAGAATAACAGCACTAAAAACTGGTTTCACTTCCTTCACTCATCAGTGTGATGTGGCAGCACGTGTTTCTTAAGAAAGATGGAACAAATAAAGAATCAGAGGTAAAAGGTGACCCATCATACTTCCTATACAAAACATGTCCACTGCCTTTTTTCACAAAATCCCTCTCAGTAAATGAGTCGGATCAGTTCTGCCTATTTGAGCTGTTTTAGGGCGTCTAGTCACTTTAAATCCAAATAAGCTGCTGTAGGCCACGCCTCCTAACTCAACGTTTGCACACAAAAAAATGACTGCAAACAGATGTGCAATTATATAACTGTACATCTTTGAAAAGCAGAAGTGGAGCCTCCTGCACAACCAATGAGAATGCAGCAAGTGGTTTTTGGTTGGTAAGTCAACAACCAAACACTTGACTTTTTCAGTAGCCATTGTAAAGCAGTAAAACCAGCTAACCAAACATGCAGGGGCACTAGTTAGGTTGCTAGGTAACGGGGTAGTAAATACTCATGTGCGACGTAACATTTGGAAAGGCTTTTGAAATGGTTCATTTCCCAGACACCAAAACACATGAACTTATTCCCATTATTGGTTTTAGAAGCAACTGAAACACAAATGGAAATATAAAAACATGCAACATGTGAATATTGCATATTACGTCCCCTTTAACTGCAGCTTTGTCAACAGAGGGCGACATCCAGACCCCTGGCAATTCTGATCGTGTTACTGAAGTGAAAACTTTAGGATTAAAAAAGTTCCACTCTTTAAGACAAGCTGCTGCTTTGTCAAAGCAGGGGTCCTCAGCCTTTTTCTGCAGGCAGAGTCTGTCTGCCTCCCCACAGAGAGCTGGGAAGTTCGTATCGCCGAACCGCGGCCGTCCTTCTGAGGAGCCGCTGAGTCCCTGCAGCCTGTCTGCAGGTTCAGTTCTGCCCTGAATGCTCCTCACTAACAACCTGAGGTGGGAGGAAAACATTAAACCGACTTCTTACCTCCAGTTCAGGCAAAAATAAAAAGAAAAGGCAGTTTGGAGTCAGTGTGTGTGTGCACAGTCTGATTTGTTTTGCAGTTCAGCTGAAATGTTTTAATCATTTTTAAACAATTTTGCCAGATTTTTATTAATGTAACAGTAGTTTTGGGGTTTTGTGGGAATATCATGAACAGAAGTGACTGTAGATGCTTTTTCTTCTAAACTGACTTGATTTACTGTCAAGTAAGAAAACAAATTAATACAATGGAAACAACGGAGTGAAGTAGAGGATGTAACAGAGGAATCATATGCAAGGCGTTATTTCTGCATTAATAAATGATGTGAATGGCTAATGCAGCACCAGATGGAGGCAGTGAAAAGATTCATCTCTTTCATTTCAAACACAAACAGGACAGACTGCAACCATCCAGGACTGGTTTTATTTTTAAAGTTACAAACTTAAAGCTTTAAATCGCAATTGCCATAAAAATACCAACTTGTCTAACATTATCACAATTTGGTAGGTTATTATATTTCATAAAGCTTTACATTTACTTCTTCTGTACTGCTTATGAATCTTTGTCCAATGAAATCGATTGTTGTTTCAACGTGTTGCATCTGAAACAGACTCCAGAGCTTTTGGCTCCTCCGACTGCAGGATATCAGAAAACCATGAAATCTTCACTTTACAGCTGAATTTCACTTTGACGATCCAGTTTGCAACCAGCCAACATTTCCCTCCCTTTAAGACTTCCTGAAAAAGTTTAAAAGTGAATAATTTATGAGTAGCAAATGTTTGAATATCAGTGAACTCTCTTGATAATAAAGAGTAAGAGAATAAAGAGGCAATAAGAAAACTAGGGCATCTATTTCCTCACACTGACCACTCAGAAATAATGTGATAAAATGGTAACAGTTATGTTTAATGTTGATCATCATTTCTCCCCCCTCCTTCATTTCCCTTCGCTGTGTCTTTTTTTCTCTCTCTCATTCTCCTGACAGCAGAAAGCAGAATAAAGGAGAGAATGAAACAGCTGGTGCTGATATGAAAAGTGCAATTGGAAAAAATTGGATTTGGGAAGAGAGGATGAGTTTAAACCTCCAGACAGCAATAAATGGCTGCAGCCACTAAACTAGTGGTGCATTTATTAATCCAAAACGATTTCAATTATCTTTTAGAGCTTGCTTTTGACCAGCAGGAGAGAGACGAAAATGGCTGGAGGGGCTTTTTACTCCGGGAGCAGCTTCATCTTCTGACACATGCTGCATGACAAAGAGAAGTAATTAAATAATTTCTAATTAGCAAACTGTCCCTTATCTTGCATTAAAGGTTATTTCTGCAACACTGAATGTCTTTGGTAATAAAATTACATGTCTGAAAAAAATAAAATAAAAATAATATAGTTGTCACCTGATAGATTTCTCCTGTTTTCGCTTTTATGTCATAGTGAAATGTTTCATATCTTAATAATACCAAAGAATGGGAAAGGAAGAACTGGAAGAAAGGTTCCCAAACCAACCTGACTGAGTACAAACAGAGATGTCCCGTGTTATGAAATCATGGATTAACTGTGATTGGCCATCGGTTTTTCTACAGCTTTCATTCACATGATTACTGCCTGAGCTTCAGGATCTGGAAAACTGCTGGAATTTATGGAACCAACTAAAAAATCCTGAGAGAAAACGGACTGGATTAGTCAGATTATGCAGATTAATGCCTCCATCTTTGAATGGCTGGAAGAATCAAGCTTTTGGGGTGGCCTAGTCAAAGTTTTATTGATGATAAAGGTGGAAAAACTGATTAAATTGAAGAAGCAAACAAACTTAAAAACTGATTTTTCATTTAGTAAGTTTATGTTTGTCTGATATGATACATTTTGGGCGCCTGGTTTTCCACTCTGCTTTGAAACCCGTCAGTATAATTTATCACCACTGTCACATATTTCCATCTATATATGCTCCTTTATAAAATGTGAAAATGACTTAATGTAAATTTTTAACATGTTTCCACATTTTCACAGCAATTTAACGAGGACATTTTTCCTCAATATGATGAGAATCAGACAAAAAACAACATTCATGATAATTGTACAGAAAAAACAGTTTTCATCAATGCATGCACATTTTGATGCAATAAAACATGTTTTAATTGCATATTAACTTAATTAAGATTCATTGTTTACTTTGCATCTCAGTGGAGAAGAAAAGTCTCATTCTACAGAATAAAAATGCATCTTCTACAGTCTGCAGAACGAATTCGACTCCTTCGGTTGAACTGTAAATAAAACCAGCAGATTTTCCTCTGCTAACTTTGCTGCAAACTCACTGCTGATTACTATACCATGTGCCTCCAGAAATATCCTCTCTGCAGATTTAAAGTGGGATAATTTGTTTTGCCGGAAGGTTTTCTACATAAACCACTTTTACCCAAAGTGGCTTACAATGACTACGACACTGAAGTAGCTTCAATCACAACACTACAAGTCATAAACGGAGAGGGAAAAAATCTACGCGAATAATGATTCTTACTTTTAAAAGGTCCCTCTTTCATATGTATGTGCAGCGTAAAGTGGACGGCAATAAGCTTTGGGGATATTTAGGGGAAGATGGCGTTCAGTATTCCAGCAGCAATCTGTGCTACTGTGCTGAGCAGCTTAATATTTTCCAGTTTGCAGGATGGAGTTTCATCCCCTGATAACAACCACAGACTCTGATTATTAATAAGGACAATTATTCTTTGTCAGACTAAAGCTTCTAAACATTTACGAATGCCAAACATCTGTTGTTATGAAGCAGGTTTTCGCACAACCAGCACATGCAAACCATTGCTTCACCTCCATTGCATCAGATTTTCAGTAACTGATTAAAAACGTCATGATTCCAGGCTCAGTGTCTAAACCTGCAGCATCACTGACAGGCTGGATCAGTGAACCAGCCGGATAACGAGCTCAGGTACGTCAAACTCGAGGTGGGAGATGAACTTTGGCTAACAAGCGCTGGTCAGGCTTCATGTGTAATATTCTACTAACCAGTAAAATTGAGTTTGACACTTTCTCCGAACAGCAACAGCTAAACACCAAACTATCCACGTCTCTGCCAGAGAACATTTAGACGACTTTAGCAACATGTTTTTGATATTGATATTTTGGGGAGGCCCATTCAGAGTTCTGACTTAAAGCCAATAGAGAATCTGAAGGAGGAGGGAAAAATAAAGTGATGGTGAAGAAGCTGTCCGGTTTTATCACAGATAAAGAGTTGAAAACTGGTTAGAAATTATAACGAGGGTTTTATTTCCTGCACTTATAGTTGGAACAGAGTAAAATTAATTCTGAAATTACATTATTAGGATAAAATTTAATCTAAAATGGATAGATTGTAGTTAGCAAACTACCTATCTGGATAGACAAAATTATCCAAATAACTTAAACACCAACTATCTGCTGATCCTGGACATGCATTGACTAAAATAAAGAAATTATTCTGATCAACTTTTGCAAACATTCATCTTAACTTTGTAGCAAAACCAGAAAATTCACATAGCGGATAATCCATGGAGATGGAAACAACGAGATCACACCAACCAGCTTAACGCCAGACCTTATCCCACTCTGTCATCAATAAACCAGTAACATTAAAAATGTACAAGAAAAACTAAATCACTTTTTAAAGCTGCATTTTGATTTATGCACCAAATGCTAGTTTCAACAGCCAGAAATAGAGCGTTCAATATAGACACAGATATGAAACGTCAATATTACACAAACAAAAATAATAGATGTTTGTTTGCACTGAAAGATAAACAATTTCAAGATCCAACCAGAACCTTTTCTAAGTAAGACTAAAGTAATATATGCCTCTACTCTAAATGTTAACATTTCATTCATATGTAGTAATAATATTGTAAACTGACTTATTAAATAAAGAGATTACCTTCCAAGTTTTCCATTTAAAATGTGTCATAGCGATAAGTGGACAGCGTCTGGTCTGCATGTGATGACTGACATCAAACTGTCATCCAGCAACAAACTTCAGTCAGAGGCCTCCACAGGCGAGATGCAGGACTGTCTGCTACTGGAGATCCTTCCTCCCACCAGCTTCAACATTCACAACGACTCTTTAAAGATACTTAGATGAGACGAGGTACAGCAACATCTTAAAATATCTTTGAATTGAATTTTATTTTTGTACTTTTCCACATTTAGTGACATTTTCATGATATAGTTAAAAAAGAATGTTGGTTAATTAAATAAAGCACACAAAAAGCATAAGGAAACCATAAACTCCAACAAATTTCTTGCTCATAATAAACAGTTCTAATGTGACATCAAGAGAAAAACACAAAAAACAGAAAAATCCTAACCTGCAGAGAGAAAAACTTCCAGCAGGTGTCACCGACCTGTTGATTGCAATCAAACACTGATTGCTCTGAAAATCCAAACACACCCAGAAACATTTAAAAACAGCTGAATGAGTAATTCTGTTGATTTCCACTGATTAAAATTAAAGGATTGTTCTGCGTTTAGCTTCGACCATACAGGTAGAAGATGTTTGTAAAAAAATGAATGTATCACCTCAGAAACCTGCGCTCACACACAGATTTATGGTATATGCTCTGCTCTCTGACAAAAAGTGATGTGCTCATTCAGCCGTGAAAAAAAAGCACCGCCGCAATCCGTTTCACTTTTCCCAGCAGGAAAAGCAGCACGACCACCGAATATCTGACCGATCATCAGCGATGACCTGAACTTCCCTGCTGCAGTGCAGCGTTAGACAAGAAGCACGAGCTAAGAGAGCTGCAACATCTGTCACCCAGAAAAGAGCTCTGTCTGCTCCTCATCTGGGGTTGGAAGAAATTAATGTGAGGCAGCACTTAAAGAGTTTCAGCTCAGTGAGAGGCATTCGTCATTTCACCAAACTGCCACGGAAAAACGGGCAATTTTGGGTTTAGGAGTGCAGCGCTGAAGCATTTTCAAAAGCAAAGTAAAGAGTAAAAAATTAGCAGAAACAAGGTAAAAAATGTCATTAAACTGCAACTTAAGCTTTGGAAAAAGGTTGCATGTACTCATTAATTAGATTTCTGTGATGAGAAAAAGTTTATTTAAAGTCTCATTCCACATTATTTCACAGATCTTGACTGGAATGGTTTCTTGTGAGCAACACTTAGCAAGACTTTACGTGATTTCTGTCCGGTCTGTCACATTGGCAAATTTCACTGGACGATAAATTGTCCATTAAATTATTGCGATAAATGATCATGTTACTGTTTTGAGACCATTTACCAAGTAATATAATGGTAATGCTACAATAAAGCAAGAAGACGTTCTTGAAGATCAGTAAACCTTTTAAATGCTAATGAATATTTAACACTGGAACTGGAAGACATTTTAAATATCCAAAATAAACAAAAACAAATAAAATAGAACATAAAGTATCTGTAAACAAAACTGTCTTTCAAAAAAGGTTTAGTTGAGACCAAATCAAGTCTTATATTATCCAAGTTTTGGTAGAAATGATAGAGTTTGTTTTATCATGAGGTTATTTGATGTATTGCTTATTGTAATTGTGTCAGTAACCATTTTAGAAAAACATGCATGTATAAAGTTATAATGCTCAGCAGTTTTTGCTTTCAAATTGAAGAAAATTACCAACGGGGTCAATCCGATCCCAGACTTTACATCTGGAAGTCGACAATCTTTAGTCTCTCATTTGAATTAAAGCAAATCTATAATTAGACTTGCATCAAAACATACCAAGAAGCTTTTATTGCATCTAAAATCCAACATTATGTCAGAGCTGAAAGATGCAGAAATCTTCTTGGCATGAATGCAGATCCTCTCAGATCGCCGTGGAGGTCGGCGACCACAGGAACGAGCGCTGAGGTCATGAAGGGAGGAGGAAATAAAGCCAAGCAGATGAATGCTTTAAAACTGCAGGCGCTGGCAAAACGAACACATTAGATCTTCATCGGCTTTTTTCTGGAGTCAAACGTTAAGGTGAATTAGTGCGGGTGAAAGTAGGCCTCTCCAGCGGCCGTGATCGTATCGGCTGATGCTGTGCCATGTACGGGATCCTGTGAATGGTTTAACTATCTGCCACTCTGGAAAGGATACAAAGGGATGTTTAGATCCAGTTCATTAAAGAAACGCCTTAGGAGTGAGGAGTGAATTAAAATTTAATTGTTTCAGTTAGAAAGAACCGACTAAATGAAGACATTAGAGCGTGATGGATGGGAGGACTGCAGGGCAAACCTTCTGGCTTCTGCTTTTCTAAAAGTTCAGGAAGCAGAATCTGCTGAAATGAAATAAAATGCAAATGATTATTTTCTATTAAAATCAGCTCGCAGACACAGAAGCTCGGAAGGAGCTTTGTGTCTGTCGGCTAAACTCCTTACTGCTGTTTTTGTTTTGTGCCTGTTGCGTCAGCAGGCATGGCTTCCAGCACCGAACAGGGGGAGAGGCGACCTCTCCCTCCATCACCACCAGCCAAGTCCGACTCGGATAGAGAAACGCTGCACCGAAAAGCACACAGCTTTCAAATAAGATATTGAAAACACGACCCCAAGGAAAACCTTAATAATGTTTCAGGTTTTCTTTACTTCGGCTGCACTAATGAGGTCAAAGGTCATTCAAATTTGCTGCTATGCAAATAAACCGCATCTGCTAGACCACGTTTTACTGAAATGTTGGGAATTGTGATTAAATCAGGAAGTAAAGTCTCAACCTATCAGAAGGTAGAGGTGCAAACATAAACAGAGCTGGTACAAATAGTTTTGAACACAAAGATTGCTTAATATTTATCACTTTTTGCAAGCTTCAAATGATTGTTTTTAACAAAATTGTTTAACAATATTGTTTTTACCTATTCAGGGTTTATTAATGCACCTCACAATAACAGATCAAATTCTTCCAGTAAGAAAATGGGAAACAAAAGACGGAACGCTGTCCAGGTAAGGCAGGTAAGTGTTGACCCTTAGATTAAGCTGTACCACCACACATCTTTGAAAAGCAGAAGTAGAGCCTTCTGCACAACTAATAAGAAGTGGATTCTGGATGGTAAATGAAACACTTTTCCAGCAGCCATTGTACAGCGCATACAGCAATAAAACCAGCTGACCCACACATGTCAGAGCTCAGCTTGGGTTGCTAGGTTATGGGCGGACGACGCCCACGTTGCTAGGTGAGGATTTACACTCTGGAGGTTTATGAAATGGCTCATTTCTTTAGACACCAAAAAAACATTAACTCTTTGCCAGAAATTTTATATTTTTTCATTTTTTTGTGCTTGGGCTGTTTTTAGAAGCAGCAGAAACCCAAATGGAAGAACAAAAACATGCAAACTGGGAATTTTTGCATTATACTTCCCCTTTAAATAAAGTCTGCCAGAAACCTGCCAACGATCCTGCTCAATAAAAGCTTTCAGCAGGATAAGGAGCCAAAGCATATGGCCAAGTAAACCCAGAGCTGGTTTAATAGACACAAAGCAGACAGTCTTCCGTGGCCGTCTCAAACCTCTGGCCTGAATCCTATAGAAACCCCTCAGGATGAGCGAACGAGAAGACTGGACAGAGAGATTTCACAAAGAACGGTCACAGAGCCCCTCTGTGCTCTTCAGTCTTGTGAAATGTTGGTGGAGAAGACTAACTGCTGTCCTACTTGCAATTCAAGGCAGGAAAACTATTAAGGGAATTGGTTCCAATACGTGTGGAGGGTATCTGCTAATAGTTTGGGTTCAGCGAAGCTTTATAAATTATTGCAGAATCAATGGCATCTAAACAAACAGCCAGACGTCTGTAAAACAGCAAAGATCACCTTTTCTTAGCTGAAGTATAAAATACACTGCAGATCTTTTTTATTTAATATGCAGCTCATAAAAATAACCTGAGGACAAAAACTCTCCAGCATTACAGAAACTGTTGTTGTTCCAATTGAACTCTGATCCAATTAGCAGAAGACGGAAAGCTTTAATATCCAAGGTGGTTTCGATGACTCTAACGCTGATGCTGCTTTTGGTTCCATCTACAACTTGAAGACTTTTAAAACTTTGTTTCCCTTCTAGTGTGGATTTCACTTAGTTTTCCCTTTCAGGTCAAACAAAACCCCCAGATAGACCAAAAACAAACTCACCACAACACCTGCTGCACACAGCGCTACTTCAGATCACTGCTAATGGCTTCCTGAGCTGAGGGAGCACATCTTTACAACCTCTGTTTTCATTTCACCCTCCGTCTCTTAGGGACCTGCAGACGCCCTGCAACGGAGGAGAATCTCCATTTTCTTGCTCAGCTGTCTGAATAAAAATGTGTTAAAGCAGGAAATATAAAAAAAGATAAGAGGTTGAACCATTGATCTGTTGTATCTTTGGCTGATTGTAGTGACAGCAAAAGCTTTACAAGAAAATACACAAAAGAATGAGTAAAAAGGTTTCATTCAGTATGGATGAAAAATTACAGGCGTCTTCTGTCAGACAAGATAAACTCACTACAAAAACATGAAATCTAACCAAGTATTAATGTCTAGTTTCTAGTGAAAATATCTTGAAAGAAGACAAATCTAACTTAAAGTAGGTTTTAAGCAAGACATTCGTGTTTGTTTTACGTTCCACCGTCAGATTATTTCACTTTAACATAGGAAACCAGATCTTGTTATGAATTAAATAATCTGCCAGTGGAACAAGAACATTTTCATCAATATTAAGGAAATATTTACTTAAAACAAGCTTTCCTGCAGGAAAAGTTACTTTGAAGTTAGTTTTCTCTTAAGTGCTAAAATATTTGCACTAGAAACTGAACCAAAATGAGATTTTGTGTTTGTGCACCAAAAACCAGGTATGCTTTAAAAGATAATTCATTTATATAAAATAAAACTGCTTTGGCTACTGGTATCAAAATATATAAAAGTTTTAAATAGTAACTTAAAAGTACAGTTATGTCCCTTTCATCCCTTTCAATGTCATCTAGCTGAAAGAAGGCTCTTATATTCCTACATGAAAAAAAATATTTACTTTGATGCTAATGTTTTGTACGGAAGAGGATTAGGGCCACTGGAAAAAAATAAATAAAACAGTTCTGTCTTTAATCTCAGAATTCTGACATTTTTCTCAGAATTCTGAGATTAAAGTCAGAACTGTTTTATTTTTTTTCCCAGTGGCCCTAATCCTCTTCCGTAGTTTTGCTATAGAGCAGAATGGAGGAAAAAAAAAGCTTTATGACATTCTTTACAAAAAGGCCTTGAGAATTACCACACCATGGGATAATGTCCTGTGTAAGACCACTGAGGTCTTACACTCAGTAAGAGTGTAAGCATCTATTGTTTGTGAGCATAAAGTTTCTCAGGTGAGAAAATGGTTTCCTAATCCTTGTTGTATGTACAAAAGACCTTCTGATGTCGGCAAATTGCACTGAATCGACAACCTTCAGGTATGACTTGGTCCTCTATTAACCCTTTAACAACATGTTTACCAGCAGAAACTCAGCAGACAGACAGTTCCACCAGGTGTTTGCTAATCGCTGCCGGCTAGTCTGAAGGGAGCTGAGTGGGGAGATCATGAGAGGAGAGCTGCTCTGTGAGGCAGAAGCTGCAGCCCTGAGGAGGAGCTGCGCCTGGAAGGCGGGGCTACGTCCATCCAGGTGTTTAGCACACCTGAGTGGTTGCCATGGAGATTAAAGGATTTCTGAAACATGCTTGAAAGAATCAAGGCAACACTCTAGGTACGTTGTTGATGAGGGTGTAACTTTGTAACATGATGTAAAGCTGAAAACAATTGATTTTACATAATATATTACATAATTCTGGCCCTTAATCTAAGCTGGATAGAGAGAAAAAATAATGAATTTGCAGATATTACAGAAAATTATGAACACACAGCTCAGAAGATTGAAAGTGGAAAAACAGTGAAAGCCTTTCAAGAAACTGGAAGCAGCTCCCTGAAGCTCAGCTTTAACGGCATTTACAACAAAAGTTGTTCTTGGTAGCTAGCAGGGCTCTTCTTCCTCTCTCTCCCTCCTTCCTTCCCTTCCCCTCAGAGCAAAGCAGAGATAATGTACAGCACTTTTATGCCTTCTGCTGAATTAAACATGCAAGGAATAGCCTGTGCTGGGCGCTAGAGCTGAAGCAAAGAGAGAGGGAATTTTAAAACGCCTTTCTATGCAACCCCCCTTCAGAAAAGTCTCCAGAGAACTGCTGAACATTCTTTACAATTAAAAAGATCTGTCGCAGATAGGCTGAGCTGAGGGAAGCTGAACAGGACAGGCCTGTTTTCACTAATTGGTCTGGTTGAAAAGGGCTGTCAGTTGTTGTTGGGCAGAAGCAGCCAATCGCCAAGTGGAGGGCCGGAATACCGCTCGGAAATACTCCTGAGACTTCCCTTCCACCTCCAGCTTTCGTTGTTAGAGCCGTAAATCCCATCCTGAAAAATATCTCGCTCCTTTTCACATCTCTGTCACGTCTGTGCTGCAGCAACAGATCGGGCTTCACAAGTTACAAATCTGGCCGTCTCTAACTCCTGGATCCGAGGCGGATAACTTAGTTTTTCCAGACGCACTTGGTCTCAGGTGGGTTAAAAACACAAAAAAAAACTAACTGCTGCTGTCTTCTCATGCTCTCTGCGGGGGAAATGGTTTCAGTTTCTGCCCAGCTTCTGCTCTTTTTCAGACTCCATGTCTCTAATCTGAGAAGAGAAAGTCTCCTTTTCTCTCCCGGCCTGTTTGGTATTCCCCAGATGGAGCGCAGAACTACCACCCTCCCCTCCCTTCTGGCCCCTTTTCCTTTCTGACAGAGCCAACTGACCTGTTACTGAGCGCTCTGCATGCAGCGGGGGCCAACACTCACAGAGGCAAGGACAAGACTCTACAGGGGTGAGGCTCATAAGAGCAGCCTCCAGCGGCACATGCAACATGAGGCGCCACGGCGAGCTAAAGATCAGAGAGGGGGACGTGTAATTATCACATCCCGCTTTCAGCTGGCCGCGGGAACAGCAAGGGAAGAAAAAAATCAATACAAGGGAATCATGGAGGTGTGAAAAAAAAAGATCAAACATGTTCTAATATATTCAAAAGGTATTTTATTTTCTGTTACTGGATTCCTGGGTGATGTGTTCCTTTTAAGGGGCAGCATTATGTATTTTCCAGGCACATGGTGCCATTTTATAGCACAAATATCTGTTAACTTCAGTTGTTATAAAATGCTACATTTATCAAATTTAACATAAAAGGAATTGGGCCGGGCTGCACAGTGGCGCAGTTGGTAGAGTTGTTGCCTTGCAGCACAAAGGTTCTGGGTTCGATTCCCGGCCCCGGACTCTCTGCATGGAGTTTGCTTGTTCTCCCTGTGCATGGTGGGTTTTCTCCGGGTACTCCGGTTTCCTCCCACAGTCCAAAAACATGACTGTCAGGTTAATTGGTCTGTCTAAATTGCCCCTAGGTGTGAGCAGTGGCGCAACTACACATTATTCAGGTGGATGCGAAAACATAGATTGGCGCCCCCCCTACCCCCCCCCGACCGAGGGAAGGAACGTCAGGGTGAAGGAGCGACGCTCACTCAGTCCCCCCCGAGGCAACGATACGTGAAGGGTAAAACTCGCTACATTTACCTCGTTATGTGCGCGAGGTGAAGGAGCGTAAGGAGCGTAAGGCGCGCAGAAGTGTACGGGAAAACATCATCGGCGCGCCGCCCCCTCCAGACGGGGTTTTGGCAACCCCTCTGGTGCTGCGCCCCTATGCGTTGCATACCCTGCATACCCACTTTTTGCGCCACTGGGTGTGAGTGTGTGTGTGCATGGTTGTGTGTCTCTGTGTTGCCCTGCGACAGACTGGCGACCTGTACAGGGTGACCCCGCCTCTCGCCCGGAGCGTTAGCTGGAGATGGGCGCCAGTAACCCTCCCGGCCCCACTGAGGGACAAGGGTGAAAGAAAATGGATGGATGGATGGAATTGGGCCTGTTTCTTCAAAAGCTCCTGCTCTATTAACCCTTCAGCAAAGTTTTTCCAGCATTGCATTGAGAAGCAGTTCCTATAATGAGCTCAGCGGTTCCACCAGGTGTTTGCTAATTGCCGCTGGCTAGTCTGAAGGAGCTGAGTGGAGGAAGTGAGAGGAGCCCTGAGAAGGAGCTGGGTCTTGAAGATGGAGCAACGTCCAACCAGGTGTTTTGCAGAGCTGGATGGTTGGAGTGAAGGATTGATCAAACATGCATGGAAGAGTCAAAGCAACACTCCAGGTGTGTTTGTGACGAGAGAACAACATTATAGCATGATATAAAACTAAAAAATATAGCTTTACGTAATTATCTTTAATCTGTAGCTCAAGCAGTAGCTTCAGAACAATAATGTCACTTTAGAAAGTTGTTCCCATCTTTTTATTTCCACCTGTTGTTGACAAGGCAACAGCTGGAAATCCTAAGTCAGGCCACAAAAAATATGATTTCCCTCCAGTCTTCATCATTCCGTCCTCATCAGCCCTGTACCACCTAATATAAACTAACTTATCCGCTTCCTGCCATACACAGGTTACACATTTCAGATGCTTAATCTAGAATCTTGTTTTTTGGGTCATGACCCACATCTCAGGACTTTACATGAAAATGCAGCAGATGGACAATTAAACCATGAATTCCCTTCTGCACCGTCATGCACTGAAGGAAAGCAGTCATTGCTGCAGAAAAAGCCCGACGCCGATACCGAATGGCACCGAAACAGAAAGAATACATGTCCAACTCAGGAAAAAACTAAGTTATTAAAAGAATATTTCAGAAAATATTTAGATTCATTTAGGTTGTACAACGATGACAAGCCAAACCTTTTCTTAATCATTCTTTTAAATAACATTATTTAAATCTCTCAGTAAACACTATACATATAAATTACTATGTAATTCATCTTTTGACCTTTTCTATGAATTATGACTTTACAAAAGTCTAGAAAAGACTTTTAAAAGTCATAATTCTGACTTTGTTATGTGAAAATCTCACTATAATCTTGAGGAAAAAAGTCAATTCTGAAAATTAAAGTCAAAATTTAAAAAAAAGTTCTCTTTATCCATACTTTCTCAACTGAATATCTAAAATGAATTAAGTTTTTAAATATTGAAATTTGCTGAAACAAACCTTTGCATATGTGTGCATGTAATGGAAAGGCCTCTAGAATAAACTGCATGATAAACATGCAGATTACTTTAAACAAAAGCGTCAAACTGCACAGTACAGTATGCGGTGTGTTACATAATGAGCATCCAGGTGTGACGGTGGATTTAACTGTAGATGCTGTGACAAAGCAAGTGTGCAGTTTTTGTGTAGAGTCTGCAGAACCAGAAATAGGTCCCTGTGGCAGGTCTGTTGAAGAAGCTAAACACAGCAGGTGCAGCGGTTTGGTATTTATGGACTGATAACCCAGAGCAGCGTAATTAATTACCAGATTCTCTGCAGAGTCTTTTTGAAATGCTTTTCTTTTATTGAAACTGGGTTGTGCTGAAACAAAAAGTTATGACCGATGAAGATTTTTCTCGCAGAGGGTGCATCCACGCTACAAGACTCTGGGAATAATTAGGCACCAAATTTGCGTTTCCAGTTTAAAGTTACCTTCAGAAATCCCTGGAGAAACAAAACGCTGAGACCAGAAGCTGGATATAGTCACATACACCCATACGCCTACCAAAAATATCTCCATTTAAATATAATACAGCACTGTAAACAAAACATAAATAACTGACTCTCTCAATTTACACTCAGACAGATATCATATAGTTGCTGGAAAAATGTGATTCTTGGAGCATGGATGCACCAACAGAGTCCTAAATAAAACCCCACATCCCATTTTTTCTGTAGGGAAACAATAAACACGACATGTGTAAGAACTGCAGTTACACTACGGCTGTCTGCAAGTTATTTCAACAGAATTGGCAGCTTGTGCAGACAAATGATGCGGCTGTACGCAGAGTCTCCACTGAAATATTTAGTAAGAAAGCAGATACAACTGTCTCATTTACAGAACAACAGATTGCACAGTATGTCCAACATCAATCAGCAACAAGGGAACTGCTCAGCGGTGGAAGAGCTGAACCAGCTTTCCTGTAGAACAAAAAAAAATCAATATAAAATCCAAACATTTCAGCTTTTGATTTAATGGCAAAACTGCAGATTTCCAACCCACACGACAGTAGTTACAGTTCATGTTGAGGAATAACAGCTATAGTGTGTCGACAATACTTTTTTCTTTCACAGTACACTGGATCATGAGAATATAAAAAGGGAGAGATCAAGACATTCATTAGAAATTCCCTTTTTTCTGTTATTCTTTATGTTGAAACTGATGAAACAAATGAAAAACCGTTTTAAGTGCAGAGCTTCTGCAGGGTCTTAGAAAGTTATTAAGTCTTATATTTGAAATCTAGGCTGTAAATTTGAAACTTAGTTCATTGTAACGGATGTTTAAACACTTTTGTTCTGAGAAACAAAACTCTTCTGGTCTAAATGAGGAATTCAGACATCATTATGCATTAAGTGCTAAAGCAGGCAGGACGATCGTTCATCTTTACTGTGGAACGTTTCCTATCATTATCATCTTGATTCAGTGTGACAATAATATTTAAAAACTCAAAAACTGCATTGGTGGAACTGTTATATTGACCAATTTCTACACATTTTGTTATAAGAGAGCATCAACATGTTGGAAAATGTGAGTATAGCTGATAATCAGGGAAAAGGGATAGAAAATACTTTAGATCTCCTCTAAAAATGCTTCTAACCAAACATAATTTAATATGCATTAATAAACACAGTGGAGCTCAGAACCTAACATTGATTGTTTTCTTTATTTCTGTTATTGAGCCAATCAGCACCTAGAAAAATAAATGGCTTTTCCATAAGTAGTCGTGGCTCCACTGCATTTCCAAACACTGAGTACAGATCAGTGATAACAATCACAATACTTTATGCATTTGGTGTCCTTAAGATGCCTGTTTGAAATGTTTTTAGAGTAGTATTTGTGTTCGTCTGGCTTTGATTGTTTCATACACTCACTGACGTACCAAAAAGAAGAAGCTGGAAATATTTTTATGTCATCACGTTTATCGTTTTTATGACGGTACATTAGATATTGTAATAAAATTTGACGCCTCGCTGCAGTTTGTTTGGAGAGTTAAAACCTTATTCATGGTCATGTTCTCCATCAGAGGTGGACGTTAAACACGATTAAGCTTGGAAAAAGGGATATCAACAGTTTTGTCAAAAAGCTACTGAAGTTGGAAAAGATGTCTAACTTGCTTAAGTATTATTTTGTAATTCATGTAACGTTGAGTTTTGGAAACCCTTTATTTCACAGTTTTGTTAATTGCAACAAACAACTTGTAATAAACAGAGTTTGTGTTCAGATCATTTTTAGTTTTAACGGCAGCGTCGATGGATTCTCCTGTGCCGAGTTAAAAACGGCGCTGACCTTGAATAAAGTGAGCACCGCCTCATTTTGAGTGTAGTTCACACTGTGTGGTGTATCTAAAATACTTAATGCCTTTTTAAATCTTAATTTAACCAAATTTGCCTCTGCCAGTGTTCATTTAATAAAAGTTGTGAATCCTATTTTTGTTTACAACAGGCTTTCTGCTTGATATTTTCTATTTTTCTGAGCAGTTAATGAGTTTTCTGTGGCTTGAAATGTTCCAGTTGTGACCTTCCCTCCGTGTGTAAGCCAGTCTACGTTCTTCTTTCTGTCTTGTGATGGTTTTCCTGGATGGGTCGCCTCACCGTGGCATAAAAATGATTCACACAAGCTGTTAATTAAAATGTTTTCTCAAATGAAATGTTTTATTTACACCTGATCTCCGGAGACTCTGGTCTTGACTTACTGCATTATGTTTCTCACATAAATCGCTGTGCTTTATTTACTGCTACATTCAACTTGTAATTTCTCAAGAGAAACAGGAAACTGGCTGGAAAACATTTCAAATACGCCTGAAACACAAAGACTGGAAAACACGAAGCTTCATCTCTGGAAAACGATCAGAGCTGCAGAGCTTGTGTCTTAAAACATTTCAACGTTTGTTAGTCAGAAAATGTCACAAATAAAAAAGAAAAAAAAATCTGATTCTGACTATTAAGAAATAAATTGAGATTTTATTGTTCCAGATTTGCCACAAATCATTTCAAGCTTCTCTTTCCTGACTTTCAAAACATACATTTGTAATCTTAGAAGAAGATCTAATCTAAAACTGCACTTAAACCGTATAGGATATTTATTAAATCTGTATTTTATGCATCATATTGCACCTGAGACTAGCAGTTATAAGCTAATTAAAGCTCTTTAGCCTTTCAGGTTTTACCTGAACTACTTTTTTCAGATTAATATTGAATTATCACATCTCCAGTGCATCCTGAAGAACAAATTACTGTCCACTTTATTAGATTTGCTTCCTGTCTTAATGAGCGACTGAATAGGTGTTACTAATAAAGAGGCCGGTGATTGTGTGCCGAATGTCACCAAAAAAAGTTTTCCGATCTAAACTTGGAGTTGTGGCTCATTACTGCACTGGAATCCTTCGGTAAGATTACATCTTTAATATTTCTAAATATATGCTAACATACATTGTGTAAGTGAGAAATTGTTAGATTTTCTTTTCTTTAATATTCATAAATGCATCTTGAATATTTAATAATCAGAAAAAGACCCTAAAACATTCAAAAGGCCCTGAAAAAGTGATAAATGACATCCAATAACCTCCAACAACGTTGGCGGATATGTCACTCGACACATGGAGCCGAAACAGAACAAATATGACTGTTATTACATAAAACTGGAGCATAAAACAACTGAGCAGTCCTCTAAGGAAGGAAACAAGTGGGAAGAAAGTAAAGAAGGTAAAACAAAAAGGAAGAAGAGTTGGAAACAAAGAAAAGCAACTTTTTTATTCATTTAATGAGTCATTACAGACTCGACGTGAAACTTTGTGAAACCCCCCAAGGCTCTCGGTGCATCTTTTCCCAAGTAAGATCAACACCATTACACAAGAGCAACAACAACAACAACAACATCTACAACAACAACAGCAACAACTGTGCTACAGTGACACACCGCCCAATATACGGATGATGCACATCATTAACACCACAGCCAGCCACACATTAGCACACACTGGTAAGTCAGCATGGGGCCCCGCACTTCAGCGGCTCCCATCGGGAGACCAGGTGGTGTCGCGGGGAGCGAGCCCCCAGCAGAGCCAGCGTTCGGCGATTAAGAAGGAGTCTCTCACTGTTGCCAGGACGACAAGTTTAGTCTTTCAGAGTTTTTTTTATTTTTTTATATAAATTCAGGTTCAGGTTTCGTCACAAGAGCAACAGCAACATCCACAGAAGCTGTTAACAAGTTGATGAACATCTCACATCAATCTGGGTGATTTTGTGACGGTTGTTATGTCTCTAGTTGAGATTTCTGGTAATGTTTACGGTACAAACACTGGAGTCACTCTGCACATGATCACACAGCGAAGCTGAAGCGAGAAGAACGAAGCGATAAGCAGCGTAGCGTCAAGAATCCGCTGAGGTTTCTGACTTACACTGAATCAAGTCTCCCCTGGTTACAGTTCAACACGGTCACAAACTGAGCCACAGCGCACAGCGCCTCACAAGCATCACAACAACTTCTTTCTGTTTTTATTGTTCTCGTAGTCCTCTTGGGTAGTGATATACAGGAACTGTGAAGCATAGAGGAAATTACTGATGGCAACTCTGCAGTCAGGTTGGAGTTTAAGCAGGTAGGTGTCGAGCTAATGGAGGCGATTTGAATTTTAGTGCTGAACAGGAAGTTGCTTTAACTCCCTCACTTCCTCCATCTCATCCTCTGATTTCCAGGCCCTTCTTCTCCTCTCCACATCCTCAGACATAAATGGCAGTCCGGGAGATGACAGAGCCGTCCCTCTGGGACTCCATGTCGTCGTCGAGGTACACATCCATTTCTGCTTCGCCCCCATGACCTCTGTGGGCATGATACGCCGGAGGCAGCGCGTTCCCGCCGCCTCCAAATCGATTGTATCGCTCGTCTTCCTCCTCGATGCTGTCATCCAGGTTGAACTTCCTCCTCTCGGCTTCATCCATCTCACCGCAGAGGAGGATGTCATGGGGGGTCGGCCGGGTTCCGGCTGGGGCGTGGTGGAGGTGGTGGTGGTAGCTGTTGGGTTTCTCTGTCAGGGTCCCGGTGGCGTCGCAGCCCTCCCGGTACGTGTACACCGGCCCGTTGTTGTTCGCCCCGGTTCCGTTCTTGCTGCCGTTTCCGGAGCCGGCGAATAGCAGGCGGGCTTTGTTGCCGTAGTCGGAACCGTTGCTGCCTTCGTTGCCCGCCGCCACGGAGTCCCCGCTGCTGGGGAAGCCCCGCCTCTGTTGGCGGCGGCTGCGGGTCAGGAGGACAACAACGAGAGTCACGACCAATAGGAGGGCCAGGAGGGAGCCGATGACCGCGCCCGCCACTGCGCCGGCACTGGACGGATCCTCCAAGGCTTCTGCAGAGGGGATGGAGGGGTTGAAATGAGGGAGTGAGTGGAGGAAGAGAAAAAGGAAGGAATTGATGGCTGTAGTTCTTCTTCTATTGTAAGTGGTGATGATAGCACGTGTGTTACAATCCTCTTACAAGTGTGTGGTAATGTTCTCCTCAGTGTAATCCCTTGGTGAGGGTGCAGTCATTGCTGGGATCAGGCTGAATGGGACTCATTCACTCTCCCAGCTGCTTTTTGTGCGACATTTTGCAGACATTTTGCTCTACATTTATGTCTGTCCAGCTGTCGGCTCCCCTTTTGTTGCCCTCTCCCCGCTTTTTTTGGCAGCTGGAGGGGGTAAAGCCTTTTCAACTTTGGGTTGGTGTGAGCCAAGTTTGCCTCTCCACTCATGTTTCAGTTGAATATTGAAACAAGAATGAAGTCGAGCGTACAACATCAGCGAACACAGGTTTGCTTTGGACCTCATTTTTTGTCTCTGAAACGGATTAAAGGTTTTGGGTCCAGCAGAGCGACACAGCAGACAGACAGACAGACAGAAGCAGAACCAGAACAGAGAGGTGAGGGTGTTAATTGAGGAGAATGAAATTGTGCCTGGAAAGTGTTTAACATCCCCAAGCCCTTCCAGTTTGACCCTGTCTAATTCCCTTTCTCCCATTTGTACCTGCTCCACATGCCCTTTATCTCCCCTCTCATTGTCCAGTTCTCTGCTGTCGCTGGCTTTCTCCATCTGACTGCTACTGGTCAGCTAGTCAAACCATTGGGCAAAATGATCACCTGCTGTTAACCTGGGACCCCATCCAGACCTCACTGACAGGCAGCACACAAAGGTACAAGTCCACACTGCAGAAAGGCTAATGCCAGGCCGGTTTTAGGAGGAATCTGAGTAGAAATGAGAAAGAAAAACAGCATCTGGCTCAGATAGTGTTGGATCTGGACGAACAGATTCATGCAGAGCTAAAAGACAATATCAAACCAACCATGTGGGAGAATACAGTGAGCACCACCCAGTAAAACACCAGGTTTCAAGTAAATGCTTGATGAGACATAAAACAAACATCCAACAGGGAAAATATAAAAAAAACCCAAAATCTAAAAGATACAATAACATGGTTACATGGTGTGTACATAAAGTTACTATACTACCTCGATCTATAATTTCATCTCTTCTTGGACTCAAATAAACTGCTCCCTCCTTCTTTTGCTTTTGTACCAAAAGGACTTGGGTCAAAACTGACTGATGTTTGGATCTGTTCATAACTTCTGGTTCCATAAACAGTTCAGATCAATTAACTGGGAAACAAACCAATGTGTCTTGGTTTCATCAGATCTTCATTTTACCCCTGAGCATGCTGGGAGATTTTAGCCATACCTGGATGATTACATTTGAAAGAAAGGTTCCTGTTGTCCAACTTCAAAGTTTGTACAAATGTAGAACACATTAGATTTTGTTAGAACTTGACTAATAGTGGATAAAAATGGTGTCAGAACTGCCTGACCTCTTGATCAATGTCCGTCTGATTTTTCCATTCAGGAAAGAGAAATGTTTTAGTTGTTACATTACTGTATTAAACTTCTGCTAGTTATTGATGACAGCACTTATGTACAATGAGATCATTTTGTCCTTGAGACCTTTTGCATGCTGCAGCTTTAGCTACAAGATGATTGTTTACGTCGTAAACACCAACCATTGCAACAAGGGGGTGCAAACTTTTCACATCCACTTTAAGAATGCAATTACACACTGTCATTTTTTCTTTTTGTAGTTGAATTACATGCAGACTTCCCTTTGAGAAGCTGTACAATTACAGGAGAGCGGAACAGCAGCAAGTCTGAGCTCCTTTTTGTTTTATGCAAATGACTCGCTGGTTCTGCCAGCTCTCCTGGAAAACACAGCCAGGCACGCCAATCAAGCAATCTAAGGTTCACTGAAATGATGCTGTTAGGGTATATGTGCAAGAGAAGCAACATTATGTGAATGACATTGTTTTCCTTCAGAGACACCACATTGGACACTGGATAATGGCCTCTCTGGAGCTGCAAAGTGTGGTTATGCTAACAAAACCAGCAGGGGGATGTCACTACAACCGGGCCTGGATTGAGAGCCTGTGATTCATGCAAATTGTTCATTCTGACAGTGCAGGGGGAAAAACAGATGAAAGAAGAGAGGAGCTGAGCAAAGGGACAGCAGAGGAAGCCGGAGAAGGTTTTTGGTGGAGGGAATAGAGAGTAAAGTTGAAAGCAGAGGGCTGGTTGGTTTTAAAACACTATCTGCCGGTTCAGAAGGAAAGACGAAGCCAGGATGACACAAACCGGCTGTGAGAGCAAGGCGGGGCTCAGGGGAAAGGATATGATAGCTAAATTAGGAGGCAGTGTTTATATCCAATGGAAGTGATAGAATGCACTAATGATGATGAATCCAACTTTCCTGTCCTACTTTCCCCTCTTTTCAAACTTACAGACTGGCATTGAAACACAACATGTGGGCCAAAGTGATATTTATTTTTATTGTGCCATTTATATTTTAGGCATTAGTGGCATTTATCAAGTGCCTGGGAGACAGAGAGACAGCTGAATAATTGCCTTTTGTGAGAGGGCCTTTGGTGGCTGTCATCCTTCTGTTAATCAAGTGCTAAAAAGTCCATTATTCTGTATAGGCTTTACAGACAATGCACCTAAAAAGGTCATTAGAGCTGGCATGTTCATTTTTCAATAGATCAGGTCATACACAGGAGCAGTGTGAATTTCCCTCCATTTTTCTACAAAACCTAATGACTGCTGATATTTTAACTAAAATTATGCATAAAGCAACTATCTTCTGCAACTAGGAGCAATCATTTCTCCCCTAAATTAAACAGAAACACATATTTGTTTCCAATACCTACGCTGTTCTTTTTGCGATACGATTACTCAAGAAAAAATGCAAAAATGAAAACATTAACACTGTAAGAATATCAGATGGCAAATATGAGCATAGATAATGGTCCATATTATGAATTAGCACAACATAAATAAACTGAATTGAGCTGAAATTGAATGCTAACCAGCTGTTCTTTCAAAGAACAGAAAATAAACATGCAGCTAGCTTAAAGAAAGGCCTCTTGTTAGCTATCTGTTTAGACTAGAGGCCTTATTGTCCAGATGTTAGCTTAGAAACTAGCCTGTTAGCTTTGTAGCTATCCCACCCTCCATTAATTGGCCTTCAGCTCAACTTTAACCTGAGAACTTTTCCAAACTAACTAGTCACTCTGACGTTTGTCTCCTGTTGTTTCTGTGCCGTCTGTTTCTAATCCACTAAGTCAGTCGGTAGCCGTCTTGAAGTCAGAAACTTGTGGGTTCAATTCTAGTTTATTCCTCTGACTTTAGATCTCAACCACAAGTGGCCTATCAGTCTGCAGATGTAAGAGGATGTGAATATTGAGTGGGGCGTCAGAAAGCAGACTTAGGCTGCGTTCACACTGCAGCCTGAAGTGAAACCGATTCAGATTTTTTGTCAAATCGGATTTTTTGATGATGATTCACACTTTCAAATATATGCCACCTGTACGTGATCTCCAGTGTGGACGGGCAAACGACCTGAAAGTGTCCCGCATGCGCAGTAGAGGGCGCAATAGTGTCAGCGTTCTCAGTGTTCTGCCAACCACCAAAAAAAGAAGAAGAAGTGCTCAGTGTTTGTGGAAGTAAACATGGAGGCTAACGCTGGAGCAAAGCTTACTGGAGTTGTTGTCTGACCGTAGCAGCATATTAACAACTTAATCCTCATATAGTCCGTCATGGTTGCTGTTTTTCTTCCTGCTTCTGCGTATCAGGATGCAGAATAGTGACATTTGTAGAGTATCAGGGACGTTCAGGTCGGATGAATGTGACCTGGGCGTTAGGTCACATTTCAACCGAAGACGTTTCTGATACCCAAGTGATCTGGGTCACATTTGAAAGGAGCCGACCTGTGTTTTTAGACTGTCATGAAAAGATCAGATACAGGTCACATTACGTCCAAAAAATCGGAATTGGGTCACTTCAGGCTGCAGTGTGAACGCAGTCTTAATGTGCAAAAGGTCTTTGAGCCATTATCATAAAAATGCTGCGTAAATTCAATTCATTTAATATTACATTTTAAACATCAGTGGAAAGCTGACAACGTGTGGACATTTCCCATCTCCACTCCATTAGTTCAAAGAAAAACAATATTGATTGGCACTCTCTAATAATGAATGATTTAATGTTTAATTTCATCACTTGTTATCATCCATCAAAACCGGATATAGCATGTAAATGCTTTACAAGGATGGCAAAAGTGGATGTTATGTTTAGTGATGTTTTTAATAGATGCGGGCTTTATGAGGGCGTTATCCGACATCATTTATTACAATCTAAGACACTAATGGATCCCAGTTTAGCGCCGACAGTAAAATGCCAGATTTACGATCAAAGTTTAATGTCAAATTCTTGTCAACCATGCTGCGAGACACTTTAGTAAACACTCTTCAGTGCGAATACTCCCCCCAAAAAAGTCAAAAGGAGAGGAGCCTATCATAAGCAAGAAAATAGGCCACGCTTGTCATCCTTACTTCTCGTCAACAGAGGCAGGCTGGCTGCATTAAGAAGCACAGTGATAAATGTCACAGAGAGAGGCAGGAGGGCTTAGATCAGTCTCTGTATTAGTGTCATGAACATGGAGGAGATTAGAGGAGAGGGAGAGCGAGAGACCCGTGAAAACTACCCATTTCTACTTGGCTCCACTCACAGCGGTTGGGATAATCTAAAGCAGATGATTTGAGATGTGGGGAAGCAAGGTGGAAAGAATTAGGGCTGAGAGGGACGGACAAACAGCCTCAGAGAGAGGCGTGAAAAACTAAAATAAACCCAAATCTGAATAATCGGAGGGTCGTCTTCTCCGCCTCTCTCCCTCTTTTCTGCACTTTTTTCATTCTTTGAAGTGGGGCATGAAAACACACCACAGGCTGTCAGTTCGCACCAACACAGAGACGACTGACTCCAATTAAATGCTGCTTTTGGTCAACGACGTCTAGTAATGCTGAAATTACTAAGAACCAAACACTAAAACACAGAATGAGGAAAAATATGAGAGAGCAAAAAAGCGTCAGAGGAGGATTTTAACAAAATAACCAACTTTTCCACATTTTTTACTCTAAAGATACAAATCCGAGACAGGACACTTTGTAATATATTCTATCATTTACTGCTCCCCGGTAGTGAAATTTAAAAGTGTAAACATGATGGATTTTATTAGCAGGTTTAGACTAGAAGATGAGTCAAAGATCAGCACCTCTTTTAGCTCCCAGCATCTAAAAAACTGCTTCCAGATTCAGTGTGAAGGCCTTGGAGATCAAACCTTTTCCTTGGGAAGCCATCAATACATGAACATCATTCAAACCACATCTGCTCACAAGGCAGAGGTACTGCACCAAAACCCAAAGGAGAGAACTAAAAGAACTACATTTTAGTTTGAAAAGACACTGAAGCACAGAACAAACACTAAATAATTCCTGATAAACTACTTTTTGTTTGTTTAGCCTTTAAGCATCGCGACCTTTGCCCTTTAAAGGCACATGCCTTAATTCAAAGAGATAAAACAGTGTGATAAATATTCACATCAGTATCAAAAGATTTAAATCAAGTTTCTATCAAGTGCAAAGCAGGAAACTTTGTAGCTTAAAAACAAGTTTACTTTTCATGACTATCAGACTTCAGAGGGACAAAACACCTGATCATCATAGTGACTACCTCAAAACCTCGTTCTGGAACATGAGGGTGTGTTTTAACACGAAACGGATCAGGACTTTCCTTTCAGTCACTGAGTCGGCCATTAATCCATCTGTACATTAGAGTATAATGGAGTCAAACATGAGGACATCAGTCCATCATCTGGAGTTTGATTCAACAAGGATCCCAAACACTCAGAAAACAATCAGTTTTATCGCTGCTATAAGTTTGTTCTACAAATGAATCACATGGAGAAACTGAAGTACAAATGTTAGAACCGGGTGAAGAGCAGAAATGACAGATGAACAGTGAGAGGTGTAATGTGCAGAAATATCTCAATTTATTTCTGTTATTAGAGCTGATGTGGTGCATTTTTAAAAGTACAGATTTAAAGGTTTAAACTACTCTTGTTAAAAAAAACTGGTAAAACCAAAGAAATGGTGAAAGAACAAACTTTATTACTAGAGATGGTTTAAAAATGTTTGGCACAGGTTAATACTCCCACAATACCTGTCTGAATCTGATTAGCATTTATTCTTGGATGACAAAGAAAACCAACTGAGCCATTTTTCCAATTACCTGCTGGGTTTTTTCTAAATCAGACGGCCACAAGTGCATGACGCCCATTAAAGGTGTTTATGCCATAGACACGTTGACCTGGCTCAGTGGGAACTGTGGAATAAAATCTCTTTAAATAGTCGAAGGAGCAAGTTTCCTCAGGTAAACAGGGCAACATTGTTCCTGTGCAATTTAACATCATTACATATAACAAAAGGGTTCAGAATTTTCTACCTCCTTCTTTAATCCACATGTTGGCTTTTTAAGTTTCCGTAACACAGAAATTCAAACTTCAGATGCAGCAAAAGCAAAAATCTATAAATCCTGTGCAGGTATCGATTCACTCTGAAGTTACTGACTGATTTAACGACATAATTTTAAAAAAAGAATATATGTTGTGGACATGATCATCCCAATGATGTAAATATTACTATTAGGCTCAGACTCCAACGTCACAAGATGCTAATGCTGCACTGAAAACCACAAAGCATTACCAAGTGTTTATCAGGGTCCACGTTTCCAGCTCAAATATCGAAAAGAAATATGATAAAAGTAATTTACAAGTAACTTTAAACAAGATATAGGAACTTGTTTTAAGTCAATAATTCCTTAACGTTGATGAAAAATACTAGTTATAGGAAAAATGTCTTGTTATTTAAGTAAAATATCCAGACAGTGGAACTTTTTCATCAGTATTAACACATTATTTGCATAATACAAACATCTGTCTTACTTCAAGTGTACTAAGATATTTGCAGTAGAAACTAGACTAAAAATAATCAAGAGTTTGTGTTTTTGCAGTGTTTGATTTGTTCCAAAAGTTGGAGCTTCAAGCTGGGAATGATGTCACACTCGCATCGGGAACCCGGGGGATTGCTAATTACTGAAGGCCGATGATATATTGATCTTACTTTTATTGGTTAAAACACAAACGGAACAAGCTAACAGATGTTTGTCTTTTACATCAGTATTATTACAAAGTCAGTAACCATCATATAGTTTCTATTTGCACAGTCAGATTGGAAACTACACTCAGGGCTGCTCAGTCAGCTCAAACTTTCTCAAATCAGAATTCCAACATCAACAGGAGTTTTGTTGCATTTCTGACCCCAGAGAGACACCAGAGTACGTTGTTTTCTGACGACTGGGTCATAGTACAAGTTCTACTCAAAAAGAGGCAGAGAGACTCAGACAAGAAGAATCAAAACCAACAAAGTATCAAATTATCTGAAAGAAATCAAATAGTTTTTCCTTATAATCTCACAAGTCCAGAGCTGCCACACAGTTGACCCCAAAATACTTTGAAAAATGCCTGGTGTACACAGAAACGTGAAGGAAGCTTCACAAACACACAACAGAAACACTCATTAAATGTTCTTTGTTTTGTTGTAGTTCCAACACACACATTATCTGGTAGTGTTACACACACATGAGCACAGCGAGCTCTTAAAAGCTCCTATTAGCCTGAAGACAGCAGAAGCCTCAGAGTACATCTGTATCACACCTCTGACCCAGACGGAGTAATTGTACATCACACACTCTGCTTAATTACCCCTGATGACACAGACAACCTTGCACACATGAAAATACACACACAGTCTATTAAATTACCCTCTGATGATCACTGATCTTTACACACACTTCATTTACCCCACAACTGAAAGTCGACAGACACACACTCACCTCTGAGCACACACACACACACACACACACACACGCACACGTCTAAGCACTGCCGTTTCCATGACAATCTCAATTATTTCCCCATGCATCCCCACGACGCCGCAGCGAGAGGAAATTTCCCGTCTGAATCATCCTCAGTTCCTTCTCTTCATCAGGGATTCTGGCCACCGCTTTTCATCTACTGGCTCCTCACTTTTCATCAGTGAGGGAGCAATCAGAGGGTGGTCAGGAACGACGGAGAGACGGTAAGAAAGAAATTAAACTGTAAACCACACAAGAAGAAGAAGACGGCAATGAAAGGAGGGGGAAAGTCAAAACGACTTCTTAAGCATCTTGTTTTCGGCATTTCTCTTGGCCCATCGAGCCTCCCCGTGCTCTCTCCTCAGAGACTTTGGATTTTAAATGGATGCTTTCTGACACAGAGCAAGCAGATGGGATGAGAACTAAAAGGCACAGACAGACGGGAAGGAGAAAGTAGGAGAGAAGGGGGGGGAGAGAGAGAGAAAGCGCGAAAACAGGGGATGTAAACAAACCGGACGCAAATGTATAATAGAATACAACACACATAGATTAAAAACAAGGCTCATGCAAGACTTAGAGAGTGAAAGCATGAGTGTGCACACACATGCACACACATTAGGTCTAATTAAGTTTTTTCCATTTTACTGCCTCCTGCAGGGGTTCTGAACTTCAGGGGGTTATGCAAGTACCTCTCCACTCTCCTCTTCAAGCTCTGCGCTCAGTTAGCACCCAGCTGCTGCACATGCAGGCTCTCATACAAACACTCAATAACTGACTCATTTAAACACAAAAACAGACCTTTCTACACAACTCCTGACTCCACTCGCCTTAATGCATGCATGCATACTTCTGCCTGAAGTATGCATGCACAAAAGTATGCATGCACAAAAAAAAAAAAGCTGCAACCCCCAAATAAGACGCTTTTTTCCTCTTTGCAGACGGTTGCTGCCAAGTGGCACAAAAATCAACTCAACTCTGTTGAAAAGCTTCTGACTGCATATCTGCACACTGGTTTGCATTTTACACCAACATGGAAACAAATGTTCATCAGATTCAGACACGCCGCCACAGAAATGTAAAGCTTATGAGGGAATGAACTCCAGCCAGCAGGTTGCAGAGCTCAGATTAACAGTACGGTTGTAAAATACAGTCATAAAATCAAACAGCAAGGCAACAAAACGGAGCCAACAGGACTCAGCATTGATTTCCAGCCCATGAACATGGACTAATGGTTGTCTTATGGTTGGAGTTCATATTGCACACTGCAAGTCCACCTTAAACAGCAGAAAGTGATACTGTAAGCCAGACTGGTTTACATCCACGACATAAAATACGTTTGTTTCTGTGAGGCTTAAAATAATTGGGGGAGAGGAATATCTTTGGTTTCCTATAAGATAGTGATCCCCTATAAAATGTTTTCATTTTGAAGACGGAACTGTGTATTTTTAGTACTTGGACCAACAAACTGTGAGCGACAGGGAATAAGAGATGTGGACGAACTAGCTGGGCTTGATTTTGCTCCAACTAAAACTTGTTCATGTCAAAATCCACCTAACAGCCAACATGTGGTCTGTAACGATGTCAGGAACGGATAACACATTTAAGACCGCTTTGCATGCTATTGTAAACACTGAGCTAGTATAAATAAATGACATGCCAGAAACCTACATTTACAGCCAAACAGAATAAAGTCTGCCACTAAAATACAATCTTGAAACATGGAAAGACTTTACAGATGCTGCACTGATGCTTCAGGTTGAACACGACCAAGACAACGCAGCAAAGAGAAACATTCATGCAAGAGAGGGACATTGTTCAAAAAAATAAAAATTAAATAAATTATTTAGATAAAAGCTTTTAAATTGGCAGATTCCAGCTGATGCCCTAACCAGAGGAACACTGGGATAGTTTTACTCACAAATTAATGGCAATATTTTCTGAGAATTTTGAACTTAATAATGTCGATGATATTACTTAGCGAAGTTCCACTGGTGAGAGAAAGAATCCTGTAAACTAAAGGATTTATAGGTGGAGTGGTTTTATTTCACACTGCATCAAACGATCCAGACCCTTTAAGCAACCAGTTCCCCTCCTCGCCTGTGGTGGCGCTGCACCAAGAAACACTGATGAAAACAACATAAAAACCTCTGAAGAACACACTTAGCGCAACTTCCTCCTTAACAAAATGTCAACAAAAATGGAATGTCTTTAGGTCTTAGAGGTAAAAGACCATGAGCCACTTCTGCATTTATTTACCCAGAATGCCCTGTGCTGCTTTTGGAGCAGCCTCCACTTAGCATTCACATATTGTGCGTGCTCCTGAGTGCATTCCCCTTTTCTAATGATGTCCAGCTGATAAGAAACCCAGAGGCAGACCCAGAACTCGCTGGAATACCTTCAGGTTTCACAGAATAAGGTTCAAAGTGTTGCTGAAGTATTTACCTCCATGACCTGAACTCAAATACGTTCAAGATGGATGGAAGGATTTTGCATCAAGCTTGTAGTGTTTAAGTCATGGCGATAAAAACTTAATGGAGGAGATTTCAAGCTGCATGTCAGAATTTGTATCAGGTTAGTAATTCTGGTTAAACTCCTTGTGAAGTCGTTAAGACCTTTTGGTCTTCATCAGGAACAAAACCAGCCGCAGACCTTCTGACCTACCTGCATGTTTTACACCAATAAAGTGTTTATGAGGTGATGCAGATGGAAACGTTTCCTCAGACAGAACCTTTGCGTGTTTCTCTTTTCCTCCCGTCGCGTGTGTGATTATGCGACATCCTCAAGCTGCGGATAATTAGGTATGCCGTGAAAATGTGCATCTCCTGTAAGATGAGTGCTTTGACCTGAAAAGGATGAGAGCCTCCGAGTCTCTGAATGTCTTTTAACACTGTCAGGTTTGCCGTTAACATCTCTCTAATTAGCCTTTCCTTCTTATTACAGGTGAGGCTGTGAGTGGGGAGGTGGAAGTGTTTTCTGAGTCTGATTTGATCAAACTCAGATTGCTACGTGGGGAATGTAGAAATGAGCACCCACCGGGCCGGCTGGGTGGCCTGTGATTACAGACAATCTAGACTTCTACCTGAAGCTGCGATAACACCTCTGATTTGTTTCCTTCGCTGAAGTCATTTAAACTTTGCTCTGCATTTTTTTTTTATGTGATTATAGGACAACCACAGCTTGTAAAACACATGCCATGCAGCACAAACTGGCTGCTTCCCTGGACGGTTCCTGGAAACTGACATCATGCCGGAAGATTACTGGGGAAAACAGAATTTCTGTTTCTTTTACACTTGGTGTTCTTTGCCATAATTTCATGTTTCTCTGAGGAGACATGAAGCAGTAGTCTAGCATCTGTCCAGGCTGCAGACTCCCATGGGTTTAATTTGTTAACACTCTGCCTTCCAGAGAGGAGAAACTGCTTTCTATCAAGTTCAGCTGAAGTGAATAAATAAACTACAGCCTAGACGTCTTGGATGAAGCTCCTCAGCAGGAAAATTCTCCTAATAAACCGAACCACATGCTTCTTGGAACAGGAGTCCTTTTACTGACTTTTTTTGCTGGGTTTTGGCAGAAATGTTTCACTCATGCAGCAGTTAAGTAGTAAGAAGGTCATCCGGGGTAAATCTCAGCCTGCATCGTGGAGAATCGGATTCTGATTGAGAAACAATAATCCTGTCAGCAGATCCAGGTTTGGAAACCTCTGGGTGTGGTTTTCACTTTTCCCACGTGATTTGTTTCTGTTGGCTCCTCCAAAGCGAGCTGAAGCACTGTGCAGCTAACGTACACATTCATGCCGTTATGTTTGAGGAGCATTTCACACTTTCTGCTTCTTCAAAACAAATATTTCGAGGTTAAAGTTCAGTTTGAGCATGTAACCATGGTAATAAATACTTTCTGAAGTATTTAACATCCAATTAAAATGTTGATCTCACTTCCTGACCACATAAACACGTCAGATGTAATGTTTGCCAACCTAAAAAAACTAAATCTGAAAACCTTTCAATTAAAATTGAACTGAAAGTGAAAGTTCAGCAGTGCTTTAAATTCAGTTTGGATGCCAACATTTACATATTTTAGCAATAATATCTGAGTTTTCACTACATGGCCTCAAACCTAACACCTCTGCCAGCAGCCCAAAGAGCTGAAGCTCAGATCATCCAACACAAGATTTTTTGGTGAAAATATAACTAAACAATATCAAGACTGAACTTGTTTAAATCTCTATATATTTGGTCAAAACGTTAAAGTTTAGTAAGTATCTAAACTTAGCTTAGATGTACAGGAAGGCTTCCACCAAGCGGTTCTAGTTTAGCACCAGTTAGCACCAAGAAATGAAAATGGAAAAACTCAGAAGTTGTGCAGCTAAAAACTGAAGCTACTTAAAAGTGCAGAGCATGAAAATGAATGAAAAAGTTGTTTTAGCAATGAAATTACATGATGTCACTCCCTCTTGTCATAAAGTTCTGATAAAAATGTTGAAATTTTTTCACTCTTAAAGCAATGTCAGACCAAACTACAGGTAATAAGTTATTTGAATATTTTATGGTTTTATGTCATTTTTCTCAGTCCATCCTGTGTTTTACCTGCCATATTCAAAACAACTGCTTCATATCAACACAACACACATATGATCATTTCGATAGTTTCTGTTTTGTTTTTTGCGATTTATTTTTGCAAGACAGAAGAAAATGGTCTCAACTCAGGCATTCGGCAGAAATGTTGTACTGCCCCTTGTGCATAGGGGTTTCATTACACCTAAAACCTGTTTTTATTTCTACAAGAAATGCCTTATTATTACAGTATGTCAAACATATGTATATGTGAAGTTAATCAGCCCTAATTGGTGCCAAGAATAATGATAATATCCTGTTATTTACACATCTCACAGCAGTGAGAGAGCAAGCTGCTCTCTGTTAAGTTAAGTGTTTCTCAACCCAGTGACAATTGCAGAATAAGCTGCTTGGTTAAATGTGGTTATGTTTAATTGAAAAATGTCTCAAAGGTTCAAGATTATTCAAGGTGACAACTAAGAAATAATCAACAAAACATACATTTTCTTACTTTTTGTGATTAGTTCATATTAAAACAGGAACCCGCACACATTCAAACTGCCAGCAGTTTTCAGAGTTGTCTTAATTAGAAGTAAAATGATTAGTTTTTTTTTTAGTACCAATGGCAAACAATTAAAAGTAATGCAAAGGAATTACATTTTAAAGTTAGAAAGTTGTGAGATGGATGATGTACTGATTTTCTAATCTTCTGTATCTCTGAAACTTGCAGCCAGCAGAGATGATTAATAAGAAATCGTCCTTTTCCAACCATCCGTGTCCAAATAAAGAAGCATTTAATGCAAATCTGCGGTGATCCATCACCAAACTGCGAGTGCTGCGCTGCTGAGACACACTCACACACCGAGCTGTCAGCTCCAGTGGGTTCAGGAGTTTAATGAACATTATTGATGCAGAGGCTCGTGCAATTACTGTGACGCTTACACCTACGTGTCGGTGGCTTCATTAATTCAGGGTAAATTCTGGCTAATATATAAGGACAAGCAGATATGTGTAAGAAGAGCTGTCGTTTGTCCGGGCTCCTGCTTCCCCGCCCCGCCTGCTCTCCATTACAGATCAACACGGCCGCCGGTCCGTGTGTCCCGTTTGGATACTGTACGTGTGTCTGTGCGTGCGCGCCGTCAGAAACATTTTCTGCCTTATTCTGCCTGGCTGAATGCAGGGAGCTGATTGGATCCAGACCTCGGCTGTTGGTGCTGATCAAGGAAGCCAAGCAGGGTGGAAAAAAACCATCCCGCTCCCCTCTCTCCATCCCTTTCGCTCCGCTCTCACTCAATTCATCTCCATCTCAGAGTCACCCCTCCTTCCCTTTGCTCCACTAAACCCCCCCTCACTCCTAAATGGGCGATTTGTGGCTGGGTGAGTCATTTCTGAGCAAATCCTGACCACGGATAAGGAAGGGGGGAGTAAAAGACAAAGGGGATGTGTGGAGGAGGAGGAGGGGGCTAAAGGGCCACAGAAAGAAGAAAGAAAGAACAAACTGAACAAATGTGTGCTTTTCATTTCAAGCGGAGAGAAAGCAAAGAGGGAGAAAGGAGAAGGATTAAGACTGCTCTGTTATTTCCCAGCTCACTCACTCCCTTATGATCAGGAATATGAAAATGTTAAGCAGGAAGGCAGCAGAATCATCCCCCCTCTTCACATTGCTCATAAAGTAATCTCAGCGCCTTGCAAAATTATTCATACAACTTAAGTCGTCACATTTCACACCTCAAAATATTTCTCCAGCTTTCCAAATGTAGACACTTTTACACACTTTTCTTTGCAAAACAGCCTGAAGTTCAGTCTGATTGGATGGAGAGCATCTATTAACATGACTCTACGAGTCTTTCTGCGGAGTCTCAGTTCAGATGCACCGATCCACTTTTTTCACTTACGATGCCGATATCTGGGGCTTCGTATCAGTTTCTGTTTTTAGACACGGACATAAATGAAATGAATTACACGTTTGATAACTGCACCAGCAGAGCACACTTAAATACTGGAGCAAACTTCCAGAAAACTGCAAAACAGCTGAAATGCTGAGTTCCTTTAAATCACGGCTAAAAACGAATCATTTGATTAATAACTGGAACGTTGATCAACAGATCTGAGGTGGATTTGCTTGATGATTTTAATGACTGTGTTTGAAAAAATGTAATATTTACCGATTGTTTCATAATTGGTTGCAAACTCAGGCAAGTTGAGGAAATGGATGAATCACTGGCGTTTCCATGGCAATAAACTGCTTGGTGTTTATAGCTTTCCTTTATCTGTGATGGATGCTTCCAGCATATTGTAAAATCTTAGCCACATCGTTTTAAGGCACATCTGAAGGCTGAAGACGGCAAAGCCTAGAGAGTTTGGACAGATGTTTAGTCTCATTCATTTGTTCTTTTTATAAACATTTTTCTCACAGTTTTCCAATTAACAGTCCAACTGGGTGTAACTTCACTTCATTAACACAAACTGCTGCTCTTTGTTCTCTGGTTCTGACTGAAACTTGCTGTTGTTTTGTTGCTGACGGCTGCTGCCCCAGGTCTGCTGCTTGCTCTTTAAAAATCAATTCAAATAAAACAAAGTAAAAACGTCTACAGTAAAGTGAAAAAACGTGGCTTTTATCAGCCACTGGGTTACGGGACTAACTCTGGCTCCTCCCATGGGGGGCCGGGACGTTTCCAGGAATCAGAGACACCATCTCCTCAGAGGATCCGCCCCGCCAGGCCCCCCAGGCCTTCACCTGGTGAGACACTCCGGAAACTGGTCCCCCAGTAGACGTCTGGAAGCCATCCTCATCAGATTCCTGGATAACCTCAACGGAGCGGGGACTCGGAGCGCCTCCCTGATGGATAAGCCCCTCACCACATTCCTTACTCTTAGACACAGCCGCTCTTACTCTAAATCTCGTTCTGCCCAGAGTTTAGCAGAATGACTGCAAAGTAATAATCAAATCAGCAGATTTTACAGCCACTTGATGCCAGAATATGACTGGAAATGTAAAATTTGGTCAAGAGATTATAAAAAAAAAAGTAAACAAAGAAAAGAAAAAAGCTTCAAGATTTAATCAGATTTTCTGACTCAATGTTTAATGTTGCACGAAGCTGCCAGACATCAGCCCAGTTTGGATCTGTGCAGGAAACCAGAGGAAAACTTTATTCCATCTTATTAAAAAAATAAAGACACGTCAGTGAAGCAGCAGAACAATCACTTCCTCTCCGCTGTCATCTCCTCCTCAAGGCTTTTATACATTGACCTGTTCTCAGATAATCCACCCTGACAGCATTCCATCTCTCCTCCCTCTTAACCTTTGACCTGCCCTCCTCCTCCCTGCATTGATCAGCTGGTAGTGGATCAGCTGTAGATGTTGACAGCAGTCTGACCCTGAACATTTGCTGCTGGCTAATTAAAAGGCAACGTTGGTCTGCAGGATTACATCCAGCCCACTCCAACCTGCTTTTTTTCCTCCTTAACAAATAACCTTTGTTTTATTTTTTAGATAAAAGAAAAATGTGTAAATGCACAATACATTTAATTTTTAAAGGAAGAAATTCATCCAACCCAATCCAGTCCTATAAGGAATAGTAATAACGCCCTGAACCTAGCAACTATTTGTGCCATCCTTAATGGCCACTTCCAGGAATTTTTGATACGTTTCCAAGTTATGGTCGAGGAATTTTGACCCACTCTTCTTTGCAGAACTGTTTTATTTCACTCATATTCAAGATATTTGGAGCATCTTGATTGCATCCAAGTTTGAACTTTGACCAAGTCGTTCTAAAACCTTCATCGGAGCTGGAGTTTATGAAGTGCTTCTAGTCGTAAAGCAGCTGTACTTGATCTTAAAGTGCCGAACAGAAGATGAGATATTGTTTAGGATTTTCTTCTAAACAGCAAAATTCATGTCTCCCAATAATAACAAGTCTTCCCGGTCCGGAAGCAGCAGATCCAGACCAACACACTATCAAAACTGATTTCTCTTTGAAAAGGTGCGTTAGCTTTAGCCCAGGTACGGGACACACCTTGATTTTAGTCTCATCAGTCCATAGAATATGTTCAACGTCTTTGGGATGCAGGATGATTCTTTTTCCTTACATGTCTGATTGAAACCATTTTTATTTATTTTATTTCGCTGATGTTCACTGAGTGTGTGAGGCCTGCTGAGCTGCAGATATCCTGTTTTTTTCTGACCTTGTAGATGAGCTGAAGTTAAACTCTTGGAGTAGTTTTGGTAGAGCTTCCAGCGGGAAGTTTCACCACTGATTCACATTTTCTCCATTTGTAGATTTTTTTTAAACCTTTCCATGCTGACAGGTGTCAGTAATTTAGTTTAGTCTCCTTCACATATGGACTGCTGGGTTCAGACAGATTCTCCTGCTTAATAAATCAGGTTAATATTGCTACTCTGGTCATTTTTTCGTTAGTATATTTTTTTTTTTACATGTGGGAAAAAAATAGAACAAAAAAATAAATTTGTAAGGCAGGCAGACACTTTCACATCTCTCTATGCTAATAAACACACAGTTCACCAGGGGAAGTTTATTGGGGCTTTCTGATGCCGACTGGAAGGAGATCACAGAGAAATGAGAAATGTGACCGAGCTGACACCACAGATTGATGTTCAGTGAATATTTCTCTGCGCTTCCAGGCTTTTCTCCTTCTGGGGATCAGGACCATTGTGTCTCTGCATGCACCATGTCTGCTTATTTGTTTTTGTGCAAAAATCTGTTTGCCTCTTCCTTTCACCTGACGTGTCTCGAAGTGGGATGTGGTGAAATGAAGAAAGAGCAACAGTGGCTCAGGGTCTTTAACATTGAAATAGAATGCAGCAGCAGCAGAAGCACAGAGGTAATCATGAACTGCTCCCTTGCCAAGCTTTAGCTACAGGTACCAACATCTGACCCTGCAATCTAACTGAGGAACGAGCTTGTGCTTGGGTCCAAAGTCAAAACGCTCATACAACGGAAATCTGCACATAAATGCAGAAGCATTGTGTGTTTGTTGCATGCAAATTGCATCATATCTGTACCACATAAACCCATATATTTGTAAGTGCAGTGGCTCTATAGGACATTTCTAATGTGCAGTATACAATCTTTTTTATATGCTTCTAGTGAACTATGACATGTAATTCTGCCTGAAGCACGGCAGCAGAGGAAGTTTGGCCTTGGCTGGAAGAAAAACAGTGGAGAAAAAGGAGAGAAATGAAGAAATGGAAGGCATCCCCGGGGATACGAGAACAGTACATCATGAGCGTATAAGCGTGTTCTCGTTTATGCATCTCAGGGTCACCCACATGCCGCCTCACCCTGATTGAAACCAGCGGCGTCGTGGCTTCGCTCGGCTCGGCTCCATCGGTGAGCTCATGTTTCCTTTGTAGTTGATGAATAAACAGAAAAAAGAAAAATCTTGAAATCTTGATGTTTGAACTGCACAGCCTCCAAATGTGAAATATTTAAACCGCAGAGCAGAGAGAGGCAGGTATGTGTCTTTAAAATATTAATACCATATACCAATCATTCAACTCTCTCCAACTAGGGGCAGCTGGGTGTGAACGTTGAGAAAATCAAAAGCCAAAATAGTTTAAAACAAGCATCAAGTGCAGCACAGATCTATTTGAACAGTTTGTGCAGAAACAGCAGAGGAATCCAAACTATAAGACTCCCAGAGGTTTTCAATGCCCACAAACATAACATCAATATCAAACTGGCAGCTTCAAAACTGGCCGGCAACCTCATGTAGAAATCAATTTCATTGACCAGAAACATAAACAAAAACTCAACAAATTTTCAGTGTAACAAGTGAAATGTGTTAAACAGAAAAAGTTTTATTTATGGCCTGTACAGCAAATACACAGGACTAAAATCTAACATGCTGGAATCAGTGAAGTTAAGTTTAAGAGCCCAAACTCCTTAGAAACATATGATGCAGCTGCCAAATATCAAAAAATAAAGTTTAAAATGTGACATTTACTCAGTGAAAATGGGACAAGTTAGGAATATATTGCTGTTTTATATTGGATAACATATCCAAAGCCCCATGTTAGGAGAAGAGAAGTCTTTATGTAATATGATAGAATGCCCAATTTGTTAAATCAAACATGTAAACTCTAAAATCAAGATGTTCTCTGTTGATTTTGATGTAAACCTCAAAGCATCTATAGTTTTATTGGAAATGTGGGAATATATCTTGCATGTAGAGAAAGTGGAGATCAATCTTTACACTAACACCAAATCTTAGCTCATCTTTCAAAGATTTTCTGGCTAATGTTAAAAACAACCAGTTGAATCCCCATCAGGAAGAAAAGTACATCAAAATGTCACCACTGTTCAGTTTATGACCCTTTATTCCAAATTTCACATCCTGTTATGAGATCAGGCAGCTGTTACCGCTTTGTCTGACCCACCTTCACTTGTCCTTTGCTGTCTCCATGGGAGACAATTTCACTGTGGAGAATCTGTCAAAATAAATGCTACGTTACATTCAGAATTATGAACTAAAAAAGGAATTCATGGAATTAGTGTTGACAGGATGTGCAGGATCATCAGGTTTCTATAGTAACTAATAATGGAGAGCCACGGGATTCATTTTTAAAAGGAATTACGCGATCTGGTTGTGTTATTTCTCATTTATTTTGTTTGAATTAAAACAAAACTACAACTTGCATTTCTGGAGTTTCTGCACATATTCAAGTTTTTAGATTTTATTCTTCAGTTTTTGTTTACAGTTTGCTGTATTTCTTTATATTCAGTTTAAAGTTGACCTTTTCACACTGATGGTCATAAAGGACTTTGTTTTTAGAAGATGATGAGTTACTCTGAGATGCTCCATTTAAAGAACAACATCTGCAGCTCAGCTCAGGTAAGAAGGCCTGAATTTCTCCTTTAAGCTCAACTTTCCAACTTAGTTCATTCAGGCTAGATAGTTTTCCTTTCTTACAGAAACATTCTTCCTTTGAGATTATGGTTGCTCCTCATTTTATTTGAACACCTGACTTGTTTTAACAGAAGACTTTTAAGTTGCTGCTCTACATGTCAATGTTATATTTTTACCCTGCTTAGTAATTTGTTCCATTTGCTTTGATGGATTCAGCAAAGCAGAGCACAAAAACTGACTCCTCAACAACACGCATTGTGCCTTCCAGGGTAGAAAACAGAAATGCTAATAGCAAATTTTAAAAAAGGGACGATGCGTCTTGTCTGTATCTGCAACTTAAGAAAGAAACTCTTCTCATCTCACCACAATGCATTCAGTGTTTTGTGAAGAGAACCACTTCTGGCTGCTACAATGTGACAGCAGCTCCTGGCTCACTTCCCAGGAAATAATCAACCAAGCAAAGGGACACTTTAGAAACAATTCCACTTTATTCTGTGAGACCAGGACTCTTCAAAACTCCTTTATTTCCATGTTTTGAACACATTTTTTGTTTAAGTTCCATAAAATGGATGACTCCTTTCTGTGAATTATGCTAATTTGTTTCCGTTACACTTTTCCAAACATGCAGACTTTATGCTCTGAAAATGGTGCAAGGAGTTATTTTGATGCATCTTAAGTAACAATAGGACTAAATCTACCAAGGTTTCATTTTTGAGACTTATAACCTCAAAGTTTGTCTTTCATTTTTTCTTTTACTTCATGAATAGTTAATTCTGAACTTAAATTTTCACAGACAAACTTGTGACATTCTTCTGAATCTCAAACACCAAAAGAAAGACAAGTTATATATATATATATATATATATATATATATATATATATATATATATATATATATATATATATATATATATATAAAAAAAAAAAAATTCCCTTCTCACCCTCCGCGGGTGGTCTGTTTCATCCTCTGAGCTCGGGTCCTCTACCAGAGGCCTGGGAGCTTGAGGGTTCTGCGCAGTATCTTGGCTGTGCCTAGAACTGCACATTTCTGGACTGAGATGTCTGATGTTGTTCCTGGGATCTGTTTGAGCCACTGCTCCAGTTTGGGGGTGACTGTCCCGAGGGCCCCGATGACCACAGGCACCACTGTGGTCTTCACCTTCCAGGTCTTTTCCAGTTCCTCCCTGAGGCCCTGGTATTTCTCCAATTTCTCATGCTCCTTTTTCCTGATTTTGTAATCACTTGGTATTGCTACATCCACCACAACGGCTTTCCTCTGTTCTTTATCCACCACCACAATGTCCGGTTGGTTCGCCATCACCATCTTGTCTGTCTGGATCTGGAAGTCCCACAGGATCTTAGCTCGGTCATTCTCCACCACTTTTGGGGGTGTTCCCCACTTTGATCTTGGGGCTTCCAGTCCATATTCTGCACAGATGTTCCTGTACACTATGCCCGCCACTTGGTTATGTCGTTCCATGTACGCTTTCCCTGCCAGCATCTTGCACCCTGCTATTATGTGCTGGACTGTCTCAGGGGCCTCCTTGCACAACCTACACCTTGGGTCTTGTCTGGTGTGGTAGATCTGAGCCTCTATTGCTCTGGTGTTTAGGGCCTGTTCCTGGGCGGCCAGGATGAGAGCCTCTGTGCTGTCCTTCAGTCCAGCTTTCTCCAGCCATTGGTAGGTTTTCCTGACATCAGCCACTTCAGTTATTTGTCGGTGGTACATCCCATGTAGGGGCTTGTCCTCCCATGATGGTACTTCCAGCACCTTGTCTTCTGTTCCCCATTGCCTGAGACATTCGCTGAGCACATCGTCTGTTGAGGCTTTGTCCTTGATGTATTTATGGATCTTGGATGTTTCATCCTGGACAGTGGCTCTCACACTCACTAGTCCTCTGCCTCCTTCCTTACGGCTCGTGTACAGTCTCAGGGTGCTGGATTTGGGGTGGAATCCTCCATGCATGGTTAGTAGCTTCCTAGTCTTGACATCCGAGGCCTTCATCTCTTTCATTGGCCAGCTAATTATTCCGGCAGGGTATCTGATTACTGGTAAGGCATAGCTGTTTATTGCACGGATCTTGTTCTTGCCATTGAGCTGGCTTCTCAGGACTTGCCTTATTCGTTGGAGGTATTTGGCTGTGGCTCCTTTCCTTGTGACCTCATCGAGGTTGCCATTTGCTTGTGGTATTCCCAGGTACTTGTAGCTGTGCTCTATGTCTGCTATTGTTCCTTCTGGGAGTGAGACCCCTTCTGTGTGGGCGACCTTCCCTCTCTTTGTAACCATCCGACCATATATATATATATATATATATATATATATATATATATATATATATATATATATATATATATATATATATATATATATATATAAATTATATATATATATATATATATATATATATATATATATATATATGGCTGGAGATGGGCACCAGCACCCCACCCGACCCCACTGAGGGAAAAAGGGTGCAAGAAAATGGATGGATGGATGGATGGATATATATATATATATATATATATATATATATATATATATATATATATATATATATAATTTTACTTTTGATGAAGTAAAATTCTGCTTCATCAAAAAAGGATAAAAAAATCATTACCATTTCACAAATTAGGAGTCTTGGTTCTTATATATTTTGTTAGTTTTATATAAAACTATTTTAAAATAACTATTCACATTTTCATTTAAAGTAAACACTGACAATAATTAAATCACACTAATTGCTTCTGTAACCCAGTGTTAAAAACACAAGTAAAAAATGAATAGATGTTGATTTAATATATTATTCTACAACGAGATTAAAAAGTAATAAAGTTATAAAAAGAATATGTTTGTAAATATGTTCATCAGGCACGTGCAGAGGGGGGGAGGGGGGGCTGGGGGGGCTTGAGCACCTGCCCTTTTTGCTCCTTGCCCCCAAGTGCCCTTTTGGTCAATTTTTATTTTTTATTTTTCTTGTATTATTATTTCCTAAGCCCTCTTCTGACACATAAAAACATGTGCTAAAATTCTTTGCTTTTTTGTATAACATAATAAGCCGGTCACCTTGTTACCTTTGACCTTTTGCCCGTGACGCATGACGCAGTTGCCTCTCGCGCAGTGAGATAAGGCGGCTAACTGGAGCTCAACGTAGTGAACGTTCCAGATTATAAAACAGTTTTTGGTGAATTACAAAAAAACATTTTTGGTGAATAAAGTGGAGTAGACTTGCTACTTCTCAGATGATGGAAAACGTTGAAGTATCGTTTCTGCTTCAGCTCGGAGTCGCGGTTTAAGCAGAGAGGTAATGAAATACAACAGACACTGACAGGCCTCTGCGTCTGCCTTTCTCTGAAGAACTACTGAGCAGGAGGAGACAGGCAGGTGAGGAAAAACTGTTCTTACCTATCGATTCAGTATTTTATCATACAAATATTAGGCTCTTGTTATTGTGCTATTAGCTAGCTGCTAGCTAACGACTTTGCTAGCAAAGCTAGATAACTAAAAAGCTTCTCCCCTGTATTGTTAATGATATCAGTCATTCTTCAGTATTTATTATGCAATAAGGGCACATCGCCCGTCCAAAACCGATCGTCTCCATAATGGATATATGTCCGATCTTCTAATTTCCTTTGCTGCATAATGTACATTTAATTTATTCTAGCATTAGGTAAATATATCTTGAAGGAGAATAACACTTAAATAAAAGTCCAACAAGGATATTAATTTAGAATTAAAAATAACTCACCCTGAATTACCATGATAGATATAATGTATGTAATAAAAGTGACATTAATGAAGGGGAAAAAACTCAACCCAGACTTTAAGTTTAGTTTCTGGTTCGCAGAGTATGAAGTTAAATTTGTTTTCCCAATTGTTCAATGGAAGAAAAAAAACTAACCTCAGTTAAGTAAAATAAAATTGTAATCAAAACTTTTGGAATTGTAATGATTCCTTTAAAAAAAAAAGTTGTGTTTAAAATACTTTTTTTTAAATTAAATAACTCATTTTTACCAAACATAAACATTTATTTGCACACATCAGAAATCTTTTATTGTGATGTTGGGCTCCGTTCACGATATCAT
This sequence comes from Poecilia reticulata, assembly GCF_904066995.2. Taxonomy (NCBI): domain Eukaryota; kingdom Metazoa; phylum Chordata; class Actinopteri; order Cyprinodontiformes; family Poeciliidae; genus Poecilia; species Poecilia reticulata. The sequence continues at coordinate 27,271,462 of NC_088840.1, read as the reverse complement.
GTGAGAATCACAAACAAAAACTTAGAATAGCAAGAAAATATTTCTGACAAGCGCAACTAAGTTTGTTTTGCAAAAAAGAAAGTTAACTTCATGAGTCAAAAATGTGTGATTTAAATTTTTTATAAAGTTTTTTTAGGCAAAACTCAGTAGGCTTTTCTCATGGTGACATGCATTAACAATTCAATATTTGCTTTTGTTTTTTGTTTTTTTCTGCAGTTCCACGTTAAAGTTTGATGCAGCTCTGCTTTCCTGAATGGACCATCTTCATCTCCACTGCAAGTGTAGCAACCAGGTAGCTCTGTTATAGATTACAGTCACTAAAAGGTTGCATTGTGTCCTTGTTTATATTTTTGATAGTGTAATTCTGTAAAGACTAAATATGTCTGGTGGTCCAGCTCTGATTTACATATCTTGCTAAATTGCGGGTTTGAATATTGAAATACTTTCCTATAACAAAGTAGAGCTGCAGAAAGAAATTACTAATAAAATATCTTACATAGGCATAGTGTTATGTAGATTGTATATCTCACAATTTTGTAATTTATCGTTATTTATTAAACTCTGAAAGCTGAGAGGCTGTTAATATTCTGTCCTAGAATGCAGTCAGGTCACCTAAGTTGATTATCTAAAAAAAAATCATCAGAATAAATAATGCCTTCAGTTTTACTTTCAGTTTCAAGCACTTGGCATCCAGAAACAGGTGAATCTTCACCATCGCAGACAGAGTGTTTGCATAGTGTTGCATTAGACTGAATAGTGGTATTATTGGACATGTTCACAAAAAAAGCTGCAATAGCTTAACTTTTGATTATAATGAACATTTTTACTACATTAATTTGTGTTTCCAGTTTTAAACAAAAGCATTAACAAAACATGCATAAATATTAGTCCATTTTTTTGTCACTTATTTTTATATTATTACCTGTTCCAACTTCAGATCAATAACTGATTAAACTGTATTAATCTTCCTCTCATCCTGTAAGACTCACACTGGCTGCTGCTGGTGTTTCTGGTGATGAACTGACCATACAGTCGTTCTGCCATGACAATGAGAGACTGAAGTTACTCCTGTTCTCCACCTGCTGACCTCCTAAAACTCAAATCTCCCCATGTGGACCACTTCATGCCCCTTTCCGATGTGGGCTTCTATATTCCCCTCATGTCTGTGGGTGCGATAAGCTGCAGCCTGGAGGCTCTCGCCTCAGCTCTTATCTCCCTAACAGATGTTCCCCCTGTGTGGCCACAGCACCAATGGTCACATGGAGGCCAGCAGCCGACAACTCCGTGTTATTCCTGGACGTTTCAGTCAGATGTTCTTGTTTCTGCATAGACGGAGCTTCTGAGGTCTGAAGGTCTATTTTTTAAAACAAAGGTTTTCCAGCCATGCAATCCTCCAAAAAGACCCTCAGAAGATGAAGAAACTATTAAGGAATTCATAGTTAGCACCAAAATTATTCATAATCTTCAAATATTACCGACATTTGTTTTGTGCAGTGAGTTGCAAAAACAATTTTGCCATCGCTTCCAGACGCTGTTGCCTTCAAACTTTAGCAATTTCCTGATAAGTTTCATTATTTAAACAGAAAACATGTCAAATAAAACCAAACTGCTATTTCTCACTATTTTAAGTGACCCTCCTGCCATCCTCTGAATGCTAACCGCAGTAATCAGCAGTGCCGCATGGTTACTTTGCTTAATTTTTTAAGTGCAGCAGAGAGAAAAACAGTTAAGCCCAAAATTATTCATCAATTTAAATCAGGGCTGCTCAATATTATGAAAATATTTCAATGCAATATTGTTCCAGGAAATTTTGATGATTAATCAACATTTTTACAACTCTTTTTTTTCCATCATTACACGGATTAAAATGATTTTTAATCCTATTAAAAATAAAGTTAGACCCCAACTGCTCCTCTCTGTTCTGCTCTAACCCGTCAGCTGTGAGGTCAGACTCTTTAACTGAGTTGCTTTTTATCGATTATGTCAGAGCTTCTTCCCTTTGTGAATGCATTGCAGTTATCGTTGACGTCATCTCACTTCTGCCAGGAGACATTTTGCCCAGTTGATGTGAAAATACAACATGAGGATGTATTCCTGCAGCTTAAAATGGCACCCGACGTCCTAATTTAACCAGAACCGCTAAAATGAATGGCACTTCCAGGTGATTCTGTATATTAATAACCACAAACAAACACTTCATGCTGTTCAGCAGCAACTTTCAGCACAGTCTGCTCTGAAAATTTGATGGAAAAAAAACAACTTTATAGAAATCTGTGGACGCCAACAGGCCGAGCACAGACAGCGATAATAATGTGCAGGAAAAAAGAAACAGCAGGATCTTATAGACTGTGATAAAGGCTTAGAATAAACAAATAACATAATAGGTCTGAAGGGGAGATCCCCACAGAGACAGGAATTAGGTAAACAAAGCTTTCTCTAATTAATTCATATTTCTCTTTTGTGAAACAGATTAAGTTTGAGCATGAATATTCCACAGGATAAACTAAACGTTGCAGGATGTAAAGGCGACGATCCGCAGGAGGCCATGTTGCTGCAGTTTGATGATCAGGGACCCACACAAGAGGAAACTGAATCAGCTTAATCATGACCTAAAGATTAGACAAAAAAGCCTAAACAGGCCGTTTTACTGTCTGTTACCGTAGCAACGGTGAAGCAGGAAGCCACAGAGAGCTGCAGCTGTAATTAGCTGAGCTTCTGTCTCAGTTTTACATGTGAAAGAATCCAGAGTTCAGAGACAGTTTAGGATTCATTTCTAGATAATTAGTCAGGTAATTACACTGATTTGAAATCACAGTCATCATCCCAGCATGATTGTCATAATTTTCTTCATTCCATATGTTTAAACGCAGCTTGAAGAAAGCAGTGGAGATGTTATATTTACCTTTGTTATAACTGAAACTTGATTATCATCGCTTCTAGATTTCTATAGGTTTTTATGGAATATCAGTTCATTGTCCACTATAAAATTAATGCATTGCATAAATAACAGTGTTATTTATGCTCATATTTAGCCAATGACGGCACGTTGCTAGTGTAAGGTCAGTTTTTCCAAATTGTCTTGAACAGCTCAGGGAAGAGATTGATGTTTTCACACCATACTGCTACAACATGGTCACACTTTTAACAAATAACAGTGTTATTTATGCAATTACTTCAATTGAAGTAATTGCATAAACGTTAAAACCAGTTTAATTGAATCCCTCCAGGATTTTATAATCAAATCGCTGATTTTGTGGTGGTACTTTAGAATTATTTTGTGATATTTTTTCCTCATTACACTGCAAAATTTGAATTTTAATCTTAATTGCGAACCCACTTGTGCAAAATCAAATGTCCAAAGTTTTGAAATCAGGAAACATTTCTCCAAAATAAAGCGACCAAAAGTAGGAAAAACTCTGAATTCCCTCAGCATGAAAAAAGGCTCTGTTGCACTGGGAATCACAAAAAAACTTGGCTGACCATTATTCTATTTCCCTTTTGTAAAAATTCATGTTATTTACACAAAAACTATAATTGAATTTTACAACTAAATTAAATATATTCATGCTCCATGTGTTAGTGTTAAGATTAACTTGAGTCGCCTGCATCATGCGTAGCAGAGCTACAGTGTCTGACATTGAAACAAGAAATCAAAGTCAAGGATCACCAAGGAAAAAAACACAAACATTGAGAGTTTGTGATGAACAATCTGGTGCTAAGCAGCTCAAATGAAGCAGATGAACATCAACTTTCATTGGACGCTGAATGAAGATGCTCCTCTCGGCATGAGTGCTCCTGGGTGAGTAAATCAGGACCTAATCTGGCACAACAACATCTCAGCAAACAAAGAGGGAGACCAGCAAAGACTGTTCTTGTGAAGGAGGTTGACATCAGGCTCCTCTCAGCAGCTTCCTCAGAGCTTCCTACAGAGGCGTGGTTGACTCTGTTCTGTTTGTCTGTCTGGTTTCTCAGTTGCAGAATGTCAGCAGAGAAAAGTTAAAGCTGTTGAGAAGATCATTGGCGTTTCCATCCATATCTTCCAAAACCGCTGCAGGAGCACAGCAGCGAACACCATCAAGGACGCTCAGCCGCTTCATAAATTCTTCAAAATGTTGCCATCAGGCAAACAACACCCACAGTGTAAAAGGCAGAACCTTCGGACTGAATTACAGCTTCCTCCCACTTGCTGCTATAAGCCCAGGTGTCTGTGTCAGTGTTTTACATCTAGTTTTTATTATTCATCACCACCCGAACTAATTTACTCATTTATTGTAGCGATACGTCTGGAATCTATGAGTGTTTATTGACGGCCGCTACAGAGCAAGCATATAAACCGCCTTTAAATTTCCTTTGGTGACCTTGGAGAAACACTGTTGCGTTTTGCGACTGAACACATGGCAGATAGATAATAAAGATTCATTTTTTACTTTATTTCACATGATGGGCAAACACAATTCACATGTGAATAAGGTTATTCACGCGATAAGTCACTAAGAAACATGCAGCGCCGTCGTCCTCCTACCACTTCCTGTCGCCTTCTCAGCCAGTAGTAACATCTGTTTGTTGATCACGACTCGTGATGCAAAAAAAAGGAGTTTCTATTGCAGCTTTGCAACCCACAATAATTTCAACCACCGGATCGGAGCACAAAAACTTTTTATACAAAAACCTGTTATTTTCAAAACCGTTCTGTTTCAATTGAGCAAATTTACTTTCTTATTTCCAATTTAGGCAATTATACGATAATGGAAACACAGCTGGTGACTTGATTTTATTTGTGTAAAATAAATACTACCTTCTCTTCTCCTCCTCTCCATGGTTTGTGTTTGATTTGGCCGGTGCTGAGGTTAGCTGTGGCTTTGTGGCACAGAGTCGGAGCCAGAATTTCCTCCCCATGGCTACATCATCTGATTATTTCATGGACAGTTCTGCATGGTTCAGCTTATGTGTTTGTGTGTGTGTGCGTGTATGTGTGTGTGTGCGTGTCCGGGTGTGAAGCACAGCGTGTCTGTGTGTCTTCAAAGTGAGTACGTGTCTTTCCAGTGGACATGTATCTCAGTTGCTGCAGGCGATCCAGGAAATGCTTTTCCACTCGTCCGTCTCGATGCGGCTGTGCGTTTGAGTGTGTGTAAGGGGGTGAATGCATGTGTGCGGCAACACAGCCGCCAGCCCCATGCCAGCTGGACTCCCCCATAAAAGGCTTTTCTTGCTCAGGGTAGGGGGTGGAGGGGGTGGAGTGACGGCCAGAGAGGTGGAGGACAGAGAGGGTCACAGCCTCCTGCCAGCTCAGTCTTACGAACTCGACCAGAAGTCATCACGGTTTTTAGAGAAACCCTTCGTCCACTCTCCTCCTGCTGCTCCCTGCGTTTGAACCTCTCCATCTCCCCCTCCACCCGCCCCCACCCTTCACACAAACACTCGCCTTTATCTCGGTTTTCAGCTCCTCTGCAATCACCGTCTTCATCCCGCTGCCCACCACCACTCCCTCCTGTCCTCCACTCCAATCGTTTTATTTTATTTTCTCCTGCCAACAACCTCTTCCACTCTTATGTGCACGCTGCCCTGGGCAGATCCAGCTGGCGCCGTGGAAACCAAGCGAGCCATGCATAGCTGGCACGATGCAGACGTTGACGGATGGGGTTTGGGGTGCGGGGCGGAGGTGGGGGGTGTTTGTGCATAACAGGAGGGAGGAGGGTACATTTCACTCCTGTCAGCAAAAACACTAAAATTTCTTGTTGCATTACAGAGGCACTTACTCCTGAGAGCTCAGTATAGATGAGAGAGATGGACAATATGGAGGTGAGTGAGAGTCATTTTATTAGGGCTCTGAAAATGCCTCCCAGTGCCATCAAACCCCTCCTTCAGACCCACTTCTGCTTCCACAACCATTTTCCATCCTTCTTCCTCATCAGCCCCGTCTTACTGTGCTGCTCTGCGGTCTGATGGGGGTTTGTGTGTGTGCGTGTGTGTGTGTGTGTGTGTGTGTGGGGGGGGGGGGGGGGGTTGTGACTTGTGATGGCTCCTTGACGGCAGCAGAAATGGCAGACGGCATGAGGCTTCCATCAAACGTATAACAGAATAGAGAGGAACCGCTAACGGGTCGCAGCAGCGTCCGCTACAGATCAACTTTTATTATTTAAAGAAATGTTTTTATGTATTTGTTAAAAGTGTGACCATGTTGTAGCAGTATGGTGTGAAAACATCAATCTCCTCCCTGAGCTGTTCAAGACAATTTGGAAAAACTGACCTTACACTAGCAAAATGCCGTCATTGGCTAAATACGAGGTTTGATAATGTTTCTGAGATTTGGACAAGTGTTATTAAAAGTGTATTCTTATCTAAACTTTTTAAACATTTTAGTTGAGTTATTTCACAAACAACTTTGTTCATCGTGTGCTGAAAAGATGCTTCAGTCTAAGTAATAGTTTAAAAAATCAAAAAGCTTTTCAGGATGCCAGGTCCAAAACAAAAACCCACATAAAGTCACTTCCTGTTGCGACATTCAGCAGCTTTTAGGCGCTAAAGCAACATTTTACTCATTTGCGGCTTCAGCGGCAGCAGATAACCACTCTGACCTTTAAAGCAGCCGAGTGTGTTTGTCCAAGGGTCAATGGTAATGATTTTCTCCCTCATCCGAAGCGTGTCTTCTGTTGAGGTAATTGGCTCGATACATTCATGGAGCCCGACCTCGGAAAAAAGCACCATTCTAAAAACAACGTTGTGTCTCAGAAGTTGAAGCAGCAGAAAGGATGTGAGGTAAAAAGGTTCAACAATTTCTGCTAGCGGTCACTCAGTGCTAGAAATAAGATAGGACACACTTATGATTTCATTCTCAGAGCCTTAATGATGTCTACAATCCATCTGACTCTCAGGGTTTAAGTCGTGTCCTTTCAGTTTTAATAGGGGTCAGTACACTCCTTCCTGGCAGGAACAGAATCATCTGAATTAGTTTGTCTTATTAATTGACATGAAGGAGGCTAACAAAGAGGTTCTGGTTTCCATTAAGGTGTGATTAGCTGGAGGAAAGAGAGTATTTGGAAAGTTCAGATACAGAACATGAGGTTTTAACACCCAAAAAGGAGATTTGGGACAATTTCTGCAAAGAGAGTCTAACTGCGACCGTAAAGCGTAATCCAGCGAAAGCTGCTTGGGATTGAATAAAAGTCGGATGAATTCGGCCCAACGGTCTGATAGCAACAAGTCATCGCTGCCTCCTCAGGGTGTCCAGGACATTTTGGGTTATTTGGGATGAGAGTTTTATTCCAAATGAGACTTTGATGTAATGCTATTCCCTTTTCAGTTCGTTTACTTTCTGCTTTCTTTTTGCAATCACTGATTTACCAAATATGACTCTACATCAGGAGTGTCCAAACTGATCACTTGTGGGATCAAAAAGGTAGTTGTGGGTCAGAAAAATGATATTATTTTTAACATTTATATATATTTTTTTACCTGCCTGGCAAGAAACTAAATGCACAAACAAATAAATAGTGTAATTTCTACAAAAAATGGATCAATTAAACGTTGCAGATTTCCCCTTAAAATGTTTTGCTTTGTTTAGCCACATCAGCTTTAGAGTAAAAGTGTATTAATCTGAAAAACATGAGAGAAAATGAGTTTGTGCTACTTTCCAACTTAGGCAGTTTTTTAGTTCACAGTGAAAATTTCACACCAGTTTTTATTAAAACGCAGATCTGCATCAACTGAAAGGAATCCCAAACTGTACGTTGGACCCCTCTGCTCCATATAATAGGATCATAATTGGATTAATTCTGAACAGAACTGGAATGTATAGAAATAAATTTGGTTGGGGTTTATCAGAATCAGTTGTTATTGTACTGAACTGGACTGCAAAGATGATCATTTACCTCTTTCAGTTTCCAGAACAGGAACCTCAACAGCCTCAACTGTTATTTTCTTCTTTTTCATAACCAGGTGAGTCATTTTTTCCATAAAAGACATGAAAACCCCAGATATTCCACATACACCACTATTCATTTTTCTGTTTCTATAGAAGATTGACAGTAATACTGAATGTTCTGCACCTGAATGCATCACATCAGATATAAAGTGGTTGCTGTGATTGTACCAAGCTAGCAGATGAATGTGGTGATATTTTGACGGTTGCTAAGAAAAGAAAATCTTGCGATTGGTTGTTACGTCAACAAAATAAATACAAAATAGAGAAAATACCAAAGTGCTGCTTCACTCCTCCAGCGTTTCTCTGTGGTGTTTAACTGAGCATAGAAGGAAATAAACAGAAGTTGTCCAAGAAAGCCAACATGAAGGACTGAAGCGTGTGTCACCAACAAGATGCTTCCTTTGAGCATTTAGTGGCTAAACTGTTGGCGTGTCTGAATGAGTCACTCAGCCTCGTGCTGCTGATCCTTTGGAAAGGTGAAATAAATGATGCGTTCTCACTGTGACTCACTACCAGTGGCAGACCGGCCATCTGGACTGCTGGGACTTCTCCTGAGCCAATGATGAATATGAATCAGAATGGTGGGACGGCCAACCATGAAGATCATCACTGCAGCTGGAATTCACCAGCTCAGCCGAAACGAGGAATGTTAACGATGCAGCAGGAACCAGAAACAGGTTTCTGGTTGGTTATTTGAACCAATTACATTCATATCAATCTGGTAAATATAAATACAGCTGAATAAATCAGCACCACATGTAGCAGTGGAGCTATTATTGGTGATGCCTTTTTTTATGTGAAAATATACAAAACCAGGAAAAAAAAATAAGCAAAACAAAATCAAACACTTAAGTGAAAACATCCTGGGTCAGAAAATATTGGTACTGGCAGATTATTCAAATCTGGATATCAGGATCAACTCAAAGGCAAAACCAGGAGATGAGAAAATCCAACAGAAAATAACAACAGCTGCAACATTTATGCACCAAATAAATTCCTAACCTTCAGTTTGATTCTGACCGTTGATGCATTTACACCACTAATGCCATAAGACTAACCAGGTCTGTTTACTTGTACATGAACACAATATCTACAAGTGTTGTGCATCTTTCAGCTGCTAAATAAACATTTAATGTTCGCTCATATTACACAGCAGCAATCAAAGGTCTTCACAGCCTCTAAGCTACTTTAATGAGCTGCTGTGATTCATTATTTCATCTCATTACATGCAATTAAAAGCTACTGTGCAGTTGTCTAGAAGGATGTGAGTTTGATTAATAACAGGTTTATTAATTATTCAGTAGTTATTAAAAATGCCAGTTGTTTTTGCGAAGTGCTACCAGATGCTTTATTTTTCACTTTCTGTTTAAACTTTTAAAAGAAGATGACAGTGAAGAGTTTTCCCCAAACGTGAAGCGAGGGAGGATAAAATAATCTCTTTTATCCACGATGTCTAATGTTACTGCATAATCAACACAGAAAGGCAGTTTACTAGTTAGTGAGCAAAGAAAATCTTTTCAGAAGCGCCTGCATACAGAAACATGCCACAGCGTTGACTTCAGCACAAATCAAGTTATTCTTACTCCAACAGTTCCTTTTATCATCTTCACTCACACAAAGCGTTGGGTCAGCCCACCGCCTCTGGTACTCACCTTCTTTAACAGAGTTCACTTTATACCATCTACTTACTGTAACAGGAGCCATGAAACAGACGACACATTCAGCACAGAGGAGATGAATCACAAAGCTCGGCCTTGATCTCAGACACAAAAAGATGAAAACCGTTTCTGCAAGGCCCTAAAAGTGTTGGGCGAGCCTGTGTATGGACTGAGCGGGGGTTTTACGTGTGTCTGAAAGGGATTTTGTTGAGATGTGCTGGAAGAGGAAAGCATTGACTTGGTGATACTCTGAGTCGGTCACAATGCTGTGCTTCCAGCGAGAACAGGAGCGGCTAAGCCACTTCCGAACCTCCCACACACCCAGCACACCGCCCGGCTGAAAGGGAGCTTTGTTTTCTGCAAAAGAACAATTCAAATCTGCGGCTCAGATTTCCCACGGATTTTCTAAAAGTAGATTCCTCGCTGTCATTTGGTTAAAGAGAATATGTTAGTTTTAATCATGTCTTGTTGTGAAGCTCAATATAGTGATAATCCATCTAATTCCTCTGACAAAGAAAAGGATTTTCACCAGTAGAGAAGCTGTTGAGTGCAACGCTGAAAGCAAATCGAGGAGAAATCAACACAACTTCTGACACCTTCATCATGGAGAGTTTCAGTTTGTGGACGTGTTTGATCAGTTTGTGACAGAAAGTCCCGACCAAGAGCAAAACCAGCCCTGCTTCCAGAACGTCATGAGACAGGAAAGGAAGGAGGAGATGAAAACTTCAGGAAAGTGTTAGTAAATGTATTTGTTGCTGAGGGAAGGTGGGAAAACGGTAAGAAAGAAAAGCAAACCTCTGCAAACTGGCTCACACCAACTTGAACCCTTTGGAAAAATGTAGAAATCCCGAAACAATCCCAACACCGGAGCGTCCACCGCAGGGCCAAGGCAGTGCGATAACGGCCTCCTTCACAGGTAATCACCTCCAGCTGAGTTCTGGCTGCACAGACTCAACTTCAGCACATAGATTTCATTTGAAAAGTTACAAGTATTGGGCCTTATCGTGCAATTTGGCCCTGCTGTGGGGAAATAGCCAATCAAAAGCCTCCGCCGGCCCCAGCTGACAGCGAGCAGCAAACAGATCAGAACCCCCACAGCGATCAGATCAGCTCTGATCCCAGCATGTGAGAGTTTCCAAAAATGAAATCTGCATGCATGTGTGCAGGTGTGTGTGAGTGGTGGGGGAGGGTGGAGGACACGTTGAGCATTCAGACGTTTTTCTGCATCAAGTTGCGCTGCAGAAACCGCAGACGTGCGGTTTGGCGTTTGCGGCGTCTTTGTGTGTTTGGGAGGTTTTGTTCGGACTCACCGATGACGAACGTGGTGAGCGTTTTCCTGCTGGCGCCGTGCTTGTTCTTGACCTCGCAGGTGAAGGTGGTGTTGACGGCGTCGTCCACCTTCCTCACCGTCAGCTTGTTTTGCTCCACCACCACCGTGTCCGGCAGCGAGCCCGAAGCCCTGGAAACGACCAAACAGGAAGACAGGACGGGGTTAACACGAGGACAGAGCCACCCGTCGTCCATCTGCTGCACCTTACAGGTTAATCTGTGCTGTAAAGACGTGGAGTGTGTGCTGCTCACGTTGTCCAGGTGATGGTGGTGGGCTCGGGGTTGGCCGTGGCATGGCAGAACAGAACCGCGTCAGAGCGACCAACATACCAGTTGTGGTCGTAACCGTCGATGGTGACGGTCGGAGGGTCTGGAAGTGAAAGTTGTGCTTAATTACAATAAATAAACGGATCATTTTTGACAGTGCAGTCCTGTTAATTGTTTTACAGACTGATGCGGTTTAACTTTTTTAATATTTTTCACAGTTTTTGTGATGGCTGTGTCTGGCTGCTCCTGGTGTTTTAAGGTTTCCGTTTCATCAGGGGAAAGTTTCTGGGGGAGCGTTAAAGATGGGTGATTTTCAGGGTAAAACTCTCTGTCTTTACTGAAGACTTGCAAGAAGAAAGGCAGTTTTGGAACAAACAAAAGGAAGTTTTGCAGTTTGCCAGTAAACGTGAACACACCATTCCCATGGTAAAGCATGGTGGTGGTAGCATCATGCTGTGGAGATACTTGCAGCAGAAATATATATATACGCTTTAGATCAAAGCACATCCATCTGTTGGTGTGGTTCAGACCTAAATCCATCGGTTTGTGGCGAAACTTGAACATTAATATTCAGACACGTTTTCCGTTTAATTTAATTGAGCAGACAAAAATAAGTCTGTAGATCTGAATACAAATGCATGCCACACTTTAAAATGTTTAATTTAATAATAAAAAACATTGTGTGACATAAAATGCAGATGAAGTACTTGAAGGTTTGTGACTAACTTAATAAATTTCTGGAAAGGTCGAAAGGTGCAAATACTTTTGCACTCTGCTGTTGGGCCATTTTATTTGAAACAACACAATGTTTGTGGTGAAAATCAGGAAGAAATGAGAGAAAATAAGACATGAGTTCATGATGTGTCCACATGTTGCATCACAGCTCCAGTAAAATGGCCTTCAGACAGCTGAGCTCTCCAACCGCAGGTCATAAAACTCTCAATAAGAACAACAACAACTGACGGATGTCCAGCTTTTCTCTAAAAATCTTAAGTGAGGAGAAAATGCGTTAAATCTAAAATCAATCTGAGCTTTGGGACATTCTGCCCTTCATGTTTTTGCAACCATGCATTCTTTATACATGCATGGCTGCATTCTTCTTCCCATGTATTTATGCAGCTCATGTTTATCACACGTCTCACTTATATTTCTGCTGAATCGGCCTTTAACATCCTATTAAAGATGAGCAGGACGTTCAGTGGGAAGCATTTCCTTCCTGTGTTGCTGCATGAAGACATAACTTGTATATGGTTTTGGTTTATGTGCATTCAGTCACTGCTACCAACAGACTGATGGGCAGCTGGAATGTCGGCGTGATTCACTGTGAATGTTTAGATAAAAGAAATAAATAAAAAACTGAACAACATGTCAAGTTTTTACAACTTAAAAGATATTGGAAGTGAATAAAGTGGATTGCTTCATTTCTAATAATGTAATAACTTATTTTCACCCTACATACGACTGATTCAAACTTGTTTTCTGCCTCTGTGTTTGTTTTAGGTAACTTACACTCCACTGAGAGCTTCAGAACCTCGGTCCACGGCCGGTCCTGGGTCTTCTGGTCGACCAGACAGGTCACCTCTCTGCCGTTGTCCTCCGCCGTCGGGACCAGCCTGTACTCGCTCCGAACCGTCACCGTGCCGTCCGGCCCGTTTGTGGAGCTGGTTGAGTGGTTGCCGCCGACCGACGCCAGCCACTTGATGGTGGCGGCCGGTTTCCCGTCCGCCGCCTCGCAGTGGGCCACCATCACCGACTTGCTGCCAGCCTGGACCGTCACGGCTTTGGCCGAGTTCTTGGGCTTGGCTGGCGTCGCAGAAAATGGGAAGAAGGTGGAAGGGGAAGAGAAACCGTGGTGATAAGAACACAGATGGTCCAAAATCCAAAAAAAGAGGCACAGAAGGAAAAAGGTTAAAAAAAAAAAACAGTTTGTGTAAAAGAGTCGAGAAAAGAAGAAAGAAGGAAGAGATGATCAGTTTCATGTGTTTATAATTTCTCTACTTTGCTTTTGCTTTCAGCTTAAATTCACAGAACAAACCAAGGAATATTGCATGATTTTGACTAATACTAAACTGATGTATTGCTATTACAAAAAAACACCAAAGTAAACTGATAACGCTGAATAAAAACACACAAGAAATATCTAAGTTAGAAAACTTTACAAAAAAAACTTACAAAACCTATTAATAAATACAGTAAATATTAAACTTTTATAATCATTTCAGGGCATAAAAGTAGTAAAATACCACCAATGCACCAACAAAGTTTCAATATTATACACAATTATTACAACAGAAAACTATTTTGGAAATTGAATGCCATATTGCAATAACACTTTAAAAAATGCCTCGTTGTACCACCAAATATTTACAGTGTACTCTTCTTTTATTTGGACAAACAAAATGTATTTATTTTCACTGCAGTAACCTAATCTCACAGTGGGGGGTGGGGGGGATCTTGATGGTATTCCTGCTGTTATTCTTTTGCTAATAAATTAAAAAAAAATAATAATAATGCCCTTAACATTTTGAGATCTGAAAGGGCCTCTAAGCAAGATGTATTTGCAATAAAAAAAAGTCTATTAAGAAATGAAACATATTTTAAACCAAAAGATTGTTTAAAAGTGAAGTACAACGACCAAATAGCACCGCTTTGCTGCCAGGGACAAAATAAATGTCCGCTTTCTCACATCAAGTTCAGCTGTCTGCCAGCAGCAAACAGGCTTCACAGTGCTGACCTTCAAGGGAGCACAGGAACACTCCAGAGCCGAAAGGAAAAAACGCTGCTGTTATTTCTGTCAGTCCAGTTTGGGTCTGTTTTCTTTGTGCAAACATGACCTGCTCCTCTAAAAGTGACCTGTTTTTCTGGAAGTGTCACAGTTGAACAAAGAAGACTTTCATCTAAGAAGTAACTCCTCTAGTAAGTTAGTAAAGTCAATTTATAAAGCACAAAAATCACAACCAAAATGCACATAGTGAGAAAAGAAGCATAACAAAGAGTGAAATCATGACATCAGAGCCTGAGAAAACAAAACGGTTCTCAGCTGGTCGTTAGGAATCCTCCAGTCAGAAAAGTAAAGCTGAGGGGCCATTAAGACCCACAGAGTGAAAAGCCTGGTTCACACAGCAAGACCTTTATGCCAATTTCCTGACGATCTTAAAAATGCCCCGATTATCAGGATGGCTCTTAACATAATCTAAAGAGAGATTTCTGCAGGGTGAGGCGTGTTGAGAGAGATCTGGTCCTTTTTGCAATGGACACTGGGATCTCTTCCATCTAAAATCAGGGATATTCAACATGTTGGATCATCTTGACTCGATTTCACAGGGTGTGATTTCCTCCGAGGACGAACAAGAACACGACCTGTTGAATGTGACGGAAACACAGAGGGGAATCCAAAATAAAGACAAAACAAATGCCATGAACTTCTACTGTCCTTTTTCTCTGTTAAAATAGTTCAAACTATCACCGTTGCTTCTTCCCAGTCAGCCATGCTTGTTTACACCGAACTCATGTTGAGTTCTGTGAAATTTGGCATCTGATGTGTGAATGTATGTGTGTGAAATCGGTGTGTGTGTGTGTTGTGCTCTCTGCCATGAGACTGTATTGTATGACAAAGCCTGCAATACCTGGGATTTTTTTTTATTAACATGTGGGGTGTGTCAGGTTTTGAAAATCGACCGACACTTTGAAATTCACCAGGCACAGCATCCAGACCTGAAACTGATGATCTGTCCCGACTGGTAAAAACAGCATTACAGTAATGCAAAAGTGATGACACAAATGTGTGAATAATGTTCTCTAGATATCATATATTTAAAGTTCCTGAGCTAAAACCAGCCACCAGGTGAGAGGATCTCTTTATATTCATGCACACGTCTCTGTATCCTGTTCATATTTGATGCAGATCATATAACAAGTGGCATCTGCAGAGCCTGGTTTCCTTACATGTTGATATAAAATGTGGGCAAATAGTTCCTTCAAATAAGAGGATTTCACTTTGATTAATCAGAGTCATTCAGGTGTGTGGAAGCACATTTCCAACAGGCTGTCTCATCGCTGCAAGAAGAACAGCAACCATCTGGTGTCTCAAACATACAGCTGTGTCGCAATAAATTAGAATATCCTCAAAAAGCAGCTTTTTTATCTCACTCATTTCATTTAAAAACAAAACTCAAACATTTAGAGCATGGAATAGATATATTTAAGCTTAATTAAGGTTAATTTTAATCATTCTTGATGAAAATATTAAAAGTGGAATGTTACGTCAGACCAATAGAAATGATTTTTTGATACAGATGTACGTCCATGTCCTGTACGGTCTGCGCTGACCACTGCGGTGTGACATGGAGCCGATGAGCCTCGGTTCTGCTGAGGCCTTGATGAATAATGACCTTCATCGGCTGTGGCGCCTCGTCTTCCTCTTGACAATCAACCGGTGATGCCATGGTTGCGAGAGCCAGTGTTGGTACTTTTGGCAAAGAGAACCACTGGCAAACAGTAGAAATCTTTTAAACATGTAATTTCTAATCAAATTAAAATTAAAACATCTAATATTTTCCCAGAGTTCATGCTCCTTTTACCTTGTTTCATTATATTTTGAGAGATATCTGGCCTTTCTGTCACAAACAAACTTGTAGTTGAAGGAAACACTTCAGTATATTTATTATTTGTAGTAATGAGGTAATGCCCTCTACATGAACTGGGCATTTATGATGTCTACAACCCTGGATCATTATAAATACACACAGATCAGGTCATGAAAGGCATAAACTTCAGTTTTACTTATAGATGTGAATAAGGCAGCATGTTTCACTAGCAAATTTCACATGGATGCTTGTCTATATAAAAAACTACATGATCATATTTATGGTTAGACATAACATCTTGGTTAAATGACCCCCAGTGTTAATTCAGCAAAATTCTCATTTATTCCCATAATTATTATGATTTCATACATTTTCAAGCTCTGCTTCTCATTAAAGATCATTAAAGCTGTTATTTCCTGTTTACCCATTTTCCACCAAACTTTTTACTTCAACTAAACTTTCCATGATTATACTTGGAAACAGCAGCATCCTTATGCATTATTGTGTGGGTCATAACATGAACACAATATTTCAATCAAATGTTATTTGTATAGCACATTTCAGCAGCAAGGCATTTCAAAGTGCTTTACATAATTAAAATAAAAACAGCATGTGACATTAAATAAAGAGAAAGAGATTTAAAAAAAACCAAAACATTAAAACCCCTTTAGGACTTCAGTTAAACGTCGTTTAACTGGGATTCTAACCCTCAGGGACTTTAGTCAAAAACACCGTTTGACAGGGACTCCAACCTCTAGGTTTTTAGTTGAAACTCCGTCAACTGGGACTCTAAACCCCGTAGAACTTTAAACGTCATTTAACTGGGACGTTTTCCGGGGGGCTTTACATCATTAAAACGTAGAAAAGAAATAAAAAAATGTAAAACATTAAAGACATAAAAACATGGAAGACATCAAAACCGGCACTTTAACCCTAATTTAGCCATAAGCAACTCTAAACAGGTGGGTTTTAAGTTGAGTATTAAAAATATTTTTAGAATTGTTCTGACCCAACATCTGAATTTTGATCTGCTTTAAGCATCAAACAGACGTAAACAGCAGACGTAGACCACTCTGTGTGTAGAAAAGCCATTTGTGAGTTTATGAATTAAATGACCTAAATAAATCACCTTTCCAAATGGTATGCTAATTCAGTGATGTTCACATGTAACTGCAGCGTTGGACCAGTTGCAGATAATCACTAAAAGATTGGTACTCTAAAGGATCTTTGGCTCAGTCACCATGCCTGTCGGCTTCCTGATAAGCAGTTTAAATTGGACGGTTTATTGATGGAGCCGCATCTCATCCAATCCAGAATGAGAAGATAAAACCTTCCTCGTCCCAGTCATTTTCAGTTTTTTTCCTCCATTCTGCTCCGCGCTGCGCTGGTGTTTTGGAAGAGACGGCTGAATTTCCCTCTCTGATGTGAGCTTGTCAATCACCTGCAGCTCTGACTCTGGTCAGACTTCGACATCAGAACCTCGCCTCTGGCTTTGTGCTGCGTGTCATGTATCACTTCTTTGATACCAGCATCAATGACACGTCGAAGCTGCTGCCTGCTGCGCAGATTGGCCCCCCGTTTCATCATGGGGTTGTACATTTTTCAATCTTGTCGAGTTCTTGTATAAAAACTGCCAGAGTCCAGACGTTTGGCTCCACCTCGCTGACTGAAACGTCTGCCGAGGTGACAGGACAGCGAGCCGTCACGGATGGAGAGGAAACATTTCAACCTTGTTCCCCGGAACGGACTTAAAATAAGCCAGAACTGCTATTGTGAGGCTCTTGTCAAGATGAGTGACAGAGCCAAGGTGGAGACGTGTAATTATTGGAGATAATTAAATTCTAGAGTGTGGTAAAGAGAATCAGTGTCAGAAGAACAGGGGAACGGCACCATCTGTCCCATCTATATGCAACTAAGAAATGATTTCAGTTTTTTTAATTTACATTCCCACTACTGCTTGAATTTATTATCAAATATTTTATTATTCCATCTTCTATGTAGGTGACTTCAGAGTTGCTCTGTAATAGAAAAGCACCTGCAGAAATTGTCTCAACATAAAGGTACGGCACTGAGAACACTAATAAAACAGATGAGAAATTGATAGAAACGAGACAAAGCTGTTATTAAATTATGTGACAAATGCAGGGTGAGATGGAAAAATAAAGAAATACGTTTAAAGAGTCACAGAGCAGAAAGGATGAGGAAAAAAAAAAAAAAGAGCGGCTGAATGGGTTTTGATTGATCTGGAGGCTTAAAGACGTCAGGAGAATCTGTCCATGATGTTTTCCGTGACGTTGCATCCAATCGAGCAGCTTCGACTCTTCACCTCAGCCTGAGGTTTTCTATCAGCACAGCAGTTAGCTTAAACAAACAGAGCTCACCGACGGGTGGAAAGCCGGTTATATATTTATTTACACTGTTTTCCCACTACTAGCACTGCAACACATTCAAATAATGACTAAAACCCACACGGGATTTTTGTGATAGCCTGAAAATACACTAAAAAAACAACTACTGATTGTGTAAGTTTATCTTAAACTCAAAAAAATCAATTTGCTGAAAGAAAATATTTACATTGCACTTTACCACTGAGGTTCTTGTACAGAGGCTATGATGCTGCAGACGGTTAATATGACATGATTCATCTAATAAAATGAAATATCTAAAGTAGCATCACTTGACAGGCAATAATTAAATTAAGTTTATTTATATGATGCCAATTCATAACTGTACATTCAGCATAATATAAAGAAATATATAATAAGATCTAAATACACACAATATCAGAGTTAAACAGTCAAGTTCAGCTTATTATGATTATTGGTAAAAATGTAAGAAAGGTAAAGCTACTATTCCAATAATATCTGCCTAATAAATAGAACTAATAATACAGAGTTTAACCAATTATAAGCTTATTCTCAGCCCTGCAAGTAAAATCAGCTTTATATATGTGACAAACTCGTCACTTATTTTGAAATGTTTCTCAAACACAACACATTTAAGGGAAAAAAACTATATATTTTATAATCTTAAGGGGAAAAAAACAAACGTTTCCAGATAATTGGATGTTGTAAATAGTGAACAAAATGAGGATATTGAGGTAGAAGTCCTGACATACTTTTAATACTTCACACCAAAAGGGATTAAAATTGTCAGAGAAGTTTAAGATCGTTTCTTTGCTACTCATGGTAACGTTTAAAATTTCTTCTCCGATGACATCGAGGAAAGATTTTGTCATGTGAAACAAGATTTCAGTAAAACATGTTGAAGTTCAGGCATCGGTTAACTATGAACCCACTGCATAGTTAGTAAATACACAACTATCTATTGCTCAATCATGTGTGGATACTAAACACTTTCATTAGTAGCTAAATAATTAACATTATTAGCACATAATTTATGTTAGAACAGGTCAACTAAGCAGGAAGCGCATCATTAAGTCACAAATACGTATATAAACGTTGATAAAGACATCGGTTTGGTAGAGAAAACAGCCCAACATATTTCCCAGGTAAAGACAACACGGACCTTCGCCCTGATGATAACTCAACCATTTCCTCCCCTGATGCCTCTGGGTTAGTGGGCTGCGCTGGTGTGTGGCTCTTAAAATTGAAACTGATATGTTAGCAAATCAGATTAAAGCAACCCATGAGCCTGGCTTTATGCTAGCTGGTAAATGTGACCCATGCAGTTTCAGCAAAATAAAAAATAATCATGTAGAACAACCGGATCATGTGGGGTTTTAAATAGAAAATCTGATCAGTGCGTGACGCCTGGTAGCGCGCCGCGTCTTCAAGGCAGGTCAAACAAAAGGCTGGGGACACATATTGATGTTTCCTCCCTCTCTCCATTTCTAAACATGGCATCTCTCACCGCTGTGCTGTGATGAAGGGCGGTCAGGTGATTTATTCTGTTATTTTCTACTTTGTTGAATGCATTGTCAAAAATCAATACATGCTTCTAGATCCTGCGAAGGCTTTAGGATCCATGTCTCACCAGCTGCCCGGGTTCAGAAAACTCTGCTCTCAGCCTGACACTCCCCTGCACACATTTACACAGGTTGTCATGAAAACATCTGTTTGCGTCTGAACTCCATGTCAACGTATAACAACACATGAATATTCAACATGGGAATCTTTTATCCTGTAATCATTGTAATGTTTTGACAACTCATTACTGGCCTCTGGAAATGTTACCAGACAATAACTTTGGCCTGAGATTAATTTAGATTGCCTCTATGAACCATCCAATCGTCTAAAAGGCATTAATTAGAAATAATTCTTACCATCATTGACATGCAAGGAGAAAAAAAAGCCACACGGATATTAGAAGCATCTAAAGTTTCCACATTTAAAGGCTATTTATGCTCAATTTAAGATTCCTTTCATGAGCATAAGCTTTCAATCATGTGGTAATTTTACATCTGCAGATGTAATAAACAAAACAAGATGAATGTTACTATTGTAGTTTTAACCTGCTGGTGCGTTCTGATTCTGACTTTTAATTTGAAAATCTAAAGAAAAAATGAAAAGAAAAAAAAGAAGACTGCACGGCGGGACAGCTGGTAGAAAAGAAGGTCCTGGGTTTGAACTCTGACCTACTTTAGTCTCCACTGAGTTTACATATTCTCCCTGTGCATGTCCGGGTCTCTCCAGGTACTCCGACTTCCTCCCACTTTACAAAAACATGACTGCTTTGGGTCTTGTTTGAGTTAATGTATCAGAAAAAGTTTAGCCTTTAATAAACGTTTCCTCTTGGGGGAACCAAAGATGTTTCCAGGTATATGTAACGTCGTTCCTGTAAGTTCTGGCTCTTTACCCATTTTGAATGCACTGCAGTTTGACCGGGACGATCCTGAAGGTTTTCAGTCGTTTCGTGACTTTCTTGTTGGAGAAGACATGACTGGGCACAAATTCGTTCCAACAGCAAGCTTAAAATTGGACTAAAAGAGAATTATGTGACTGACAAGAAGTGAAATGGGTCTAAATGTGCAAATATAAACATATCAGCAAAATCTCATGACTGCTACAGCTTTACAGTGTGTCGAACGTCCAACAGTCACTGCAATATCATTGTGTGCAAAATCACGATCGCAAAGGACCGAATGCAAGACTTTAATGGATGCAACATTTGATGTCCTATCCATTCACTGTCTCCCTATTGATAATATATTTAGCGAGTTGAGTGGGATTTATTTAACGACTCGGTCTTGTTTGGTGAAGTGGTCTAGTCGTAATAACTTGGTTAATTGTCAAACTTGCTCAAGTCCTGATCACTTCCTCTCAGTGCTCATAATGTTATGCCTCATCGGCGTCCAGAACCTCTTATGCATTATGAGTTTGCTCAGATTGTGATTTTATGTGCAACTATAACTAACAGCTTCTGTTTTCAGGGGAACGTTTGTCACACCAAAAAAAAAATACCTTCAGCCACTACAGCTTTATAAGAAGTTCAACCAGCAAGCCAAATAAATAAATCACAACAGGATAGATTCTGCAAGAATTTAGCAGGAAAAAACACCATTTATTTCCCCTCAGTGAAGTCAGATCCACTCCATTCACCTGAATGTACATTAACACCCTCGTCTGAAACAGCAGCTGCATGAACGCACATATACCAGACCGCTAATGTACTGCACTCGCCCTCACCTGCAATCATATTTCTGTCTTGCTGGCTTCGCTAAATTCAATAAGATGCAATATATTTGGCTGCCACTTATTACGTGTGGTCCCCATCCAAGATGATATGCCATCAATCACTGCCACGCCAGACATTTTTTTAAATTCACACTCCAACAAGAGCTAACAAGATTGGCTGGCTGTGCTGCTCTAACCAATAAGTGCTGTTAGGATTATGTATTCATACTAAAATAAGTCATGATACAATCGGGGAGCCCGTGGTTCAATATCCAATACAACGTAATATGATTGGCTTCCAGCAGCCGTGGGGTCTAATGTGATTGGCTCATATGGATTGCATTTCCAAGAAGATAGAATACGACTGTTCTCCAGTGACTTCGAGGTATTCAGTTTGCCAAATGCTTTCAGTCGGGCCAGGTTCAGTCTCAGGGAGTTTGGCACCGCCTCAGATCCACACAAAAAGACAACCGAGCTTTCCAGCAGGTATTTCCCAGTCTGGCTCCACTTCGTGCCAAGAGAAGCAGCAGTTGGGAGGCTTAGCCCAGATCCTTCTCTGCATAAGCCAGGAAATATCTCCATATTCCTTTTACAGAACCACAACAAAAAAATGCATCTTCTGTGTCATGCTATCTCTGGGACGGATAGCCCTACGACCTGCTGACCCTCTGAATATGACGTAATGCTCTTCAGAAAATGGCCAACTGCTCCATGACAGACGTCAAAACAACTTCAACGCTCCTGTAAAGCTGGTCAAAATACAGACAGCTGCCAACATAATATCACTTCTATTTATTTGATTTCACTTTAAAAATGGTGGATGCTGCACAAACAGACAAGGATGTGAACCAAACGTGTCACTTTACCTTAAACCTTTAATGAGGAAAGAAGACGGTGAAGCGTCAGAGAACACTTTGACAAGGTAACAAAATTAATGTTCATTTTTATCAGTAAGCAAAAATAGTCTGATGCAATTAAATGTGTCATTACAGAGAAGCTATGGGTCTAATTATTAGTAGCCCTGCAGAAAATGAATCAAAATTTGTGGGAAGGGCTGAAAAAGCACAAATCTGATCCGGTTACAGCGGTTCTGTTAGGAGCAATGGGTCAAACTTAAAGGATATCCAAAACATGTGGCCCAATTCATTCGGTTTACAAACCAAATACAGAACAAAATTATGTCAAATTCTGAAGTGCAATAAAGGTTTCTTATAAAACCATAATTATTCTGGAATTTAGCCCCAAGAAATTATTTTTGCTAATCCGAGATGACAAAATTCAGGAAATGCTTAGTCTGATTTATATCATAAACTGAGTGAAAAAATATATTAGATGTTTGTGCAGGAGACAAAATATCCTTGAGTTTAATATGAAAAACAGGTAATAATTTATTCACAGCCCCCATTTGAAACAATCTTCTCGTCTGCCTCTTTACAATAGAAAAACAGCCTTTTGACCGTTCAGTGACAGAAATGACTAATAATATGTTCTCTTGAAAAATAAACCAACAAAACAGAAAACAAGGATTCAAAATCCCATCTCTCCCTGAAGAATGAGTGATGAATAAAAGCATCAGGCATCTAGAGAATATTAAACTCCTCTGTCTATTCAGCCCAGGGTCTATTATGTTAGAGCGTTTGTTTCTGCAGAGTGCTGAATGTAGGAGGCTCTTGTTCTTCCAGGACTAATTTTTAATGTGTGCATGCAGCACTTCAGGGAAACAACAAAATGAACAGTTTGTTATTTAAGCACGAAGCCTTCTAAGTTTATTTTATTATTATTATTTTGGAGATGAAAAAACTCCGGCATCATTCTCTTTTTGACAAGGCAAATGGATAAATAGTAGAAGCCGTCTAAGATTGCAAAAAGAATGTGTCGCCTTTTAACACCCACTCAGTTTAAACCACAAAGACTCCAGCCTCAGTGGCATTTTTCTACTACTCCCATTATTGGCTTTAAGTGTTTGCTGCTTTGCAGTCTGCTGAGATCTGACAATGCAGAGGGTAAGAGCGAACACTGAACAAGCACTTGGCATCTTAGACTTTGCTCCTCAACACATATTGTTCACTTTAAGTATTCAAATAAGCTACATTTGCTTTCAAGAATTTAATTTTTAAGGCACTGAAGGTTTTGAAATTGTGCAAATTAAAAAAACCCTCAGATTTTCAGTCTTTAAACTATCTATCCTCTCTACCATTGGTACCAGGTCACAGTTGTTCCCTCTACTATAATGGAACTTGTCTGTTGTGTCCCTGAACCGTCCTGTTAGCTATAAACCGTTGGACGTCTGGTGCCATTTTGTCCTTCTTCCCAGTTCTAGCAGGAGTTCCTGCTCTGCTGCTTTGTGCTCATCATTAATCTCTCCTGTTAGGTTTCTGTCCTGGTTCCTGTCATGTTGGAGCAGAAACTTGCTTCCTGTTAGAGTGTTATACACATAATCAGGAAGGGGGACTGAATCCAACTTCTCATCACTTTCTAAGGAAGACTTTTTTTTTATTATTATTATTATTATTATTATTATTATTATTATTATTATTATTATTATTATTATTAAATGAATAAGGTAATTTAATTACACTTGTATTAAAAATCCAAACAAAATAAATATTGGTTTTGGCAATCAAACTGTAGCACTTTAGTTTCAGAAACACAAATTAACCATCAACCAACTTCCATTTATTCATATTAGTTATACATTAATTGTCAATGAGTCATTATTACATTTTGTTTATTACGGCAACTGACAATACTACAGCTAATTATGGATTATGATCTATTAAAGGTAAATAAAAAGATTGCTGCATATTAAATTTGATCTTAAACTCTGTTAATGTGTGGATTAAGAGGTAATAAAACAAGTTTTCCTACCTTAACAGAACCTACGAAAAGTTTCTGTTCTCATTCAACAAACACCAAACGACAGCGTCAGCAGCAACACTCAGGTCATTCTTTAGGAGTCAGAATATGTTCCCATGTCTAAAGTGAAAAATAGTTATGGCTAGTTGTTTAGTAGATGTGCATTAGTGAATAAAAACTTCCCATATATAAAGCCCAGACTTCTTTACGTTTTGTAGAGTCATTTTAAACACAAAGCATTTGCAACTGACTGGACAAATTAGCCAATTTAAAAATACAAGCATGGTGGTGGTTTACTTTCAAGATGGCGTCACATTAGGGTCCTGGGTGGAGCATCATGGGAAGCAGTGGCATTGTATCCATTGTCACTGTAATTTACTGCCTTAATTGTTTGGACCGCGGCAGAAGGTTCTGCAGCTAACATCCTGGTGCCAGATACTCCAGGACACCTTCGGGGGTCCACAGGCTTCCACGTCTCAACAGGTTTGGGCCGTTTTTGGCAGCAGAACGGCGACCGAAGCAACATTAGGCAGGTGGCCATAATGTTACGCCTGATTGGTGGATGAAATGCAGTAAAGGCAGCTCCCAGCGTGTATGTGTTGGGATGAAAAAATTTCACCGTGCCAGAACATCTATTGCTTTTTTTTATCTTTAATTATTTGGTTTGCTGTCATATTTGGGTTTTAAAGTAGAAAAGAGGTTCATAAAAAATTATGTTTTATTTTTAATCTTTGTTCTCTTCCTTTAAAAAGAGAGCTTGCATCTCTGTGTAATAGAAAAGGCTACAGAAACATTTATTTCCTCCATGCTGCAAGTTGTAATTTTTAACAGACTGCACCAAATACAGAAGGAATACATGCGTATGCTGCAGTCAAAAACTAATTACAGAACATCCATTTTAAATATCTGGGCAGGAGGAAGACAAAATGCTGGTGAAGCTAATCTATGCAGTCTTCAGATAACACGTATAAGTGATACAGTAGGAAGTTCTGTAATAAAACACCTGCAGGTCATCTCATCTTCCAAATTACCCTCTGATCACATCAGATCAACACATTTACCCAAATTACCTGAGTCTTCCTTCACAGTCTGAAAGCGAGTTGGAGAAACCCCAGGAGTCAAATCAAGAGTATTTCCAGGAAATCCTTCTTATATTTTATGCAGCATGTTATCAGGATAAACCCAGAGACAATTTGGCAGTGCTTTAACTTTAGCCTTCTAAGACTTCAGGTCCGTTGGGAACCGTTTTGTTTTAAAACGCAGAGATAATCAGACGGCGGAGAGGAAAGATGAACAGTAAGAGGAGTTTTTCAAAGCCTCTCTAAAGCTCCGCTGACAGAAAGTGCAAGTCCTGTGGAGGATTTTGGTGTTTTAATCATTCACATGTGGGCCTGACATATATTTATCCATAAATGAACGACACAAACAGCTGTTTGTGGTCTGGTGTGCGTACTCACCGAGCATTATGAGCGTGGTGGTTCCCTGCTCGTTTCCAGACGGGTACGTAGCGTACTCGCAGGTGTACCGTCCGGCATCGGACATGCGCAGGTCTTTAATCCTTATGGACGGGATCCTCAGGTTGTTTTGGAGAAAAATAACTCGATCCCTAAAGGCCACGTTGGGAAAACTCTGCCCATAGGTGGGGTGGTACACGGCAATGTTGTCCCTCTGGCCATCGACAGGTTCCCATATCCACGATACCTGGGAGAGCAGAGTGTTTTAACAAACACTGGAACATTAATGAGCTAATTTAAGGCAATGGAGTGAGAATAAAAGTATGCAAAATACACAGCAGTTAAAAAAAACCTGCTGTGCGATGGAAAAACCCAGTTTTATAACTTATATTTGTTTTACATAATTAAACATGAATAAATAAAAAATGCCAAAAGGCCTTTTTGGGTTTGTTTGGAGAACAAGGACAACAACTGAATCACATTTAAAACATTTTATTTAGTGACTAAATTGAATTTTATAGACCAATTACCCAGCTAAACAGATTTATAGCAACCTTGATTAAAAATATTGCAAAATGAAAATGTTACATTAATAAGAAATGTAAATGGAAGACATTATTGCTTTAAAAAAAAAGAAGAAGACTCATCATCAACCACCTCTGCTGCTAAATTAACATTTTGCCATTTTATGGTTTATTATTACAGTTTTAACTACATTAATTGTTATTTTGATGCAGAGGAGGTTTCAGAGCGTGGACAGCTGACGTCAGAGAATCCAATGACATGTTTACATGTGTAGGAGGTGGAGAGTAAAAGGCTCTTAGCTGCTACTTTATAATCATCAAGTGGCTTCGCTTAAAGCGACACATTTCCCACTAAAACACACTGAATGGCTTACTTATCCAGTCAGCTGGACATATAATCAGAAAGACTTACCAAACCTGCCGTTCCTTCACTTTCTGCACCACGATACAGAACAGAAAGGCTACATGGATTCATGGAGATGAAATGGGAACATTTACAACAGCTAGATTTGAAATAGTGTGTGCAAACATTAAACAGGACACAGCAAAGAGTGGTGCTGCATTTTTCAAGAGCTTTGAACTTAATGACTTCAGGACAAACTTTAGCTTCTTCAAGCGGAAATGACAAGTGACCCTTATAGGTAAGCGCTTGGTGACTGCTGTGTTTCAATGTCTCTGTGTGTTTTCACATGAGGGCAAAGTTCAAGCTACAGTAAATAAAAATCTCTGTAAATAAATAAATTGAGTCCTCAGAGAGGCATCGTTGAAAATGTATACTTCTGCTTCAAATATCAGAAGTCGAGGCTCAAGTCAGAATTATTTAACGTTAATGCAGCCACCTCATAAATAACTTCTAACTTCAAATCTCAGTTCAGTACAGCAGCAAATAGAAGTTCAGGTGCTTTTAAAATATGAAGGTGAAACTGAACTGAAGCATTCAGACAGAATTAGGACTTGTGGAAGGTGACAGCAAGTTTTAATGGGCTAATTCTTACAGAAATCTGAGAAGTAAAACATGGAAATATTGGAATTAAAGATCTGACCTCATTTGTGAGAAAGACAAAAGTAAGGAATGAGTTATTCTAATATTAGCTCACCATCTCTCTGTTTTAGCATAATGTATAAGACTAGATCCAGAGTCTGCGACTCCAACCCTCAAGTTTGACTCTCCTGCAACTTTTGGATGTGTCCTGCTCCAACACACCTCAATCAAATGGCTGAATTACATTATTTCCATGTCAGCAGGTTTTTCTAAGGCCTGGTCATTAATTATTCGTTTGATTCAGGTGTGTGGAAGCAGAGAGGAAAAGTTGCGGGACAGTGGCACTCGAGGACTGGAATTGCATTTATTGGCTGGAATAGGCCTAATAAGTCTCCACACAAAACATCTGGATTGTTTGCTCTCCATGACAACCTTCAATCATCCGTCAGCTGCTTGGATTCTTCCAAATGGGACTTTAAGGATCCCATTTGGATTATTCTATATAGAACAATCCAACTTGGTGAAAGCAGCAGATTTTCCATCCATATAAACTTTGAATCTGATAAAAGAACTGTAATGACGGCGTGTTCAGGACTTTCACACCAAGAACCTGACATGTTTTCACTGACATCTTCTTCTAAACGTTGGATGGATGCATCTTATAGCTTTACTGATTCTTTTTTAGATTACTATTCCTGCCACATATCCTCCACAGTCAGTTCATTGCAGTACAACTACAGAAATTTTAGGTTTTTTTTTTTTTAAAGAAATGACTTAAATAGATTCATTTTTGATGACATTCAAGTTACTGAGATGCACCAAAATCAGCCAAAGTGGTAAAAAAGAACAAAGAAACACTTTGGGTAAGGGCCCATAAATCTTTTACGGGACTGAATGAAAGATTTGCTTTACTTACAGATTCTCTCTCAAGGACCATTATAAGCTTTTCTTTGAGAGATTTCTGATTGTGACAAATATCGATATCTGCAGAGACTCTGCCCTGAGGGAGAACACTGTGATGCTTTCCCACATTGATTTCATTTTTCTCTGCTGTTTTCAAAGAGACAGCCGAATATTGGCTAAAGTGGGAGTCCAGGAAGGAGAGGGAATACAGCTCATCAATACACATTTAGCAAACATCTAAACGAATGACATCTGAGGGGGAAAATAACGGCGAAACAGAGGGGGATACAGACAGGGATGCAGACTCTACGCCACATATCATCTCAAATTAGGAGATGAGACTCCCTGTTCAGTTGTTGATTGCAGCGAAAATAAAACACAGGACTAATGAATCCATGTGCAATTTCAGATTTTGTATATGTGAGCAAATTACCTATTGATTCCAACCAGCAGCCTGAGGGCAGCAGATCCCTGAAGATCCAACTGAACTAGCAAACAGCTCATTTATGCGGGGGGTTTATGTATTCTATGAAACGTACTGGAAATGGGCAGGAAGTGAATGAAAACCATCACAACTCCTGCAGAATTAATTAGTTTGCTTTGTTTACCCCTACACAGCTGCATGTTTAATATCTGATGGTTGGGTGAAGTTAATGTCAGTTTTTATAATACGGCATTCCTCTGGCTAATTGTAAAAACCGTAATGGAAACATGTTTTTACATCACACCAGAGCTTTTTGTATGTACTGGTCTTCTTGGACAATACGCGTTACTGTGTGAGCAGAATTATCCACATATCATATTAATTCATTTCTAATTTTAAATAAACACTGCAATTGTGAAATTCTTACCATTTCACAACATTAGCAGGATAACAAAAAGTTTTGCACACATTTGAAATGGAGAAAACTTGATATAACCACCTGGGCTCCTCGGATAGAAAACAGTTTACTACTTAGCTTTGAACATTGTGCACCGAGTACAGACTAATTCACAGTTCAGCATTTGTGGAAATTCGTGCAGAAAATAAACTTTAATTTACTTGCATGTTTTGTTTTTTTTGTAGAGCATATCTAAAATATTCTAAGTAAAATACAGCTGGGAAATTGCAGGCATTTCTGATCTCTAGCTCCTGTAAATAATGGTCCACTGTAACTACAATATTGAGAATATACTGAAATGAACTTCAATGTAGGATTGGACATATTTAAATACATATTTTTGGATATAAATCTGTTTCATAGAAAGAGCCTTTAGATTAATTCTAATCTAAATTAAAATAAACTTTGGAAATGAGAGGATTGTGTATGTAATTTCATAATGATCTTACATTGGATGTTTTTATGCAAATCCATTAAACTCTGTGATGTTTAAGGTTTAAATTTGTGATGCAAGGCAGACGTATATAATGCCAAGTTATTTCCAGAACTTCATGTAATCAGTGATGTTTCTGTACGTGATAACAGAGCCTGCCAATGGCCTAATATAAAGTTTGTAAAACAGGATTTGTTGACCAAAGCAATTATTTAGTTGACCTGTGGAACAGACTCAGACGTGTCGGGTCGCTTTGCTGTCCGTAGCACAGAGCAGCTGTTTGTTTTAGCAGCAGGGGTGGATGCATGCACAGACTCACTCAGCAGAAAGAGGACGCCTGAACAAAACACCAACTAGTGGCACCTTTCCATGGAGGTGTGGGCGTGTTTATTTATGCTGCAGAACAGAAGCTCTGCAGAGCATCTGCTAGATTACATTTATTTCCCTATGATTTTTTTTTAAATTCTGTAACATCAATGCCAAAGGCTGCGGTTTTTCTTCTCATTTCTTGTCTGCAGCTCATTAGAACATTGCTGCAGAGATGAATCTGTTACATAGGCAGAAAGTTGAGTAAACGCAAGGCTCTTTGTTTTTCTTCCCACATATAGTTGGTAGGTTGATACTCCTGGTTCTCCCTGCATTTCTGTTGTTTTTCTGTCCAACTTTTCAAATGGTTAGAGGCACCGCCCATACAGAGGCTGGTACTGGTTCTGCTGGAGTCAGAAAATCTGACTTTGAAAATCTTAGATGTCATCATCATTTTCAAACTGAATGTGACTTTGTGTGATTTGCTGTTAGATTAAATTGGACTGAACTGTCTACAGTATGAATAAATGCTACCAAGTATTTTTAGTTTAGTTTCTAGTAAAAATATCTTAGTACACTTGAAATAAGACAAAACTTGCAAGTAACTTTTTAGGAACTTGTTCCAAGTTAATTTCTTATTAATTTTTGGGGAAAAACAAAAGGACTAGTTTCACTTATTTCACTTGTAACATGGGAACATGTTTTGTTATTAGTGAAAAAATCTATCAGTGGAACAAGTCCTCCATCACTATGAAGAATTATTAACCTAAAAAAGCTCCTATTTCTTGTGGAAAGATACTTGTAAGTTAGCTCACTTTAAATAGGGAAAAATAAAGTTATTTGCACTAAAAACTAGACCAAAAAATACTTATGATTCTGTTTTTGCAGTGTGTCAAAAGAGATTATTTGTACTATGCTGATAAAGTAAATAACTTAATCGAAACAAAGCGAATTTACAAATCTTGACTAATTTGACATTATTTTTCCAAAGTCGCAACTCTGAATCACTGATTTGCTGAGTGATTCAGCAAATCAAACATCCAGAAACACAAAGCACTGGATGCAGTGGAGCTCTGGATTCTAGATCAGCGAAGATGGGCTCTCTGGAGTGATGACTCACACCTTTCCGTTTGGTAATCCAAAGCATAAGTCTGGTTTAAATTATCTTGGCTCTACACAGAGAGACATTCTGAACAATTTCAAGCTTCCAATTGTCCTTCCTGTTCCAACATCACTGTGCACCGGCACAGAACGTAAAGAGCAAGCAAGACTGATGTGAAAGATTCTTGAGAGGCAGAGAGTCCAGAAAGAAAACCTTTGGGATGAAAAAGAACAAACTACAAGCCAGATCTTCTCGTCCAACATCAGTGTCTGATTACAAAAGGTGTGAAAAAGTTGCCACGTATTTACAAAAACAGACTCAACCTTTTGGAAGACATTCATAGGAGAGTTGAACCTGCATTAAAGCTGGGCTGTCATTAAAGGCAAGGGAGTTAAAAATGTCAGTCTGGTGTTTGTCCATTTTCTTGTATTATTGAAATTCTCTGTTTTAAATTCAAACATTTTAAATCAAATCTTTAAAAATTATGCTATCCCAGAAAGATCAGAGGTTTGTACCAAAGAATCATGTTTAATATGTGGAAATCGTTAAAACAAATCAATGTTCAGAAAAGTCTTGCTTAATTGTAGCTGATGCTCTGATACTTTGGGGAAAAGACTGCAGAATGCAAATTATGATTAATAACACAACTACTTACATGTTAAATAGCAATAAAATACAAAATAAAATAGAGTATTTTTGGAAATAATTAAGAGAAAAGCTTAGATTCACAGAAAAAATGCTTTGTGTTGATGTTGCTGTAAAAAGGGATCCATCAGTATGTTTTCCACTCATCCTCTGGAGCTTCATCCCCCCACCCATCTGTTGATGGAGCCTCTTAGAGCCAGCTTTTATCCTGCTGTGGAGGCTGCTCAGGTTTCCACAAAAATCTGCTCTTTACCTCTATAAAAAGAAACTCTTTTCAACAGAAAGTCGATCTCCTTTCAGAAAAACATGTTTATTGTTGATTCTTTGAACGTTTTTGGGAGATGGAGGAATCTTAGCCCCAAAATAATGCAGTGCCCCCTTCTTCTAACCTTTAGAAAGTCATCAAAGCCAAAGCATTCAAAGCTAATCAAAACAGTGTTGGTTTTTGTGCCAACCTGTGTGAGCTTGGTTAAACTCCCTCCATCGACGAATTCACAGCGCAGATCGACGGATTCTGTGGGATACGCCTCCAACTCTTCCTCCACTCGCACTTTCTGAGCAACGACACCTGCAGCAAAAGAAAAGGGAAAATCAGGATTCGCAAAATTCCTCTAAACTCAATTTTTTACCATTTGAAAATGACTAGCAGAGCACAAACATAGCATACGTCTGGAGCTATAACTTAATTAGAGATAAAAATGTTTGGTAACAAGCCTCGGGGAGCATCTCAGACAGTTTTTTTCATCTCAACTCCTGCTTATTACAGTAAAAATCACCCACAGGGGGCTGGCGCTAGGAGGCGAGCCTCCAGGAACGCCACGCCGCTTGGGAATGTTCTGCTTTTGATGGAAAAGCAAAATCAGCTTATAACCCCAAGCAGGAAAAGTTCTGCTGAGCAGCACCGGTCAAACGGACCTACGTAGCTCCACCGAGAACAAACAGGGAAGTCGTCCTCCTTGAACTTAAAGAGAGCAGCAAGACAAGAAGTCAAGCAGCGTCTCAGAGCTCGGCAGGATCTGGTTTTAATGAGCAAGTTTAGAAAAAAGGTTAAAAATGTATCACTTGTGCTTAAATTTGAGCAGAAACATCATCAAAACCTGAAAACTGGAGAGAAACGATTCCCTTGATTAACATGCAGCTCCGTTGTGTGACTGAAGGAAAAGTTCCAGATCATGACGGATCTCCAGAGGAATCTTCTATCAGAAACATTCAGATTACAGTTTGTTTTGTTTTTTTGTCAGAAAATCAAACTTCGTCCCACTTTTCAAATCTTTGGACTTTGGAGATGCATATTCTTTTCTCTAAGCTCTTCTCTTGCAGATGTTATCTTCTGGTTATTGGGCTTCAGAATCGAGAAATGTGGGTCAATCTGCATATGTCTTCCTCGACTAGGCCATCTTTTGCTTTACAGCAGGAATGTTTATTCCAACCTCCTGATCTAAAATAGCTGTCCATGGATAGATCCTTGCCAGTCTCTCTCTTCCATCAGGGATGTTTCGATCCAGTATTGATATCGGAAATTGGTCCGATATACACCTAAATCTATTGGATTTGATCGGACTTTATCTGAAATGTACGACAGAAGCAAGCCGACAGCTTCTCGCACACTAAATAGTCCGCCCCAGCATATTTATCCATCAGCGCATGCGCAGGTCAGGTGACAACAACAACAGTGTTTGCTAAACAAAACCAGTGTCGATACAGTGGCAGTACTTATCGCTAAAAACCGAAAAAGATGTTAGAGGACTGGAATTGCATCTATTGTAAAACTTGTCAAGTCTACAGGTATATATATATATATATATATATATATATATATATATATATATATATATATATATATATATATATATATATATATATATATATATATATATATCTCTCAAGAAGACTTCGTAAGACCACTGAAGAAAACAAACAAACCTCTGGCTTCTTCAAACGACAGACTCTTTCAAATTAATCTAAGAACAATCCTTCACATTACTGGAGAGCAAAACAAGAGAGAAAGGTTCTTTAACGCCGTCAGTTATCATTAACGAGCAACAAATGATTGACAGCGCAGCATGTCTTCTTCGTGTATTAATGGCGGTTGGCAAACAACCGTTTAGTGTACAGTACCGCCACCTACTGGAGCTCAGAATGCAGAAACACTTACCTTACAAAACAATCTTCACATTATGCTCTGATTGCTAAAAATTGAGATGAAGAAGTAATTTAGCTAACTAATTATCTATTTCTCTAGTTTTCTCTCTTACTTCTGTTTACACATCTTTTTCTTAATATACAAATTTTGAACCTCTGCTTACAAGTTGGTGACCCGTCAGCATGAAATACAAATACTCAAAATGTCTTCCTGGTTTAAGATTTTCCATCAGTTTATGTTTTGAGTTTGTAAAAAATAGAACAGCATCACACTTCTCCTGGGAAACCAAATTTAATTTGTTAAAGTCAGCTTAAGTTGCTTTTAGTGTCTGAAGTCGACATTTCCTAATCTAGTTCTGACAGAATTACAAAATAAAGCTGATGTAGAGGATCATCAAAAGATCTAAATGCAGAAAGGAAACAAAGTTCTGCGAATATTCAGCCAAATTCTGCGAAAAACAAAGTACCAACAGTCACATTTAATGCTTCTTTTCTGTGTTTCTACCTTCTGCTAAAGAAATTCATCATAATCTGACATTAACTGTTGCTGGCTTTAAACAATAGCTCATCATTTTATGAATTAATCCTCATCAGGAAGTTTCTAACCAGCAAAACTAATTGCTGCCTCTGCCCTTTGTTCAGAAATGACACATGTTGCAGAAACACAGTGTGTGTACTTCCTAAGATTAATGCACCGTAATGAACTTGTTACACTTTAAATTAGGAGAGGAAGAAAGAAAGTGACTCAAAGAGAAAATGAAAGAAAAGCAGAAAGAAAGAGGAGGAACAAGAAGGGAAAACAGAGAAGTTGTAATCCTTTGTGTGTGTGATGCGGTCCAACAATCTGCCAGCATCTGGGAGAATGAAAGCCACGTTTTCTGAGGAGGTTTTCATTGTTTGGGGATGACAGTCAAATCCCTTTTTTTGTTTCTCACTTCAGTAACTTCTACTGTAACTCTGGACGCCTACTTTCTGTTTCACCCTGCTTCTCTGACCTCATGCGGAGACCCGCACCCCCCGCCACCAACCCTCTGCAGGCCCAGTATCAAATCCAACCAGGGTCTCCTCTCCTGCAGCTCCCCTCTCAGCCTGCCTGTGGGCCTATAAAGATAAAATTCTTGCTCGGAGCCGGCCCTCTCGCTCTCCCTGCAAGAAAAGGGGATAAGCGCTCGCTAACTGCTTGCTAACCCCGGGTGGTTCTGCTGAAAAAGCCTCTTAGTGTGCGAGGGATTGATTAGGACAATAAGTTACAAGCAGCTGCACGGAGGTGAACGGGCCGGGGAGGATTTAGGCGGCAAATCAGCTGTAAAACACAGTCACACAAACAAAGAAAATAGAAGAAGAAGTGTGCACGTGTGCCTCAGGCGATGCCGGGTTATGCTGGATTTACAGCATGCATGTCGCCGCGTGACTACAAATACGTGGAAGAATGAGGATTTTTTGTTTTCACCGTGAAGTCATATGCATGCTTAGCGGTGTTGCTGCATGCATAAATCAGAGCCTCTCACTGTAATGTCAGTAGATGAGACCGACTCAGACACTGAAGCTCAGTCTTTACCCTGAGGGGGCAATAAGGCTCCCACTTCCATGTAATTCACACAAACACATGAAATCAAACCTTCACTTTTTAACCAGGTTTTACACAAAGAACCAAGATTGCATCAGCTTTTTATATTTCCTCTTTCCTCTCAATTAACTCATCAACATAAATCCTGCTAATCCCATTAAACTGATAAGAAAATCCACACACACCAGAAACACAAAAACAGGCACGAACTTTTACATTATTTGCAGATGTCAAAAATTTATTTATAGCAAAAAAATAATAAGAGAAAATCTGCTGCAACGTCGGGAAACGATGGGGAGAAATAAAGCAGCATGATATTAAATATTGAAAAGAATCAAGGAGTAAAAAGTCAGGAAAAGTGTACAAGAAGCTGGAAGGAAGGAAATTACAGAGACTGATAAATGCAACAGAATAAAATAACAGCGCGGAAAGAAAGTGAGGAAAAAGATTTATTAATGTAAAGGGGTTAAAGTTATGACTAAGGCAGGGAGAGCCTGTAGGCAGAGAAGACTCAGGGGTGGAGAGACAGGGAGTGCATTTGAAAACGGTCAAAAAGAAGAAGCAGAACGGGATGAGAGTTAAAAGGTGGAAAGAGACAATTAAGTTCCTCAAACTAAACTCCAGAACAAGATCAGGATAGAGAGATTATTTATGCATTCACACCAACCAGCTGTAAAACATTGTTCTTATTAAAGAGATCCAAACTGACACTTGGTTTCTCTGAAAAATTATCATTTAATGAAATGCATTTCCTGGACATTTGAGATTGAAAATGAATAAAGTGAAGGGTTCAAATGGCAGGTATGGAAATGCTTAGGTAAGAAATGAGGGCATAACATTTGCAAAGCCGAATACAGAAAAAAAGATCCGAGTCCTGGACTATAGACTTGTTTAAACGCAGCCAGTTTTAAAATGCATGGCTGACCACATTGTTACAGGTTGTGCACGTAATTTGATGATGCCCACAGAGAAAGAAAGACTGTGTTGGCTGCTCCAGCTCCTCTGGACTCGCCGTTCTCAGGGATCTCCAGACAGCAGCTGATCTAGTTCTCCATCTTTTAAACATAATTTATATCTCTTGACCACAGGGTAAAGTTGAAACAGCTTCAGGCTCAGCACTCTTCACTACAGCAGGCCAGATAGACTGATAAAGCTTCAGCACATCAGGTGTGAATTTGTAATTGAACTCTGATGTTCTACAAACCTCTGCCTCAGCTTGGTTGAAGTGAACTCTGGCGCGGTTTGAATGCATGTGAATGCCATGCGGATCGGAGACTGCTCCAAAATCAGGAAATGAATGATAGCGCAGGGAATTGTGGGTAAAAACAACCAAAAGAAATGGGGAAGTCTAGTGCCAGAGAGAAAAATGGTTTGGGTTCTTTTACCAACGATGAAACAGAAATCCTACTAGCACGAAAATATGATTCCTCAGAAAATGGAATTTGGTCCCCAACTGAACCAAGTCTACTGAACACAATAAAAATCAACAGAGCCCATATCAATGACAAACATTACTCATATATGTCCCAAATATACATTTGACAGATTCTTTATGGTTGTCATGCAGAACTCTAGATGGAAACTTTTCCTTTTCCTCTCAGTACGAAGCCAGCGGCTGTCGTCATCCAGCTTTAACAATTGAAAAGCTGTAATTCAACAAAGACAATTATTGGAAGAAGGATCTTTGTCAAATGAAATCACTGGTTGCCTTTATGCTTTTCAGAAAGAAGGTTAAACATATGCACGACGAGCTGTTGGGGAAATTGGTGTCAATGCACCTCAATAAACCTTATCTATCCCATCCTTTCCATTATAACCCCAATGATCCCACAATTTGCCTCCCATTCTACTGTTGCACGCTGCAGCTCCAGCTACACGGAGTGGAAAGTGGAAGAGGGGAGGCGGTTAAATGAATGGCCATACTCTGCCTGCCTCCCTGCGCTCCGGAGAGATGAATCACACTTAATTGACATTTAGAGGCTTGTGGCATTTGCCTGTTTATGCGGCGCTTCCCCGTGTAGACGGCGTGCAGTGTAAACAGGAGGAATATGCTGATGGGGTGCTCACTCATCCACATTAACATCCAAATCACATACTAATAGAAGGCAATGATGCACAGCTGTTTTGTTTTGGAGGGTTTTTTCCCCCCTGTCAGACTGTCACCATGTCACATGTGTCAGATTGTATCGGGGTGATTTCCAGCAGCTGTCAAATGACAGGAGGGAATAAATATCTGGATTTAACGGCTCAAACTGAAGCTACAGCAGCCAGTGTAACATGGACTCAGGATTTCAAAGGGTTTTAATTTGTTCCTCTAACTAATTGCATCAGATTTGTGGAGGGAAAAAAGCCTCCATCCAGGGGCCCTGAGTTGAAATATTTCTCCCGCTTCACTTCTTTTTGTTTCATGGATTTTGCCGTTCAGCTGCAACTATCTCCACAAAAAAGCCCAAAGGTGTTCAGTTGGATTCCATTCAGGCAACATTCTCGGCCAGATTTTCTCTCTTCAGAAACTCTTGTGTGAATTTTGGCAGCGTGCTTCAGTTGGTTATCAGACAGCAGTGTTCCTCTTCTGCCAAGCGTCTGCAGAAGCATTTAGGAGTTTTCATTCTGCTGCATCCTCGGGCATTCGGGTTGCCATGGATACAGTTCAGAGTGTCAACTCTTCAGCACATTTTTTTCACTCATGTGGTCCCGCAGTATGACGCTCCCTCCTCTTTGCTTCAGAGGTTGTGGGGATTTATTAGAATTACAGTTTTGTGAGAATGTCACACAAACATGCAAAAAAAAATGTTCACTAATGTTTAAAAAGCTTTTGTTGCCACCACAAACATCACAAAACAGTTGGAGTTACACAAATTTAGTTACCAATAAAGTGACTTTAATTATGTGCATTAGGGTAAAATGAGACTGAACATAGAGACACATTGAATAAATCTGAATGTATATAAACATTGTTTCCATTAAGTCCATATTTCTGAATTAAAAATGTGCTTTTTATTGGGTGATGTAATATTCTAATCATGTCGTGTTTTCATTAGCTGCAAGCAGAAATCATAATT
Organism: Poecilia reticulata; assembly: GCF_904066995.2. Taxonomy (NCBI): domain Eukaryota; kingdom Metazoa; phylum Chordata; class Actinopteri; order Cyprinodontiformes; family Poeciliidae; genus Poecilia; species Poecilia reticulata. The sequence continues at coordinate 27,233,208 of NC_088840.1, read as the reverse complement.
AACAGAGAAAAAGGCTTGAAAACATCAGCGTGTGTGGAATTAATCTGTCTGTGTTTCACTTAGTGATGGAGTTACTGAAATAAATGAGCTTTCTAATAATGTTCTAATTTATTGAATATGTCTAAACATATCACCTTTCTGTTTTTTAAATGAAATATCTTTATTGTTTTTGTATCAGTCTGGTTGTGCATCACTGTGTTTAAAATCCCACAAAAGTGCTTTAAAGTTTGTGGCACAATCTGAAAATTTCGAAAACGACACTGTGGCTTAAACAAGCTCTGGATGAGAAACACCTGTTTTCCCATCTAAGATGCTTTTTCAGTCACTGACGCCTGAGAAGTAATTGGTAGTTGGTTGTTCAGCTAAAAGAAAAGACAATTTCAGTTTCAATAGTGGCAGGATTGGCTACTTTTCCTCCCATCACATCTGTGTGTTCATCCAGCAGTAAAACGGCGTCTGCCTCGGCAGAATGAGCCGCTACATGGGGGTTAGCCGTGCAATCATTTGACTCCATCATATCTCTATCCAGCAGCTTTTTACCAGTCAGGAGTAACTGCAGGCTGACGACTACGTGGCGTCTTTAAACCGAGAAACAGCTGTGGAGAGCGTCAGGCAATCAGGTTTAAACAGAGCTCCAGGCCATCAGTACGAGTGCTGCTAGAACGTTTCGGTCGCTGATCCCAGGGGTTGTGTGGCTCATCTTTAGGAGAATAAAAGTGTTTCAGGTGAGAGTGGGGGGGGATGAAAGCGAAGATTCAGGTGACAAACATAACTCTGGCAAGACGCTCTACAGATTATTTCAGACCTTCACACACAGGAAGCCATCCACTCCACTGTTGGTGTAAAAATATCCCTTACATGATTATCTGGTGATGCATTTAATTCATCTTCATTTTGAAATGTAATCCTGGAAACAGAAGACCACAAGGCTTTGACGTATTCCACACAAGGAACAGGCTATAAACAGACCAGCATCCATTCAAATCTCCCATTAATGTCATCCAGATAACTGTTCAAAGGTGGCGTGAATTAGACAGGAAGAGCTGCAGGACGGCTGCCGTGGAGTGACTGTCTCATCTACCCCTCACTGCAGAGATGAATTACCGGTAATTGGCATTTGACAGCTCATAATCATCGCATTTTGCTGCGGCTCTTACAGGAACAGGCCACTGATCAACAATGAGGTGGAGGGAAAGGAGAAAGAGGAGATTAGTTGTCACGACGATGGCTTTGGTTTGCGATAAAAAAAGAGAAAAGCATCGCGTTCGCTGGCAGTCAAAAGCTCCTGGCATCTGTGAACGTGTGAGGATTTTAGTTTCTTTTTTTTTATTTCCACAATGATGCTAATGGAGCTCAAATTGAGCCCAATAACCATCATTCAAACCATTTAAACAAAAGCAGAGAATTTCAGTCATTGTCTTGAATTTAGTGGTGCAGCAATTCAGCTTCGGAACCACAAGCTTGGTTTTGTTATTTTATTTCAAATCAGTAAAACTGTATTCCAAGTCAATGCTTACACCTATTAAACGAGAATTAGGCCAATAAAAGCAGAACAACCACATATTTTTACTCTTGGCTTTGTGTTAGTCAACACCCAAGATGGGAAATTTATTCCAAACAAATGTTTCATCCCCCCAGAACACAGACTGGTTGAATAATTACGATTAAACCCAAAAAGCTGCTAACTCTTCATCAACATACCAAACTCATGATTTAATCTGCAGACGTTTCTCAAAAACAGATTCCTATGAGCTCCAGGAAAAACTAATTGGAACATCAGATTAGTTTTGAAGAAAAATGCATGAAATGCTCTAAAACTCTTTATTATAGCACAAAATGAAGGAATATTGTTTATTAAAACAATGCTTTTTCCTCTTAGACCTCATCAGATTAGCAGAGGAGTCTCAAAAATCGGATATTTCAGATCTGTGGTCAGGAAACTCCACTGATCATTCAGGCAAGACTATCCTTCCTCCCGGGTTAATACTTTCCTCCCTGTAAAGTTTACAACCACCTAGTAATGCATCCGAGGGAGATTTTAAAGAGAAAACTGCAAAGTGGGAAGCATTGCCTGCAATCTCTGTGGTTTGTTGTTAAATATTCAGTGTGATTTTGTCCCTCGTGTGACTTTAAAGCTTCTTTTATGAGCTGCGTCTGCGATGGAAAAACACAAAGAGTTGAGTGGTGATGCAGGAGGAAGACCTTCAGTTGAGAATTTAAGATGAGTTAGAAAGTATCTCAGTTGCACCGTAATCTGAAATTTCATCTCATGAACAATGCATAAAATTTGACAAACTAAATCAGACTGAAGAGAAACTGAAGGAAGTTTAGCCTTTTAACGTCAGCGCTCTGCTAATGTGCAGCTGGCAGCTCCAGTAATTGGTTTGTTTACACTGTGGGTGGCTTTTCTATTACCATGCCGTCAGCTGACAACCCACTGGCTCTCAGGTATGTTGATTTTTTTTTTTTTCCCAACTGGGACTGAAGTGTTTCGTAGCCCACTGTGGGCTGAGAAAATAATCCGACCCGTGGGTTTATAAAACCTCTTCATAAAACCTTTCTGCATTGTTTGCGAAAGTGCTCCACGGGCAGGAAGCCTGCTGGGTTCTATTTCTGAAAACTTAGCATGTTTTTTTTGTTTTTTTTATAGATGCACAGCGTTCACTCACCCACGTGATAACAGCAGTAACACCATCCTGCAGATGCAGTGTGTAAACGATCTGTTAAGTCGAGGCTGATTCCCCAGTAATTGGCGTTTCACATAAAACTTCTAATGTTTCAAGTTAAATCAAGATGTTTTTTTTTTTTTTGATGATGCAGAGAGAGAACTGAAAAGACTTTCTGCCACATTTAGCTTCAGAAGGGACATTGAGGCCATGACACTCCACATAAACGCAATTCTACTCATAATGAGTAGGCGGAAGATGTGCAGTTGAGCTAAATGTTAGAAACTACAGGGCAGATTAACATGAACAGACTCCTGTTAGAGCTGACAGAAATAATCACGGTTAATCACGATGTCATGGTCTCCATGTTTGCAGCACAGTTCTTCAAAACAACTTTATTCTAAAGCATAGGCTGGTGAGTGGCAGCTTCATCTGCACAGTTCTAGCAAAGTGGCACATAGTTTGAAACAATGAAAAGAATGTAAACATGCAGTCAGATTTTCACATACAAACAAGAATTTGGTGCACAAGCTTTAGTTTATTGAAGATTTCTCAAGTTACAGAGTGAAATATACACATTATATCTCAGATCTGAGGACAGAAACTCCAGATTTATACAAGTCCATTTCTTTACACCCTTGTCCCACAGTGGGGTCAGGAGGGTTGCTGGTGCCTCTCCAGCTAACGTTCCGGGCGAGAGGCGGGGTCACCCTGGACAGGTCGCCAGTCTGTCACAGGGCAACACAGAGACACACAGGACACACAACCATGCACACACACACTCACACCTAGGAGCAATTTGGAAAGGCCAATTAACCTGACAGTCATGTTTTTGGACTGTGGGAGGAAACCGGAGTACCTGGAGAAAACCCACCATGCACAGGGAGAACATGGAGACTCCATGCAGAAAGACAGGGGCCAGGAATCGAACCCAGAACCTTCTTGCTGCAAGGCAATAGCTCTACCAACTGCATCACTGTGCAGTTGGTAGAAAAGACAAGTCGAAAAAGACAATTTCAGATGCGTCACAACATCTGGAAGTGAAACCAGACCGTCGCCCTCAGATGGAGCGATGGAGGTTAGGATGCTCAGGTACAACCGGAGGCTCAAACCAGCGAACTAGACTAAGGGGTTGTTAACCAAGAAACAAAGTCCAGCTCCTTAAACGATGCTGGACTGAAAATGACTCTCCACATAATATCCAAAATGCTTATTTAAAAAAGTTATGTCAGAAGGATTGTATTTGTGCAGAATGACATGAAGTAAGTTTAAGTGAGTCGTGATCAGGCTGTGAAAATTGGAACGCAGAGACACAGTGCAGCTACATGGACGTCAGCTTTGGAGAGATTTTTCAGCAGCAGAACAAAGAGCTTAATATTTATTATTGATGATATTTATTAATGAGCATCAAACCTGCTGGTTTTAACCACCTGTACGATATAAATGCTTGAATATTAATGTTTACATGAAATGCTCCTTAAGGCTGCTGAGCAGGGGCGTAGCCAGGAAGTCTTTAAAGCGGGCTAAATGGGGGCCATGAGGAAGCAAATATAAAAACCCAAGCAAATATCAGACTCACAACATGAAGGTCAAAGACTGACATAAAAACAAATACATAAAGCACAAAAAATATTCTAATTTAAGCTATTTATCTTCTTTCTTAAGTTATTATTCATCAAATTGATCCACTTTCTCTCTGGGAGGATTTGTTGGGCGATCTAATTTGTGGTTTAAGATATTTGTCAGAGCAGAGGTTAAATGTTTTGCATAAAAAAATTTAGTGTTTTCCAAATTATTTTAACAAATCATTGCAGTTTTTATGTATGTATGCCATTTATATCTACTATGTTTACAGTACAGTATAAGATATGAAAATGTTAGGTCACGATAATACTCTCACATAAATAGATATGAAAATAAGAGTTGAAATAAATGACCAAAAGCTGAAGAACACGACATTCCTAACAGGAACTGCTGCTCTGTTTCTGGTTCATCTGTGTAAAAAAACTCAGAAATGTTCTCTGACACGCTGTGGAACAGGTAGTCTGGTCATAATTCATTGAAGCGTCTGCAGCACTGGTGAAATCTCATGAACGTGAACTTCCCCACGAACAGAATGAATTCCTCATGCTCCAGGGAGCAGCAGAGGAAGGTTTTAGGAAACCAATCTCCAAAAACACAGCAGATATCAAGCCGGAGCTGCTTCATCCTGCATGCAGCTCTCAGGTAAAGCATGTTAGACTGGCTCCATGTTCCAGGCAGACAAACATGCAACAGATTCATCATCTTCTTGCTGTTCTGCCTTTAAAGCTGGCAGCGACTTATAGAGGTGCAGAGTTAGCATTTGATGGTTTGCGTCCAGAGGCCTTTCCCACAAAGCAGAATTCCTGAGTTAACCGCATATCTTTGATGAGTGAAACCCAGAACATCCTTCAAAGCTGGAACACGGTCTGAAGTTTAAAAAAGGAGCCGTGCTGGGAATTAAACAGAACCCAGGTAACTTTGAAAGTTCGGCTTTCAGAGAGGGGCCCCTGCAAAGGCTTGAAATGAGGAACAAATTCAGGACATAAAGCAGCTCCAGACACTTTTCTGGGATTATTTTTCCCTAGTGGTTGCTGTTTTGGACGACATAAGCTTGGAAGTGTGAGAGGTGGTTTATTGGCAGGTGAAGATAAAAGTCCAGCTCTGCATGTTGGCATACGTCTCCTCGGTTAATGCATCAGGAGGAGGGCGGAGCCTCATCGCTCCGGGGTTCACTTCAACCTCCAGCCGCCTCACTGAAGCTCAGACACATTTAGACGTTTCAGCTTCTACTTTACAGCAAATATTCGAGAGAAAATAAATGTAGAGATCAGAAGTGTCACGTGTTTGGGCAGAGGTGGTTGTATTCTTTGTCAACAAGGACAAAACAGTTAAAGGAGCCGCGCCAGCTCAGCAGTCAATCCGACCTTCGGTTACAGTTTGTCTGCAGGCTTTGCTGGGTGCAGTTCCGTCGTTCGCCTCAAACAATCGACGAGCCTCAACGGCTCGACACACTCAGGCAGCTGCAGAGATCAAAGGCCAGCGAGAGATTCATCAAAAGGAGTCATGAAGAAAAAGGATCAAGAAGGAAGAGATGGAGCTGTGAACAAATTAGATGGTTGTCTAATTTTGGTGGAAGGACAAGTGGAGACAAAACGGCATCTGGAGCCTCAAAGATGAGGAAAAAACTCTGAAGATTCACAAAGGAATCAAAATATTATTTCAGCAAAGCAAATGTTTCTGATATCCATCTGGTTCCTTTCTTTTCTCCACAAATACATCACAGATTGCTCTTTTGTATTTGCCAAATTGAAAAAAAGAATCAAATGTCCTCTAATATTTGATCTGCAGATAAACCAAACAAAGGAAGGTAAAGGAAAATTGGCAGATTTGATCTCTGGCTGGATAGAATGGAGCAGATCACAAAGCAAAACTAAAACAAAAATCAGTTAGTTATAAGTATGTTGTTCTAAAGTGTTTTAACATGAGGCGGTAAAACTTCATAATGACCTTCTGTCGCTGCCCATCGATCTGCGTTCACTGATCGATGCTTTGAAGATAAAGAAATATTGGTCATTTTCTCTGTCTCAGGATCTACACGGCTGATGTTGAGCTTCATGACAGAAAAAAGGACTTGAGGTGAAAATGAAACCTGAAAGAACCACAAACTAGTAACATAAGAAAAACCATCAAAAACGCATCGCAGACATGAAGCACGGTGGTGGGAGGGTGATGACTCGTTTTGCAGATGTTCCAACACCCGGATGTCATTCAGTCAACCAGGAACAACATCCATAATGGGTGGACGTTTTTTGGTTTCAGCTCCTTTATATAAATGCTTTTTTTAAAAACACATGAATAATGTGTTGTTGTCCCTGCTTCCCTTCCCACCTGTTTTTTCTTAGTGAAACCATCGTGGTATCCGGTGCTGAGCGTTACCTGTTAATGGCTCCATCAGCTCCATCAGCTCCAGCAGCAGGTACATTCTGCTGCCCTTTAAGAAGCCCATTAGTGAGGATGTGCAGACATCTGAACTCCAACTCCCATCTGCCTCACTGCAAGAAAATCACTCTGCGCTGCTCTTGTCTTTCACATGTTCTGGTTTGAAACCACCAATGTGTCAGAAACATATCCATGTGCTTTTCTGAATTCATTATCTCATATTTCATAATGATACGAGTTATTATTTCATGACTAATCCTTCTTCCAACTTGCTCTTTATTTAGAAAATGGACACAGCATGCACATCGATTCCTCTTTACCTGTTAATAAAAACACCAACGTTATCCACATAAGTACCCACTGAAGAGACTCACAAGAAGAACCCAAATCCCCACAAATGTAGGAGCTTATTTGATCAGATTAGATTTGTCCCTAATTTTTCCTGGACTCGTGGCTGAGAGGCAGAACTGCTGCAGCAGACGGGGGGGAATCCAACAATAGGGGCGGATTTGGCTCATTTCATTTCAAAGCGACATGGGTCCATTTTAACAAGCCCTCTTTAGCAAAAAAAAAAAGAAAAAAACACAAGATGAGAGTAATGTGGATAGCCAAGCACTGAGCCCTAATTACTAATCATTTCTGCCAGAGTGAGAGGCAAGTGGCAAATAACAGGATTACAGAGCTGAACACAAATTAATACGAGAAGATCAGGTGACGAATAACAGCGACACGGATCTGGTTCGGGCCAGATAATGGGTCCAAAGTGTCCATAAGAGTGGAATTAGAGAATAAACAGCAGCATGGAGAGTCTGGGCACAGAATATGCAACAGGAAGGCCGAATTTCTCATTTAATTCAGTCAGTTGTCACAACAGACAAGAGTCTCAGATTACATGTCGCAGGGAAGAAAAGTCCAGTAATGTTTCACAGCAGCAGGTAAAAGGAAATATTAACTTATTCAACCAAGAATTGTGGACGTCAGATTTAACGCTTTAGCAAAAAAGCTGAGAGAAAATCCTGACAAAACTTTTCAATTATTTGTAATTTTATTGCAGTTTCTTTTTAAGCTTGAATTTGGGGCACATTTGTCTGATTTTGCCAGAATGTGAACGACTGTGCAGTAAAAGCTCAATGGACCCAGAATTTTACTGTGAATCTTTGCAGAAGGACCCAAATGAAAACATAGAGAGACATTTTTCATCTTCCTCTCTTATTTCCACTATTTCCAACATATGTGCAATTTATTTTTTAAAAATATTTTGCTCTTTCCAAGATCCTCTGTCTTATTCTAGTCCAGACTTTGAGAGACAAACTCCTAAATTTGTATCTCGTTATTACTGACACCACAGGGAAGTTAGGATTCTTATATTTCTGTTGCGTAACTACATTAAAGAAAAAATAAAATCTAATTCTTGGTTACATTTATTCAGTTGGAGAAAAAATCCTGGTAGAAAAATTAAAAGTGATGGTGGAGGATTTATCGACACACCTGCCATCAATACTTTGCTCGTCCTTTTTCCCAACAGGGCAGTACTTACCCTTCTCCTAAAATATTTCACAAGGCGGGATCAAACAGAGGGAGGGACCTTTGACCTTTCCTCCATCACATTTTCTCTAGATTCATGTTTTCCTTTCTTCAACTGAGTCCACAGGTTTCCTCAGTCTCCAGGATTTAAGGCTGGAGACGAAACCAACCTTCTGGATGAACCGTTTCTCTGCTCATTTTGTATTTTGGATCAAAATCCCACCAGATTATTATTTTACCGTCTTCCTTATTTCCATCACTGGTTATACCTCCAAGGAAATGGGACTCCTGCATGGCTGCATTGCAAATGGCAGCCAAATAACACTGTGCTATATTTCAAATTCCCAAGAAATGTTCTATGAAAAAATCCACCAATAGGTGAATTACATGTGATATAATTGCTTCATCATGTAAAACCATTTAAACTGATTTGTTGCTGAAATGTCAGGGTTTCTGCAGGTTTCATCAAATCAAATTTAAGGCTTTTTAAGATCATTATGAATAAAATTTAAAGCATGTATTCTGACAGAAAAGTACAAAGGAAAGTAGAATATTTTGTATTGTAATGCCGAGGTTTTTTACACAAATGCATGTAACGTCATGTGTTGGCAACAGAAGTGAGCAGTGGTGATGATGGTCACCATCCAGCTAACTGCCAACAAATTTACACTTTTCTATGTTAGATGGAGGAAAGGATGCTAGCTAACTGGCTAGCAAGGGTATATTAGCAGCCAGTTAGCGTTAGCCTCAATCGACTAAAACGTAATTAAAACGACTTGAATGTTGCGTGACATAAAAATCTCTTGTTTAAACAAATTACATTTTAAGGCCTTAATTTTAGATACATGAATTTGAGAGTTTCTTGGACTAGAAGTCCCTGAAAATGGACAAAAGTGAAGATTTATAAATGACAAAAAACTGACTTTAAAGGGAAGGTTTTGGTATTGACGGTGATGAAACAGATAATAAAGGTCATAAAGACACAAATGTCACAATTAAGATTTTTGTAAATGTTTCAGTGTGAAATTCAAGTTCAATGTGGAAACCAGGAATCTAACCGTGAACGTTTGTAAAAACCTGTGTGCACCTTGTTGAAACACGACAGATTAAACTGCAGCTCTCAGGTCAGCTTTGTTTGACCCCAAACAAACAGAAACATTTTCAACTGGAAGCAAAAGTTACAGCAAACAACAAGAAAAGTAAATAGAGGTGAATCGAAGAACATCAAGATAAGAAGATGGGAGCAGAAAAAAAAAAAGTCAGACGAAAAAAAAACGGATGAGAACAAATGGGCTGATGAAAATTCATGTGAGGAAGAAGCAGAGAGAAAAAGCAGTAAAGAAGAGGCTGGATTTTTTTTTTGTTTAAAAGGGAAGATAAATGAGAAGAAATTGATTCAGGCCTGGAGGAGAGGGAGGACGTTGTGTACCGGGACGTTATTGTCTGAAATTACACAGGACGACATCGCTCCCCGCTTCCCGATACAATTCAATTCAAAGCCAGGGTTATTTGTCTCACCCTAAATTCATACACTGAAACCTTTTCTCTCCCTGCGCTGGGATGACAGCGCAGCCATATTAGGAGTAGGAACGTCTGTTTGTGGTGTGTGTGTGTGTGTGTGTGTGTGTGTGTGTGTGTGTGTGTGTGTGTGTGTGTGTGTGTGTGTGTGCGTGTGCCTGCGTGTGTGTGAGATCTCTCCAAATCTATTATCTCTGCAGGTATCCAGGTCACATCTAATGGTCGCGCAGAATGACCCATCACTGCTGCCGTAGCCTGGTTTCTGTGTGTGTGTGTGTGTGTGTGTGTGTGTGTGTGTGTGTGTGTGTGTGTGTGTGTGTGTGTGTGTGTGTGTGTGTGTGCGTGTGTGCGTGTGTGTGTGTGTGTTTGAGTGATCTCTGGCTGTCCTTGCTATGCCCGTGTCTAACTTCCTCTATGGTGTAAACACATTCAGAACACACACACAGGCAGCCTGTGTTGGCAGTAAAACACACACACACACACACACACACACACGCGCACACCCACACCCACACACACACACACACACACACACACACACACACTCACACACACACACTCACACACACCCCCACACACACACACACAGTGAGAGCCTCCAGCTGTTTCTCTGCTGTCCGTCTGACAGACACTAAGCAGACTGACCTCAGCTCCAGCCTTCAGACCCCCCTCCCTCCCCCACCCACTTTAACTCCTCCTCTTTATCTTGATTTCTTGTCGTCCACTGTCCTCCTGTCTCTGTTTTGTGTCTCTCTCCTGACTTCACTCAACATTTTTCTCCAGTTCCTTCCCCTCCTGGAATCCGCCCGGCTTCCTGAAACGCCCAGCCGGACGGGAACGTTAAAACCAGTCCTCCCTGGAGCGGTCCAAACTCTGAGCTCTGCAGGTTTTTCCAACATAATGGGAGAAGAGACCAACACTGGGAAAACAGTGTCATCACATCTATTCTTTTCTAACATGCAGTAATGTGTGTAATGAGCTGGGAACCCATTTAACCCTTCAACTCTCCTTCTACTCGTTTGTTTTACTGGGTTTTGGAACCAGGCGAATGAATTTGAATTGTGCAACTTTTGACCTTTTTTACCGTCTGTTACAGTTGTTTTTTATTCATTTCTACTTCCTCTTAAGCTTTATAAATCAACACCCATTTATTGTTGACACTTTGTTATTCAATCACTAACATACAGCAGTGAAATGCTGCTTCATGCTTAGCGTTTGCAGACTGCAGCCTATATACTGTAGCTCATTTAGCTTTGATGCTGTTTAAGCTCCATTTCTTATATTATCTCTGGCATGGTGTTAACATTAGTTTCATTTGTGAAAAATGTCCTTAACATGTTATATTTTACACCCTGACACATTTTACAGAAATTACCCAAACAGCTTCATTTGTCAGAGTATTTCCATTATGTTTTGACATTATGAGAAAACTTGTAGAGATTTGAGCAGGTTTCCAGCTTCAGAGGCGCCCAGTCTGCCCAGTCATTACCTGAATTCATAAACATCTGTTTGTGGCATAATGAGTTTGTCTGTTAGAATATTTAACAAATCGTCAATGTGTTTAAATGACTGAATGACTTTCACATCTCTTTTAAAAGTGAAAGTGATGTGAGGAACACTGCATGCATCTTTATGACGAGGCTAAAGAGAAAATCTGCTTTTCAACGACAAAAACACTGAAATGATCTGGAAAAGCAACCAGCGTCTGGGCAGAAAACCCCAATAAGGACGTAATGGATGGTTTCCTCAGGTGTTTCTGGTTAACTCCCTGCAACGTGTTCCATCATTTTCCTCACTCTTGCTGTTCACTAACCTCCTTCACTTGGACAACTCACTGCGCCTCTTATTATCCGTCTGCTGGCCTCTTGACTCCCACAATATGTCACCATATTCTGCTCCCGGTTTGACAGTCTTATCAGCCTCGGGGCAGACAAGCTAAACTGCTGCAGTGGGTGGCAGAGCTACTGCCCCATTTCTGCTTTCCCAGGAAATCAGACTGCACATACACGACACGCAGAAGAAAAACTAGATTTTACGACTTCTACGGTGACTAATACGATGTTCCTGTGACTTAAGGATCAATCTTTGCAGCCAGGTTTCAAATTCATAAAGGAAGTCTTCTAAAACCTGTGGCATGTTGTTTGGTCACAATTATTAACAGATGATCATACAAGTAAACAAGGAAATTATGTTCATTTATGCTGTAGCTGTTAGTCTTCACCTTCCTCCAGCGTCTTGAGCTGCTTCTCCTCCTCTCTCCACCACCTGGTTTGTCTATTTCTCCTCCGTATTTTCTCTTTTGTTTCCTGTTTTCCTTCCTCCCTCCACATTTTGTCAAGGGCACCCTCCCACTCTCCTCCTCTCTCAGCTACCCTTCTGTCCCTGTAATACTCTTCTTCTCCCACTCTGTTCCTTTCATCTACATCATTTTGAATGTCCCCCCTTCATCTCGTGCCCCTCACACCGTTTTTCCTCCACTTTCATCTGCTCCTAGCCCTGAGTCGGCCATCCTCAGATGCAGCAGCCTGCTGCATCGTTGACTTTCCTCAGAGCGCGCTCTACATAATATCTCCTCTCTCTTCAAGTCCTCTGACTTTCTCTGAAGTTTCTCTGAAGAGCAATCACCCACATACTCCCATTTCACTGAAAGAAGGCACAATCCTGGTCGGGCTCTTGAAAAAGAAAGTCCTTGTGTAAAAAGCCTAGCGGTATTTTTGTGCAACACAAAAATCCTATAAATGCTTTCATTACGGTACAAACCAACTGCAGTCTCTCTGAGTGGGTCTGGTTTTATCCTTCACTTCTCCTTAAAGTCTGAAAGTCAGCAAACAAATCAAGCAAACAAATCATGCATCAGGACACCAACAGGAAAAACAGAGCAATAACTGCACATTACGAGCTTTCTCAAAGAAAAAGCTAATTCTGCATCTGAATTTAACTATTATTACTGTACAAATTAACTGAGCGAATGTATTAAAGGGATAATCCTTCTCTCTTACTCGATATAAACATCACAAAGTGATTTTATTTTATGATTAGGAAGTTTATTTTAGCAGTTTAAGACTCGACCATGTTTTTGTTATTGTTAGCACTTTTGAAGTTAGCATGCTAGCTCATCTGAAGAGTTCATCCACATACTCCCATCTCATGCTAACATGCTAACATGCTAACCCAGCCTGTGCCAAATAAAATGAGCAGCTAGCTGATTTTTATTTTCATATAAATGACTGATGTATTGAGTCCTGAGCTAACTGAGTGTGACGTTAGCACAAATAAAGTTCACATGGTAATTAAAGATGTGCAAGAGCATTTTAATGAATTAGGAGCCTTTGTGCAATAAAATGTTTATTGTGAAGTCTAGAACTAAATATAATTTAAAGTCAAAAAGGAATATGCATTCACCTTAAGGTCAGACAAACCAAACACGAGGTTTGTTTGCTCCTGTTAACCTTTAAAAGATCTCAGGAAGATTATTTTTGCTCCAAAAGTATAAAATTTAAATTAGAACTGAACATCTATGGAGCCATATTTAAAGATAACATAAGAGTCCAACCTTCTGCAACCATCTGAAGCCTTTAAAATCAGTTATGTTGTCAAATGTAATCATCATTCTTGGTGAACACTGTTAAGGTGTCATGTTTAACCCTCATTCAGCTCAACCTTCTGGCATGTTGGGAAGAATCTCAGCTGGTTCAACAGTTTACATTCACAAGTCTGAAGCGCAGAAGAGCTGCACTTGTAAATGCACCTCTTTGTTTTTACTAGAAGGGAAAAAAAACTATTGTGTAATAAAAAAAACCATTGTGTGTTTTGTTTCACTAACAATTATCTTTAACTAGCAATAAAACTCAAGAAGTACATCATCTATCTTAATATATACATGCCAGTGTCAAAGCAAGAATTATACTTATATATTTTTATGTTATTGTCAATTTCTGTCAACCACAATATAAAATAAAGAAAATTTCACTCTTAATAATGTATGTTTTTAAACAAAAAAGACTCAAACATCCTATTTTATGTATTTTCTGCTGTGTGGTGTCATCATTATTTAACAAGTGCAAAGATTTAACTGCATTTTAGCAATTAAGTATTTATATTAATTACCTATTTTTAATTAAAATTGTTGTCTTGTAATGTATATATATATATATATATATATATATATATATATATAACTACAACAGCAGATTCATTTAAAAATACTGTTTTATGATATTTGCTTAAACTTTTTTTACAGTGTGAAAGAAAAAAAAACAATCACTTCCCTGTGCATCTGACAAATTTTTGTTACTTAGCAACAAGCTCCAACTCTTATAAAACTTGTAAATATTTTATTAGATCTATTTCCATCTATCCATCATCTGTACACATTTAATCCTGTTTGAGAACAACGGGGGCTGACGCTCGTCTCCAGATATGCTTTGAGCAAAGGACCAGATTTATAAATGGAAAACTTGATTTTAACCTGTTATTTCTTTTAAAATCTCAGTTTATTTTTCTGTCTCACCTTTTAGTCTGAAGAATTAATGAAACGAGAAGAGTACTGTTGCGTCAGGAACACAGTGATACTTGAGTTTGAGAAGCACTTGTTATCTTATCTGTATTTTGGATCTTTTATAATTAAATGAGCTTTACACAAACAATGCATGCCCGTTCTGCTCTGCCTTTTTAAGAGAACATCATGCTCTCGCTGCACAGTAAACAAATAGTGAATAATTACGTTTCCTCTCTGCAGTGAGCTGCTGACATTCTCCAGATCAGTCTCTAAATAAAGCTTTTCTCCCTCGAGTGTAAAAAGCCTAACAATCTGGACGGACAATTAATAAGGCTGAATGCAAACGCTCACTATCGTTTGGATGTGAACTTACAGACTTTATAAAATAGGGAGCATAATTTTTTATAATATATCATAATGTTTTATGATTAAATTGTTTTATTAGTGAGCTAGAGCCTAAAGCAGAGCAACCTTCTCCATACAGTGGCCATTAATTGAGGCTTGGGGAAGAAATAGGGAGGACTTTTATTTTAATTCATAGCTGATGGAAGCATGCGGGAACACTCAGAGCACTTCTTCATGATAATTACTTTTTTTTTCCATAAATTGTTTTATGGAAATTGTTGTGCCCTAATCTGATAGCAGCAGCAGCAGCAGCAGTGATGTAACGGAGGTAAAACCGAGTCGGGATGTGACTCACAAACAGATGAGGTTCTTCTGACGTGGAGCAGATCCACAGGAGTTAATGGTGAGCTCTTCACGACATTAACCTATAGATCCCCATCATCATTAGTTTTTATTTATGCTTCTACAACAAGAGTCAAATGCTGCACACAACCCGGATGGCACTGGTCATCCTGGTTAACCTGATTATGCAGTTAGTGGAGCCCGGCTCCCCGTGTCGAGTGGGATCCTTCGTAAACTGCTGGATGCAGCGATGGGAAGGTTTCTATCCTACATGGAGCCTGAGAGAGGAGGAGCATCAGGCAGCCAACCGGCTGCAATCGAAATTCAACAAAATTGCTAAAACACCCTGTGTCTACCCCTCACAATTCATGACAGGAATGAACTGGGCTCAGAACGTCTAAAAGCTGAAATTTAGTGCAATTTAGGCGTTAGAAAAACAGCTTTTCCCTTCCAAAGCTGTCATTTTTTCTTTTAAAATGAAGCACTTAACACAGCAGCTAGCTCCATCGCCATGACTCAGCACATCCACCACTGCCTCTGTCTCCTGAAGGGCGCTGTGAGTGGAGCGTACCGCACGAATCGCTTAGATCCCAAACAGCCAAGTTAACCCTCACTCTAAAGTTCGGAAATGCTCCGAAGGCAGCTGAGCAACGGCTCGAACCTTTTCACGTTTTAGGACGTCATTAACTCCAGCGAATGTTTACAGGACTTTTATGAGAAACACCAACACAGGGTCCAGAAGAACTGCCTTCTATTTACTCTGAGTCAATGTTTTGGTGAGCAAACTTTTGCAACAGCTGCACCTTCTACCATATATTCTTAATTAGATTTAAGTCTGGACTTTGACTGGACCGTTTCACTGTAGCTCCTGGTGTAAGATTAAGACCGTCCGTCCGTCCGTCCGTCCGTCCGTCCATCCATCCATCCATCCATCCATCCTGTTCCCCAGTAGGAATATTTTTAGACAGAATGCTAATTTCCGTTCTTATCAGTAACATTTGACTTTAAATGTAACTTCCTGTGACTCTCTTAGCAATGGGTCTATACTTTTCCGTAAAGACAATTTGTGAAATGTTCAAAACATGAGATGTTGCTTTAAAACCTGATCCTGCTTCTAACTCCTCCATAACTTCCCCCCCTGGACCGTCTGCTGGTCTCCATGATCGCCATGTTGTTGGTTGCTAATGTTCTTCAACAAACCCAAGACGTTTATAGGACAGCTGCATTTATTTTCAGATTAAATTACATCCTGGTGGACGACATTTAATAATTTTATGCTACTTCTGAAGGAAGATTTTGTTTTTGGTTATCAGAATAAAGGGAACTTGATAGAAATGTATTGGGAAACCATTTTAGAATCAACTGTTTGACAAAATGCAGGACATTTTAAGGGGTATGAATACTTTTGCTAGGAACTGCAAATGGAGTCAGTTGTTTGCTTTGTTGACCCTGGTGTGAATAGCTTTCAGCCTGGTTGCATCCATCTGGAATTACTTTAATTATTACATTAAATATTTATAAGTACGCCGTCACCCTGAAGATCGTTTCCAACGGCCTCGCCCCAAAAAGCTCCACAGCAGGTTGGCGCTCAGGAGGCATCTTAATCAGATCCCCTCACCTGAACCCACTTCTCCTGATGCAAAGCAGCAGCAGCTCATCTTAGCGTTGTATTTTGAGGCCAGAGTCCAGACTCGCTTCCAGAGAAAACTCATTTCCGTGAGTTTCATATTATGGTCACTTGGGTTGCTGTAATAAACCTTGACCCCCAGATAAAAGATGGGACCCTGCGTCAGACTGCCGGGTGCCTTGTTCATCCCTCATCTGCTTCATTTTCCTCATGTTTACGAGCAGGACCCAGATAATTACAGCCCTTTTCTGGCCCTCAACACCGGCTCTCTGGAGTGAGCTTTTTTACATCTTGTTTATGAGCTGAAATATTGTATGGAGATATGCTGAACTGTAAGGCACAGCAACAATCCTCCTCCCTTCGCTCAGGGACTCCATGTGTCAAGTCAGCGGGTTATTACATTATTTGACCTTTGAAGCGCTTAATGACAAGTTGATAAGTAGAGCCAGGCATTGAGATGCAGGAAGATGAAAACATCAAGACTTTCTGCACAGGAACAGCAATGACCAGGGGTCACTTTCTGATGTGGAGACTGTTTAATGCATGCAGTGAGGAGCTGCGTCTGTGAAGTTCACCCCAACGTCCGACTGGGGTGGCAAAAAAAAACTCCATCTTAGACTTTAAAGGCTTCAGTTAGATGGTAAATATTAAAGTTCAAGAAAGGACAAATAGAAAAACACAGAAAAAGTTTGAAGGAAGAAAGTTATGTATGAACCACAAAAGTCTAAAACTAAAAAGCTTTTGGCAAAGAAAATGACATGTTGATTTCTTTGCAGCTCCTCTTCAACCATGTTTTCCTAAACATTTCTGCTCAGGCCTTTCCATAAATCCACTGCACAAATTCACACAGACACACACACACACACACACACACACACACACACACACACACACACACACACACACACACACACACACACACACTCTCCCTCCATGGAGTACAAACAGTACTTTTCATGTACGATGACTTCTTGTTTTGAATCTCCCTGCTGTCACCAAACATTTGTTGAATGTTTCTTTGCTTTCAAAAGCAGTGAGTTTGTGTTCCCTAAAACTCACACTGTGTAGTATCCAGATTTCTCTTTTTATGTCTAAATACATCAAATAAGCAGAATAAAACTGGTTTTATAAGAGTGACTCCAAACCTTCACTTCATAACTCAGATACGGTAACATTAGAGACGAATGCAGACTGAATCAAGTATGTAACGTGTTTTCCTCTATACTCTGTTTGTCTCGAGTCATTTGGATTGTCCGGCTGATTTTATAGTTCAGTCTCTCTAAGTTGGAATGAAGAGCCGACCAAAGTCTCTCCACATCGATATGAGATCCTGATGAAGTCAGGGATGAACTGCTGCTGCTGAAGAAGCTTGAAGCTGTTTGGTGTGTACTTATGTTTTTTGACTGCAGCTTCATGGGACACACCGATGGACTTCCTCCCATCAGTCTGAGCTCCTTTAACAGGCGAGCCGCTCTCACTGTCAGCCTCTCAGCCGCCTCCATCCCTTCCTCCAGTCGGTCTTTTATTCACAGCTGTCGATCAAGCTTCCCTCTCTGTCACTCTGCCTCTCTGACAAGTCTTTATTTTTATCGCTAGCTCCATAAATCTCTTTGAATCCATTCTCTTCACAACTATCAGTCTCTTCTTCTCTCACTCACTCCTGTATTTGCGGTTTCTCACCGTCTCTCTCTCCTTCAGCTTTATGTCTTTTATAGCTTTTTATTATATCAATCTTTTTTTTTGTCACTTCTGGCTGCCTTCTCGTCGTCTGGCTCCGTCTCCTTCTTCCCCCATATTTTATCTCTACCTTTATGCCACTTCATTCTCATCATTTGTCTCCTTTTGAGGCCAGGACAGCTTGGATGTGTGTGAGCGTGAGTGTGTGATTGGTTGTCTGCGTAAGCCTCATAAAAGCAGCATACTGAGAAAATTAAAAAGAGATTTAAGGTTTTTTGTGAGACAGATGGAAAATGAAGTGTGTAAAGAGACATTTCGTGCATTATTTTTTTTTCTGCATGTGTGTGTGCAGCACTGACCATCATGCAGGGGGTCAATGATGAGACAGGAGGGATGAAAAATGTGAGGATTTAAAATATGATGAGGTCAGAGTTCAAGCATTCATTCTGGAGTTGGTGGAGTACGTGCACATTTGACACAAAATGCATCTATGCACAAAAGCTGCACACACAGTTTAGTCAATTTAAAGGATATTAATGAAGGTACTATGTTTATTCGTTGAACTATAGAGTTCAATGTGTTTCATTCCAATTTTAGGAAACAAATCAACATGAAGTAACTTAGAAATGTAAAGGAAATGATTTACTTTTTTAGCTTTCACAAATTATCTGAAAACTGACACGTGCATTTTTTTAAAAATCCAGTTCAACTACAACAAGAGTTAACAATTCACATTCTTTTAGTTTTGTTAGAGAACATTAGAGAACATCCAGCATCATGAAGACCAAGGAGCACAGCAGACATGACAGGGAGAAAGTTCTGGACAAGTTCAAGGCCAGATTAGGTTATAAAAAAATATCTCCCAGCTTTGAACATCCTCACCGTTCAAGGCTTCATTCCAACACGGAGAGAGGATGGAAACTGAACTGACAAGTCAGACAATCAGAGAACAAACCGAGAGCATCATGCTAACGCAGCAGCAGAGTTTATGTGGAAGAGTCTGTTAATAGCAAAACTGTCAGACGGCAAAACTCTGGTCCTGATGAAAGAGTCCTGAGAACAAAACCATTGTCATCAGATGTCCTGCATAAAGTTTGCTGGAGGCCATTTTGAGCTGAGCTTTCCAAACTTTGCTCCTAGAGGAGCTGGCCGCGGAAAACTTTCTAATTTTCATTCACAACAATGTAAAGAGTATGTATGTATTCAGATATGCAACGGAAACTGATAATGTGCAATCTGCTCCTTTCTATTCAGTCACTGACACGAGAGGAAACAAACTCACAGGGTTTCCTGATGGAGCCTGTTGGATGTGAAGGCAGCTTGTTTCAGGAACACAAAGCCGTCACCTTGAAGGCAGTCAGCCTGCCAGCTGCAGCGGCTCTGTGTGCAGAAAAACAATCAGCGGGAGCTCGCCATGCATCACCGTGGCTGTTAATCTACCACAAGAGCATTCACATGGCAAATGTAGTCATGGCAGCCATGCTTTTTATAATAATATTAATTACTGTAAGTTCAGACAGATGTTGAGAGGAATTATTGCTGCTAACATGAAGGAATGAGTCTCAGATTAAAGTCCTGCAGGCGAGATGGTGAGTCCAGACTTCCAAGAGCCTCATCAGTAAATGTTTCACAAGATGAGAGCAGAAGATGAACCTTTTAATTTATACATGCCTTCATGAAAACAGCCTTGAGAAGCAGCCGATATGAAGAGTCAAAGGTCAAAGTATGAAGAGATTTTCATGTTGTGTCCAGTTCTTAAGGCCTGCTCACCGGTCAGCCAGGAACTGCAGCAGCTGATCTTTAAACCTCACCGCTGATTACAGAAACATTCAGAGCTTTAACTTCAGAGACAGCAGGTTGCAGAATCCTCGCTTAACAAGAAAACTAAGTCGCTCGCTTTCTTTCAAGTTCAGAGAGAGAGAGAGAAAAACAAGTTCATGTCTTTGATGCTTGTGGTGAACGTGTCTGATGAAAAGGACGTCCTCCACCTCGCTGTCCTCCAGTTTCACCGTTTACCTTCAGATTCTGCTTGTTTGTTTGAACATTAATTACCTTCCAGAACAAAATTCTGCGACCCCAAAGGAAAAGCTAACAAGCAAACAATGTGGATCAGATGGAGGCGTTTCTCTATTTCCAGCAAATATCTGACGGGATGTTGACTTTTGTTTACTCCAACCTGCAGAATGCACAATATCCTGCAGTTTTCTACTCATATCTGATCTGAAATCTGCTGGGATTCACAGAAATGCTTAACCAGAACCCAGGAGCTTAATTAGGAAGACTGAAAAAGAAAAGTTTACCAAGTTTCCATCCTTGCTAACCATCAGTAAACGCTGAAGGCAAGCTAGTTGTTGAAGCTAATTAGGCGGCGATCTGTTTGCTGCGTCGTGTTGACTCTGGGAGCAGACACCTGCCTCACGCCGAAGCTTTGAGAAGCTAATAAGACTTTTTCTCCCCTCAATTGCTGCTCCTCTGAAACCTTATAGACGCTGCCAATTAAAATTCACAGCAGTGCAGGATTTGTGGCTGAGCAGGACGAGAACGAGATGCTGGACACATTTTTGGTTTTGTTCGACATGTTGAAGCTGAATGAAGTCCGAGGACTCTCAGGATATCAGAGGAATTGGATAGAAATTCCTCAAAACATGGAATGTGAAATCTGACCGTTATGCAAACGTAGGGGCCAGATCTAGAGGAGGGGTCATCGGGGTCCAGGCCCCAAATTCTGACATCTGACTCCGCCCCTAAACGTTTCCTGCTTTACAACTGGAGGCTTGGAAATAAAACAATCAGTAACTATTTATTTCATCCATAATGATGTGGAGTTTGAAACTCAATTCAGCGTTTAAAGCATAAAAGATCTGATCTGTGACACCTTCTGAAACTGTTCATGTCCAACCACAAGACGATAAAACCCACAACAGTTCCCATCGCCTCAATGTTCATTAAACAAAGTCATAAAAAATAATGGAGAAGTTTGTGAAACATAACACCTGATAACTGCATTTACAAAACAATAAAAAAGAAACGGCTCTCCGTTTAGCATCACTGGAAATGTGTGATAAAAGGTTATTCTCAGAACTACAGTAGCACATTCTTGCACAAAAAAATAAAAAAACAATATTTGATTATATTTGTTTGTAGGAAAAATAAAAATTGCACATTTGCAGAAGTTAAAAAAAAAGATTTTCCAAACCTCTCAAAAAAGTAATTCAAAAAATGTTTAATTTCACCTCAGGTGTTAAAAGAGGTACCTTTCTTCATTTTAAAACTGGATTCTTATGATTGTTTTCTTATTATCAGGAAAGTTTGTCTCACAGCAACCAAACCTAAAACATCACCACCCGCGTCCTGAAAAATAAAATCTGTTCCAGCTTAATCAACTGATCCACATAAAGTTTATATTAGTAATTAATTTCAAAAAGCGATAAGTGATTTAATTCAAGTGTTTATAGCCAAGTAGTTAGATGATTATGGCCTAAATCTAATCAAAACCCAAATTTTTATTTGTAATAAATTAGAATATCACCTCAGACCAATAAAAATATGTTTAATATAGAAACATCTTAAAGCCTGCATGATGTTCATTGGCATTTACAAGCAGCATAAGCCACAAAAAGTCACTGCAAAACAGTTGGATGTTCACAGAGGTCTGTATCAAGTCATAATGGAAAGTTGAGTGGAAGGAAGAAAAAGGAGTCGAGAATCAAAGCTGCTTCTGGTCCCGTGTGAAGTTCTTCACACAGTCAGTGATGATTTCCATCGTTTTTAATCCAATCCAAAGTCGGAACAGCCGGCGACAGGAACTGCTGGAGCACTTCACGCTTTCATTAGCAGAAAGCTCTCAAAATAAACGGATAAACACTTCAAATATGTCACTCTGTGTGGAATGAACCTTTATTATATACAAGTTTCATTTCCTGAATGACTGAGATATTTTTAATTTATTGAACATAGCCATTAAGCCTGTGCAGACTCCCTCATCAAGCGAGCAGCTCCTCCATCCACATGAACAGCTGAAGCTCCACTGAGAGCCTGCAGTCAGCCAGATGTACCAACACACCAAGCCAACCTGTGCACAGCCCCATGTTGCATTTCAACCCCCACCCCCCCAAAAAACAAACAAAAAAAATAGTTCAGTCATTTGCACACTCAAGTCAAAACAAATGAAACCTGCATCTCATTTAGCAGGCAGCGCAGGCAAGCCCTTATAAAACATGCATGGCATGTATTCCCCAGCTATATCTGCCTTCACATACAGCTCACTCTGAAAACAAACCGAACACCGGCTGCAGGAGGGAGCCCACCTCTGCAGGCCTCTACGCTCCATCATCCGCTGACAGACAATTATTATATCATGCATCACACGCCAAAACATACGCAAAGGCTAATACACAATCAGATCAGCTGAGAGCCGAGGTGTGTGCAGCGACTCCAGCCATTCACGCAGACGTCAGGTTAATAATTCAGTACGGTGGTTAAGAAGGGAGGCCTCCCTCCTTATTCAATTATTGACAAGCAACATCTCGACTCTGCCTGTGACCTGAGGGATGTGGGCAGGCAGAGGAGAGGAAGCAGGAGGAGGAGGAAGATGCCCAACATATGTGAAGGAAGAGGAGAGGAGGAACACAGGTGAGCTGTAAATACACCCAGAAAGCTTTAAACTGGGACTGAAATGGAAGCGCTGGAACAGCAGGGAGACGGATGGAGGTAAAAGCTGCAGGAACTGTATGCTGATTTTTGGCTTTATTCATAAATCTGCCAGTTTGTTGCCAAGGGCTACAGAGCTCCCAGTTCACAGTTTTCATTTCAGAGCAATTACAGCTTGTTGCTGCCCCGCTCCCTTCTCTGCATGTACTGGATGACAGCCTGTCACATTACCTGCAACTGGCCTTCAATCCCGTTTGTTTTTTTATTTCGCACAGTGAGAGAGTCTGCTGCTGCTTACCTTCTATTTGCATTTCAGCATTTTATTCCCGCCGGAGTCACAAAACATTTATATGTCAAAGTTTTGTTTTTTTAAAGTCTCACGTTTCCAGATTTCTCACTAGATTTCAGTCACTTCTTGAAAGTTTGAATAGGAAATTCACTGGCTGATATTTCTGTAGTAGTAAAGCTTTGAGCAGAGAGCCATCACATGGAAAGATTGATGGACAAATCAATATTTCATATGAACTTCAACTATTACTTTTAAGTGAGGAATAAATTAGGATGCACTCTCTTCTATTTCCACTAAAAATAGCTGAAGTTTTACACCGGCGTATAGATTAGAGCAACATCATCAGCATATATGAAAAACCTTTACATTCTCTAAGCATCATTTAGTTTAGTTTCTCCTGACTTCTGCAGTCAGAAGGAAGACTGGGTCAGATGAGTCTGGGAAGGATGCATGCTAATGCTGACAGCAGGCTGCAAGACGCTAAAAGAAATCTGCAGAATCTGTAAAAATAAAGGGAGCAACTGCTGGTGTACAGAGAGAAACTGATTAACTTTAACTGCAGCAGGACCAGCTCACCATCACAACACTTCCCATAAATGCACCAAATACAAGGAAAATGTGAGACCATCTGTAAAAACCAATTAAGCTGAAGCAACATGACAACCACCCAAAACGTCCCAGTAAATCCACCAACCAGGTTAGGAATAAAATAACATGATCAGACCTGGGTCTAGTCAAAGCCCAGATCTCAATCTCACAGAGATCTGAGATTGAATGAAGAACTGGGACAATTTTTTTCTAAGATTTTTCATCTTCAAATGCAATTCTCACAATTTCATTAAAGAAAACCTTTAAAACATTGACAGAATAGTGTTTGCTTCACTTTAACTTTATAGACCTTCAGGTTGTCCTTCATGATGGTGTTAACAGTTGGATATTGTCTTTAAGAGAAAGAAATCAGTTTATCTCGTCAGTGAAGCTGCATGTACTTCAGTGAGAACAGTAAATGATTGTAACTTATGTTTTTTTACCTTCCTCGCTTTGTTTGTTCACTCAGAAGAAACAGCATGAACTCTGTCTGCAGATCGAAGTATTACGGAGCAGTTTGAATTCAGCTGCTTTTTTGTTGCATATCTTACATCTCTCTCTCACACACACACACACACGCACGCACGCACGCACGCACGCACGCACGCACGCACACACACACACACACACACACACACACACACACACACACACACACACACACACACACACACACACACCTTGAGGAAAGCTAAAAAAGTGCTGTTCCACTTGTTTCATTGATCCGTCCTCCTCACAACCAGCCTGCAGAGTTTTTTCGGGCTGATCTGCGCCGCCGCAGCTCACCACCTCTGATTATCCTCACTTCCTTCCCAGCTTCCTGCTCCACGCTGACCACCTCTTTACTGCTCCACAGTTTCTGCATTTACATTCTCCCCGGAGACTTTTCACTCACCGCTGGCTGCTATTTACTTCAAACTCAGGGAAAATTCTTGATGACTCCAGGATTCAGTGACGCTTTTGGGCCGTTAAAGCAGGACTGTCTTTTAATGTTCCCACCCTAATGTGCTGAAATTATGCATCTCCAGGAAGTTTTTTCTCTCTCCTGCTTCAGGCGAGATGCGATTATGTAAGTAAATGTGGAAACGGCTCTTCACACTTCCAAAGGAGACGCAGTAACTTGGTGATTATGAGTTGAGCTGTTGGTAAACAGTCCTTTTCTAAAAGCCTCATTTTATTCATGTTTTCAATACAAATACAGTTACTATTCTTTAACTCTTACTTTTTCCTCCATTTTTATTTATTTTTGTGACTGTTGCTACATTTGTGTGACAATTCAGACCAAATGAAGTACGGCGCTCCTGGATTGGCTGCTCTGCAAACGGC
This sequence comes from Poecilia reticulata, assembly GCF_904066995.2. Taxonomy (NCBI): domain Eukaryota; kingdom Metazoa; phylum Chordata; class Actinopteri; order Cyprinodontiformes; family Poeciliidae; genus Poecilia; species Poecilia reticulata. The sequence continues at coordinate 27,208,195 of NC_088840.1, read as the reverse complement.
AGCCAATAACAAGTCAGTAGCATTGCAGCTAGGAATTTAAGCTAATCAAGCTTTTCTTTTGAATATTTTTGATATGCTTCCTTAAGAAAATCTGCAAATAAAATAATTTTATGCAATTTTTAGAATTATGTTTCACAAAACAGTCAGTAAATAGTAAACCATAATAGGCAGGTAGACTGGAAAATACATTTAAATGCTTTGCAAAGACGTTCAATTAGTGCTTGGTGACATTTTTTTAATTATGTTGTGCCAAAAAAAAAAGAATCAATCACTCACGTACACTTAAGTTATTATCTCACGCTCCCAAGAGGAAAAATAACAATTAACGTCACAACAGGAGCTCTGTAGAAATTAAATTTAATGTCAATCCAAATGCTTTAAACTAATTAAAATTATTTGGTAATATCACCTTATCACATTATTCACATAGCGATGCAGAAATAATAGACGGCTCAGCTGTCCGTTTCACCGCCTAATGGCCTGTTTGAGAATTCATGGAGTTCACAGCTCAGCACCGAGAGTAAAGAGACGAGAAGAGGAGGAAGAGGAGGAGGAGGAGGAAGAGGAGGAGAAGGAAGAGGAGGTGGAGGGGACCGCCACACTTATTTCTGTTTCAGCAAAGCCTGAAGAGCCGCGGAGAGAAAGAGAGGAGACGGCAACAAATGGTTGAGAATGAAAGTGAAATCCCTTTTTTCTTTCTTTACTTTCACCACTAAACAGCCAACCACCACAATGGTTCCTACCGTAAAGGTTCCTACTGCGGCGAGAGAACAGAGACCCGCCGAGCGGAGCCGCCAGAACAGAGGGAGAAACCCGGAGCTTCCAGGTTTCCTCTCAAGTTCACTTCTGTTTGTTTATACAGAAACAGGAAGAAAAAACTCCTGACAGCCACGTTTAAACTTTACAACCCAAACCAAGAGCTGTTTGCATTCCTGTTTCGAAACACAAAGTTCAAGAGTTTCAGGAATTTGCATCATCCAGAGAGCGTTGAGTAAGATCCCTGCAGGAATCGATCGCTGCTGCCAAACGTTTAAGCTCCTGCTCTCACTGCGGCGCCTCAGAGTGACGCCCAGACCGGAAGGTTCCTGAACGCAACACCGTCTAGCGTGCATCGAGCTGGCCGGAAAACCCCAGGAGCCGCGGCGGAGCGGAGCTGGACCATCCCCGCTCCGTGATTACACGGCCGCAGCGAGTCTGACGGCCAAATCCCAGCACGGCTTTCCAAACGGCGGGGAAAAGCCACGAAAACATCTTTCTGCTAATCCAGAGTTTTCCATCCAGCATGGGAAGGTTTGGTGGTGAGAGGACGGCGGACAGAGAGACACTTCAGAGGACAAGACAAGTAGGGACCAGGGCGCAGGGCCAAGCTCTGCAACATCATCATAATCCATCCAAAAACTCATTTTCCCACAATCCCCTCCGGCAGGACATCACTTCTGAGGACGGCTGGTTTGTGCAGCATGTAGTTTGTGTTTCTGTGTAGCCCCATACGTTTAGCAGAAGAGTGTGAGCAGAGTTTAAAACACACACGGGGACAGAAAGATGAATAAATCAAACATAAAGAGGATTATTGTTGCGGTTTGAGCCACTATTATTCTCCGCTTCCTAAATGTGAAGGTTAATCAGATCATATGTGGACGTGTAGTAAAAAAATACAAGAGGAGAGAAAGGGGATTGGTGAGGCTGACATATTGATGAGATAAAGTTTTGTGGTCCACAGCAGCTGAAGGACGACATGCAGCTCAGGTCAGACTGAAACGGGAAGCATGAGGCTCGATGTTCCTGTTGCCAGGTTTCTAGAACATTTTGTTTTATCGAGGTCATCAGTTTTATTTGTTTCCACTGTGGGGTCCCAAATGATGATAGTTCTATAAATAGATGGCTGCTGCTGGGTGGGTTCACCTCCTGCTGGGCCGTCTGTGCAATCTGAGACCGAGATCTATGTCCACCATAAAAAAACAGAAACCAGAGAGCCGCTCAAGGTAGAAAAAAGCAGGAGGTGCAGCAGTAATCCTCAGATGTTTCACAGCGGTTTGGTTTAAAAATCAGCTATTTTCACTTTAAAGTTTAAAAGAAGTCATTGTGACTTCTAAACGTGATCAGGGGAGAGAGAGAAAGGTTGATTTTCCAATGATTCTGTCAGAGATTTCACTCTAAAACATCCGTTCAGTCACTTTAAACCTTCTGGAAAAGTTTAATTCAGGAAACGATGCAGATTTCCAAAGAAAAGAGATTCAACTCCAGTCACAATTAATCTGTGATCTAAAGTCAAAATATGGAAATAGTTCACAGCAGTTACTCTTTAAAAATGAATTGAAATCACAAAAATAAATTTGTGTCGATCTACGTTTTAAAAACCTGCAAGATGTTTTTCCAAAATAAAAAAAGACAGATTGGAATATTTTAGAGATATTTGCCATTACTTCATTGATTTTTTAAAATGTATTAAACATGAGCACAGGAAAACATGAGAATTTTACTTTAGTGGTTTGAATGATGTGAAGAAATATTAAATTACCTCCATTTAATGAGTATAAATGGTGTAGATGTCAGTAAATGACTTTCTGAAATCATGTTTTCTACACTGACGCCGTTTTGCTGATTTTTTGTGGTAAAAAAAAATTCCCAAATATTGTTTTTATCAGGTTATACTTCCATTAAGCAATAATTAAAAAAACTCAGACAGAAATAACAAAACAGTAATTATCTGCTGTAATTATCATCACCAGTTATCAAACGTCTGTCAACCACTGTGAATAATAAAAACCGTTGTTCTAAATCCGTCTTAAAGGACGATGTAAACATTACGGATGTAAGAGTTTGTGAGGTAAACTGACCCAATCAGGATCAAGCTGCGTCTGACTTGGAAGCAACAAACAATCAAAGCTTCAACCAGTTTTTGTTGGCAGTTGAGAGAATCTGTTGAAAAAGTTTTCTGGTTGCATTTGAAGAAAATTCTGCAGAAAACAGATGAAGAAATAATAAAACCTGAGCAAAGAAACTGTTTAACTGTAACCGACTAATTAGTAAAAAAAAAAAATTAGATTCAAACCCTTTTCTGGTTCCTGGAACCTTCTAGTTTCAGGCTGACTGGTCAACATGACCGACTCAATCAGCAGAAGTCCACAGCAATCATTACACAGCTGGAAGTTTCCAATGTGACGCAGCTGAAAGCAGGCCGGCTGAAATCTCCACCAATACAATTCTAGATCAGATAAAAAATAAAAATAAAAAACCTCTGGTGTTTTAAACGTAGCTGCTGCACCTCCATGAAGAAATGACCTGATTTTTCATGAAATATAAGAAAAGTCAGATTGAGAAGGAGGAGAGTTCCCTCAGATTTATGCATATTCCTGAATTATTTATGAAAAGTGAAACCTTGGCTGCTTCTACATCTGCCGTGCTGAGGTCTGCGCTCACAGGTGATGTAGAGCAATCTGTGCACATCGCTCTCCTCCGGCTCGTTCCTGCCGTTCTTTAACTAAAACCTCATGTTTTCATGTCTCACTGCTGCATCAAAGCTCATGTTTTCCTGACACCTGACTGACTTGATGTTCTCCATGTTCTGCGGTTTGATCCTGTTTCTGCTGTGATCAAGCTCATCTCTGTCCACCTCTACATGACAGACGTTCCCTGCTTCTCTGCATACATTTACATACAGATTTATGTTTGTTGTTTTGTTGTTTTACGCTCCTGATTACGGTTTCTCATGCAAAAACAGGTCAGCGACAGGCAGCGTAACAGCTGGCGAAACAAGACATGGGAAACGATCAGAAAAGGAGAAATGGCTAAAAAAGCAGACGTGAACAGCAGGAGGGAGAAAGCAATTTAATTCTTTTTTTTTTTCCAGAGGTCTATTTTAAACACAGTTGACAAGGTGTGGTGAGGCACTTTGTCATTATGAGGAGCGCCGGATGCCGGTGCTCGGGGATTCGTGGCGTAATTAGCTGGTGAGGCAGCTGAGAGACGATCCTGGAGCCTGATCTGCATTTGAGACGCAGCAGGGAGGGTTGAAAGGGCCGGGCTTCTCGTTTCAATTACCTGCTCCGCTGCTGTCTGCAAAGAAATGACATTATCTGCTTCAAACTGGGTTTATTTCACACCGCTTCTTCATGTCAGTGTCATCCCTTATCTGCGGGAGGCCAGTCTTTTATTTGCAATTATTAGACAGAGGTGAAAGAGTGACGGCGGGGGCAGATGGATGGATGGATAGCCGGAGCGCCGGGAGCACGGATGAGAGCGGGAGGAGGGGAAGCTCGTCTGCATGCGAATCAACACCAGGACCGACTCTGCCGGGGATTGTGGCAGCTAATATTGCTTTGCTTATCTGCAAACATTCCACTTTCAACACCTTGCTTTCAAGCTCCTGCACAAAGGATCACTGTGGACTCTGAGCTGGAGCGGAGGGAAGAAAAACATTGTTTTCCTCCTCTTTTCATCATTAAATCATAGAATTATTCCAGAGTTTACATGTGATCGCAACACGTGCTAAAGCAGTTCACCTGTTTTATTTTTTAAGTTGGACGAAACTCTGTTGTTCCCTTGGAAACAAAGCGCGCTCTCCTCATTGAGCTTCCAGGCTAATTGAACAATGTTTTCATGCACAGTTAAATATCGTGACATGTTTCTGCTCAGCAAAGCTCAGACACTATTACTAAAGCTTAAAAAAAAGAGTTTGGAGGCACAACACAACAAAAAGAGAAGAAATGATGTAAACACCTCAGACCTGAACTCACACAAGAACCGACTCTAAACTTTACTTGCTGGACAATCTTAGGAAAGTAACTTCTTGTTTCTGCAGCTGCTACTCTTGGATTCACATAATACTAGAAGTTTTAGTCAAAAAAATATTTATCTGAAATCCAGTCAACATGTCGCTAAACCTCCATTATTGATGATGTTATTTTAACAGTTTAGAAATCCAAAAATCCAAAATGAATCTTCTGAAACACTGAATGTGAACCTGTCGTCAGATTCAATGATTTGATGTGAAAACAAACAGTCTAAAGAACACGACAACGCTCTTGCATTTCCCAAAGTCTTCCTCTGATTGGCTGCTCAGCACCTCCTGACATCTCCACCAGGAAGTGAAGGCTCTGAGAGAACCAGGAAAGAAGCTTCACCACAACTGGTCAGAGTCAGATTCCATCGTTTTGGAATCAGTTCTTTAATTGATTTGTTTAGCTCTAAACTTTTTAAATTTAAAATGTCTGCAACAAGAATACTGTGTTTTTCTCTTTTTGAGATTTTTCTTTGCTAAACTACATCAAAGTTAATCAAACTACATCCTACTTTGAGTAATCACAATTTCATTTTTGGTTGTGTTGTTAGTTTTTGTCATAACATTTGGTGAAAATGTTCATAGATTTGATGCTCATTGCTTCATCTTTTCGACTTCGGTTTCCTAACATGATGGCGTCACCAGCCTGAAGACTCTCAGTTCATCTTTGCCATTTCAGTGAATTTGATTAGAAAGAGAGCAGAACACAAAAATAGGGGGGGGGGGATCTAATTTTGTGGCGTCCAACTGAGCATTATTCCCATTCTGTTTTTCTCTCCTCGTGTGCAGAAACGTTTTCCCAGAAGCAGCCGAGTGTGACACAACAGTTTAATTTAGGAAGAATAAAGAGGATCGTTCCCTTCTGCACAGTTATGCACCAAAAACAAATGACACCCAGCGACATCCGTTAAAATGTATTTTTAATTGCTGGAATCGATAGCTGCATTCAACTGACGGCATATTAAGTTTCTCTCTCTTACGATATTATTGGATTGCAAGAACAGAACTGTAATTTAATCTCTCCTAACTGCTTATAAATAACTGAACAATGTGGAAAAAGTTCCACTGTCATTTGGTTGAAGTTGTTTTTCTACAGGAGATCCTGCAGATCTAACAAGTTTACAATTTCAGCCTCAGGTCAGATTCAAATCTGCAGCAGTAACAGAATAATACAACAATCTCTGCTGTCAGGAATTGATCCAAACTCATGATTGAGTTGTTTGGGTCGGTCAGTCATCCAGATTCCCCGTAGTTTCTATGCTACCTTTCAGGACTCTAACGGAAGATCCACAGGTTATGACAGAGTTTCTCACAGAGAAGAATAACAATAAGAAACCCAAAGTGGAGGGAAAGCTGAAGAAATTCCTCTCCAATGTTGCCACAAGCCAGAAAAAAGTAACAATGGCTTCATCATTTTGTGGGAATACGATTCTGCAGCAGGAAGTGAGAAGCTAGTCAAAGCTAACAGGGACAATGGATGCAGCTAAATACCAGACGACCCTGGAAGAGAAATACTTGAGCAAAGGCTCACCTTCCTGCAGGACGACGACCCCAAACACTCAGCCAGATTATATTCATGGTCCAGTCAAAGTCCAGATCTAAATCCATCTGGGAAACTTTAAACTTGAACTCCTCGTTTAATCTAACTGAGCTTAGGATATAAAATAATAATGGGTAACAATGTATGTCTCTTCATATGCAAAGTTAGCAGACGTAAAACCCTGAAGGCTGGCAGCAGTTACTGCAGCTAATTTTGGCTCCACTGAGAACAGATTCAGCACTTATTTTTGAAAACCATGCATTATTTTCCATTCCTCTCACTGTTCTGCACTACGTTATGATGATGCATTACATAATTTCCAAAAATAACTCATACAAATGTTTGTTCCTAGTTAGATAAAATGTGAAAAGTTCAAGAGGAGTGAAATCTTCTGCTGTGTACGGCAGTACGTCACCTGAATGAAGTTCACAAGGTGAGCGACGTCTGGCCACAAACTCCAAACTCTGCCTCACTTTTCCAGTTCTCTGACTGGACTGGTGCAAAATGAACAAACTCAGGTATCCAGCAGGGGGCAGAACCCGAGGTAAACAGATGCACAGCAGTCATCTGCCTTCCTGATCGTGGAGAATAATTAGTCTCCAAACGCTTCCGACCAGCTGCAGGGATCATCCTCAGCATCACTTCTTGAAATATTCAGTCCTAAAGGAAATGATTTATGGCTTCTATTAATGTGAGGAACTGTTGGATGGAAAACCAGCAACGAAGTGACAGAAGAAAGCAGTAAAAGCATTTGACCCCCAAACTGTGTTGGGATGCAGCAGCTGTTTCCCATCACCGCCGCCGCTGTAAGCCACAGCGGGCCGACAGCTCGCCGTTACGTAACGTCGCTTAAACACGGCCTGATGTTGTTAGCAGTGTGTGTACAGTGCATCCTGCATGGGAGCAAACCACGTCTGTTTCAGTACAGCGTGTGTGTTTCTGCCCATATGCGAGTGTGTGGGAGGATGAGTCAGACAGCAGGTGAATCACTCCAAGCGTACACACACACACACACACACACACACACACACACACACACACGCGCGCGGAGAGGTGCTGAGGATTGCCTGCAGAGAAGATAGCACCTAACTTCTCCACGCGATTTAGTCCAGTTACCCTCCACACAAACACTGCATGGATCCCAAACAAGGCCAGAGGTTCTGCTCCCTGCGGGTCGCATAGAACCCGACACCTAACCGGCTGTTGGGCCGCGCTTCTGCAGGACCTCCTGGATTTTATGGATAGATGGGTGAGTGTGTGTGTGTGTGTTTTACAGAGATTGCAGGGTCTGTGGATGTGAGCCTTCGGTTTGCTCAAATGCCATAAAAGGTCAGCAGTAGCCAGGGTCCAAGTCTGTTCTCACACTAAGAACCGTGACATATATATGCTGCAAACACACACACGCACACACACACACACACACACACGCACGCACACACACACACACACACAAAGCAGGGTAAAGATTTGCATAGAAATACACCAAAACCAGACATCAATGCACCAAAGGCCCTGAACATGATGTCACCTGACCACCGAGGACACACAGGCACTTCCTGGTGACACTAAATACCTGGAAACAATCTGAGAAAAAGGATTTGACCTTAAACTCTGGATTGAGTTTCAGTAGGAAGGAGAGAAATCAGCTGTAAAAGAAACAGACCTAAAATCAGCCCCACCTCTCAGAATGTCTTTAAAAAAGAAGCCATTTACAGTCTTAAGAAAAAGAAAGTACACCCTTCGTCAAATGTAGGTTTTGCACATCAGAACATGATTAACATAATTACCCATTTTCAATCTCTAGTGTACAAAAAACACAGCAAATCTCACTTCAGAGTCCTAATTTATAAGGCAAAACCAAGATGAAAAAACTGTAAAACAAAAACAACAAAAAAACAAAAATTTGAAGTACGTCTCTTCAAATTTGAAGAAACATTTTGATGGCCACAAAACGACAGCAGGCAGCAACAAAAACTGGACTGCAGTGCAAAAGCAGTAAGTGTTTTAAAAACAAGTAGATAAAGACAAGAAAGACTTTATTTTTATTTTTTTTTTTTAATGTGTATTTTCTTCAAGAAACTGGTTTTAAGTTAAACTTGAAATGTATGGAAAAATATTGGCGTTCATGGATGATTCTCTATGTTTACATTGAACTAAAATGGTGATAAAATGACATTTTTTATGTGTAAATTAAAAAATCAATTATTGAAATGGCTCCTTAAACTGTGGCCACCAGAGATGCACCAACAAGAAAATATGAGCCAAAATCGGCTTTTATAGCCGATAACTGATATCTAGAGATATTATAATTTATAACCCAAATGGCAACACGACGGAAATAAATATCAATTGCTGATCTTGGCATGTTAATATAATACAGGTATGTTAAAAATGACTAATATTGGTCGATACTGATGTTGGTGTCAGTGGCAACACAATCCTCCAGGACCATCGCTGATGTCCAGAGCAGAAAACTGACACCATGATGAATTAAACATTTGTTTTTAATAAGTAGTGGAATTAGTTGTGCTTCTGTGCACCTCAGCTTGGATCTACATGAACGTAGAACCTGGTAATAATCACATCCTGATGAATAAAAGCTTAGAAGCTGCAGATTCTTTTTATATTGGCAACATCTGCATCATTACTACAGACAGAAACTCCCTGAGTTCTGACAAATAAAACTACTCCAATAAATCTGAACAAATCAAACACACGAGCGCAAAATGAATCAGAGCAGATTTTCTAGCCTGTCAGCCGTATTCGTCTCACTCAGTGTCACGTCTGCTTTTATTTTGTGCTGCATTTATTAGTTTTGCTGAGAAACAAACAGCAACATAACTGATGTCAGCATCGTTAGATTTAAAGCGATTAACATTTGCATAACTCAGCTGCAAAAGGTTTCTACAAGACAATGATTTGTTTGTTCCGGTTTTCATGCACTCAACTCCTTCGATTTTCAACGGCAGTTTTTAAAAGCATTACTGATGTAAACAAACAGGCTCAAATGTGCGTGAACACTAAATCTCAACTCTCTCCGTCATAAGCATTCAATCCCGCCGGGCCCCACGGGCTCCTTCCATCACTCTGCAAGTGAATAAAACGTCGGAAAATGTCGCCAAACGAATAAATCAGAGCGCAGCTGCCAGTGGGGCGACAGTGTTTCAGCAGGCAGGCGCCTCGCTACAATTACAGCACAGACCTTTAACTAATGACCTTGTCTGAAGGAGTAATAGAACAGCGCCGGATGAGAGGAAGATGGAGAGATAGTGGAGGGTGTGGCTCGCAGTGGGCCGTTCAGGATGGGAGGAGGATGTGCAGCAGAGATTAAAGGGAGGGCAGGAGGGCGGAGGGGGGCACTGGGTTGTTGTGGGCATCAAATATTCATGGCGTGCTGATAGATGGAGTGACAACCCGGGGAATTCACAGAACTCTCATCTGAATTCCCCATTAGTGTCCAAAGAGGAAAGGAGGGAAATTTCTGAGCCTCTTTGGAATGAAGATCCTCTGTGATTAAAAGCTTTGGGAGCAGAGCAGCGTCACGACAATGACACCCAAACACACAGAGCCGGGTTTTAAATGCATCTTAATGCAGCTGCCATAGCTGGAGCTTTCACAAAGTCATAAACCTATTTCTATAGTGGAAGAATCACACAGTGAACAACTTTAATTTATGTTTGAGAAACAGGAAAAAGAATGCTTTTAGAGGAAATCTAATATTTTTATCCACTTATTAAATATAACATGATTAGAAATTCCCTTTTTTCTTTATTTAAATAAAATAATGAACTTCTTTTAAAAGCATGCAGTAAGTTTTATAAATCTGAAATCAGAAGGATAAAGAAAGTTTAATTTGGTGCCTTTTATGGTCGATTCATACGTGATTTTTTTATATGTTTGGACTGAATATAAATATTGAAATAAGAAATAAAAACTACTTTTGGATTTTCTTTAAAACATCCATCCATCCATCCATTTTCTTGCACCCTTTTTCCCTCAGGGGGGTCGGGAGGGTTGCTGGTGCCCATCTCCAGCCAACGTTTCGGGCGAGAGGCGGGGTACAGCCTGGACAGGTCGCCAGTCTGTCGCAGGGCAACACAGAGACACACAGGACACACAACCACGCACACACACACTCACACACACACTCATACCTAGGGGCAATTTGGAGAGGCCAATTAACCTGACAGTCATGTTTTTGGACTGTGGGAGGAAACCAGAGTACCCGGAGAAAACCCACGCATTCACAGGGAGAACATGCAAACTCCATGCAGAAAGACCCCAGGCCGGGAATCGAACCCAGAACCTTCTTGCTGCAAGGCAACAGCTCTTTCTTTAAAACATCAAAGTCAAAATTATAATCTTAAACTTGCTATAACTTGAGAAAAATCCACAATAAAATAAAACTCGTGCACCAAATTCTTGTTTTTAAAGTTAAAGTTCTTTGTTTTATGATGATCCAAACTTGCAAAAAAAAGAAATTGGACTAAATCCTTAAAAGAATAAACTTATCAGGACGTTCAGGCCTGTAAGGAGCCAACAGTGAAGATGTTCTATGATTACATGGAAAGCTGAAGATTCTCCTAAAGCCTCCTCATCTTTTCCCTCCTTTATTCTCCAGTTCACACCTGAAAACTGAAATTACTTCTCAGCATTTCTTTTGAGTGAGCCTCTTAGTAAAATAGTTTCTGTGTGATTAAAATCATCTCAGGGGCAGGAGAGAGACGGGTTGTTAGTTTGGTAACAATAATATCAAAATGTGCAAAGAGCCTGGAATCAAATCACTATCAACAATGAGTTTTAAACATCTGCTCACTTTGACTTTCATTACCGCTCCTCTGCTCTGATTGTTCTGATATTTTTATAATGCCAGAAATAAATTTCTACTTTTAATCTTCAGGATCGGATAATTGCACAGGTCCCGTGTTTTCCTGTAATCAGCCACCGCCGCCTGAGGGAGCGCCGCCCTGACAACGGCGCGCGCGGCGAGGTGCGGGTTTATCCGCTTCATTGTTTCCCTAAGAATGCTGATTGAAAGGAATCTGATTTAATGCACTCAATTCCCTCCAGAAATCATAAAGAACCAACTCGGTGATAAGAGCGAGGCGGTCAAAGCCCAGAGGAGCTTTGTTTTGGGGAGACAAAGCGGCGCGAGGAGAGGAGGCGAGGTGCGCCTGCCGATTTTAATCTGGGAGATTTTAACATATAAACATTCATCAGAAAGTGAAACTAACTGAGGATCTGAATACATAACGACTGATAAACAGCTCAGAATAAACAGCATCGCACAGAAGGCCCGGGCTGATTGATGATGGCAATCACTCTGACGCCACACTGTTAGAATAAAACCATAGCAAACAGGAAGTGTATCCTCTTTCAGCCAGTTAGAGCCGGAAGTTCGCTGGTCTGGACCCAACAAGTACATCAAAACCAGGACAGGAAGACAACAGCATTGACTTCAGAGGATTAGCTTTTACCACCCATCAATCTGTTGGGACTTTTAAGACCATTCCCAAACTGAAGTCCATCATTCCAGACGGATCGATTATCCTCAAGTGGAAAACATTTAAGAGAGCTGCCAGTCTTCCCAGACGTCCCACTAAATTCCCCCCAGGGAAGGAAAAGCTCCAAGAGCTCCATGGCAGGCCTACAGACGGACAGTTAGAGGCTCATGACAGATCAGTTAGACGAGGCCGGCTCCGGCGGAGGGCTGCAGGAGAAAGTCTGCTTTCTCTACAAAGGTCTGGCTGTTAGGAGTAAACCAGTTGCCACCAGTCTGTCATAGAGCCTGAGAAACTGGATGACTACACACTGGACTGACTTTTTGGAAATATTTCTAGTTGACAAAAACACAGACTTTAATTGTGTGGAAAGAGAAAGAAGCAGCTCATCACTGTTCTTACGACAGCCTTAAATAACAGCTCACATGTCTGAACATGTCTGGTAATCAGCTGGCTGCAGGCCCTCTGCCGCAGCAGACAGCCTGACTAATTAACCAGCTAATATGGTGAAGTGAATTACCTTATATGGCACTCTGTCATTCCCGCTCGCTGTCCACCCACAGCCCTTTTACACTCCAGGGACATCCACAACGCTCACACACTCACACACAGATCGCGAGGCGACTTGGGGATGCTCACTTCTGGAGTCCAGCTGCCAAACCTCCAGCTTCTTTTCCACTTATCCTCAGCCGCCATCAATACCTGCTTCTCACGCTGAAGGTTATTATACAGTGAGAGTCTCATTCCACACCTGATGGCAAAACTACGTTTGGCTGAACCACAGAATTTCTGTGACAATGTCCTGCAGACAAATGAGATGAAAGTTGGGCCACAACGCACAGAGCAAATAGGCTCAAACATTTCATATAAACTGTAATGCACAGAGGTGGAGGTGGGATGGTTTGGGCTCATGAACTTCCTCTTTATCAGATGATTCTATAAGAGGCTGACCAAATGTGTTGGATCAAGACACCAATCTGAAGCAACACTGGGCTGAAAATCCTCCACATGGAGACGAAGTTGGACAAAAAAAATGAAAGAGTGATCGCTGCTGAAGACGTTAGTAAATCTTTGGGTCTGCCTCACACACACACACACACACACACACACACACACACACACACACACACACACACACACACACACACACACGCACACACACACACACACACACACACACACACACACACCCACACACACACGCACACACACACACACACACACACACACACACACACACAGCGCTCATATTTCTGCCTAATCTCTGTTTAATAAACAGTGACAGTGTGGAATCTGTTGTGTGTTTTTTCAGCGCTTGATGTTTGGTCTTGATACATAAGTTCCTGGAATTAAAACAGTGTTTTCTTCCTTTTTACTGTGACTTTACATAATGAGAGAGGAAGCGGCTCAGAATAAACAAAGATGTGTGCAGAGGGCTGAGCTGATTAATGATGGTTATCACTCCGACTCCACTGTTACAACCAACAGCTTTACAGGGGAAAAAAACAGAAACAAGTCTGAAATGTGAGCAAACAGAGACATGAACAGCAGTGTTGGTCTGAATCAGTGACGTGTGATGTGAAATGAACTCCAGGGACACACACACACGCACACACACATCCACATAACATATGCACTCAGATGCACATGTGCAGAGAGAAATGCAGGGTAGAATCAACCTGAGTCTGCAGGCTCATCTTCAGAAATCACACAGACCGGCTGCTGGAACCAAGCTGGCTTTGGGACGATAAGTCCTGAAAATTAGATGGCTTGCCACTATTGTGCAGTACAGATGGATCAGAACACACACACACACACACACACACACACACACACACACACACACACACACACCCACGCACATGCACACACACACGCACACACACACACACACACAGATTATAAAGACACCTAAATCTGTAATTTCTGTCCTCTCTGCCCCATCACACCCCTGGCATGTGCAACTGTGGACTTGATTACATTCATATGGCTCTGTTGGTGTGTGTGTGTGTTTGCGTGCGTGTTTGTGTGTGTGTGTGTGGCCTGATCCACCGGATTTCCAGAATCACCGTTGCAATCTGTTGCACGGATGGATGGATGAGGTGAGGGAGGAGGGATGGAAAACAGCGCAGGAAAAACTAATTACAGAACAGAAGGTTCTGGGCTCAGAGGCACGCAGCGACTTTTCGCTCACCGTTTCATTTTCTGCCTCAGACAGACGCAAACGCGGCCACTTCCTCTCAGACAAACCGGTGAGAGATGGGTGATCCCCACCTCCAGAACCTTTACCTTCATAAAAATCTGCTGCACGATCGGGCAGCCGGCGCTGTGCAGCTACCTCTGCTATCGTAAAGGTGAAATACAATCGGCCGCCTCGGAAAAAGCCAAGGATTTTCTTAGAGGACGAGACTCTGGGTGCTGAACATACTCAGACTCATACAGCGCAGATTAACACATTTATCACCGCACTCTGCAACCATGAAATTAATCTAGTCTGACCTCATCTTTTCACTGTAGATATTTCTCTGCACAAAACACCTCCTCAAGGCTTTTCCTGCAAACACCAGCAGCATGAAAGGGACAGAACATCGGTGCTGATTGAACAATGAAGCCTTTCTGGATCTCAGATAAATCCATCCCCAGCCAGACTCAGTCGCTGAACTCACAGATGTGATAGTTTTTTCTTAAGCAGTTACCAGATCTGTGCAGAGCTGAACAACAACAACATGAGATGGATTCCAGCATGTAAAACGCGAACAGGCGTGGGCGCCGCCGCCGTTTCAACAACTGTAATAAATTCATCCGGGCAACCCACAAATTTCAAATAATGAAAGTGTAGTAGGAGCGAATTAGAATAGATGATAGATGGAGATGAGCAGCCTGGTGTCGGAACAGCTCAATGTTTGCTCAGTCATATTAAATCAACCCAAATACACGGTGCATAAGCCTTTCCGTGGCTAAATTAAATTGCGAAAAGTGCCGCAATTTCAGCAGGCTGGAACCCACAGTTCAGCGACACACACCGGTGTGTGTAGACCAAAACACTCATATGCTGACATTTGTGTCTATAAATCACTACATTTTACATGATTAGTCTCCATTTGGCAGGTTTATTCATGTTATGTTAGATGGTTATGATTTGTTTACATGTTTGATCTGTTTTCTGTAGCACTTTAGAAATGAAGTACATTAATTTGATTTTGTTCACACAGACATCAGGATTTTGGTCTTAGCCTTTCTGTAGCAATTGGAGTAAAAATGAAATTTATCCTGCAAATGTTCTGCAGCAAACATATCCAGGTTTCTTAAAAAAAACTGAAATCTAATCAGTTAAATCAGATAAACTCCAATAAAGGCTGATAAAATAGGCGCTACCAGACGCTAGCCGAACTCCCCGTGGCGTTGGACCTTTATCATCCATGTGACTTTTGGATTTGATCAAAATCTTGTTAGAAAAATTGACCCAACCTGTAGCAAACCCTGACCACAGTATGCCTCACATCATTACACACATTTATTAATACACTATAAATTATAATTCCTAAAGATTTTAAATCAAAACAAGCAGATGAATGAAAAGCAGAAATGACTAGTTAGACAATCTCTAAAGTTTTTATTAAGCTTCAACTTCCATATGCAGAAACATGGTTCATACTGTGAGCCTCCTTTACCTACATACGTTAGATAAAGAGGAAATGTTGTCTGAGAGACACTTAAAACACGTAAACATTACTACAGTTGACATTTTAAACTATCTAAGTCATCAGCAGTCTTGCTGCGTTTTCCCAAAACCCAGAGGTTTGCTAAAGTCTGCCAACATTTCCAGATCCAGTTTGTTCCCTGACAGGCAGGTTTATGACAGAACATCATGGCGGTAGTCTGTTCACTGGGATGAGCTGAGGTTAGTTACTGGTCAATGTGGCCAGTTTATCAAAATGTTAGTAAATTAAAGTTGTCACCCTAAAACATGTGTCAGTTTTCATGAGGTTTGATCGCCAGAGAAGATTCCTGAATCCCAAAATGAGCGCTGCGTCCTGCTCCTTTAACAGAATGTTTCCTATTTAATGAATGAAGTTGATTCGTGTTCAGCACGATGGGAGCTGAAGAAAACCATCTGATGAATGTTTTCATGGAGAAAGAAACTCATAAAGTGACTAAAATGAACACATAAAAGTTTGATTAGTTTTTCCAGAAATAAGAGAGAAAAGATTGTAAATTTAAATTTCATATTTGCTAAATATTGCACATCATCAATCAGTCAGGTGTTAAATTTTTTTTATTAATTTTCTCACTTAATTTAGTATTCTGTGAGCAGCGAGGTTTACAATCATCACTTTTGACAGATTTATGATTTAATTTGTCTTTTCCAGATTTTATAGATCTGACTGAAAAGTTGCTTCATCAACTTCATACTTCTAAATATTCAAAGACATGTCTGACATAATTCAGGCTCCATGAGATGCAGTTCGCCTCCAGTCTATTCCACAGCTCAGAGTTGTATTTCAATACCAACACAGACTCCGGAAAGGATTGGAATCCAATTTCCCATAATACTCCACCTTAGGAGTAGACCTGGGAAATCGGCTTTTTAATCCTTGCTGCCTGCGTTTGGTTCACAGTCCCATGAAGCTCAGATCTAATCTTGCGTTTTCTGTCTGTTTGCATCAAAGCTTTTTGACGCAGAATGGAGTCAATAACATTACCTGGTTTAAACTGACTGACTTTACTGTCAAACTTGAACTTTATCATTCTGCATCGCAACGTCTCCACCTACGAGAGTTTTAGCATTTTTTCTGTAAACGACTAGAACATTTCAACTCCTTTCAAATCTAATTAAACATGAACTCGCAGCAGAACCCTGCAGACAGAGTTTAATTAGACTTTAGTTCGTCTTAATTGTGCAATTTACTTTAAAACTGATACAATCCTCACTGTTCTGCAGTGGAAGTGATGCTGGGATCTTTAATCATCTTTAAACATTAGGTGAGTGTAGCAGAAGTTATCAAACTAAGAATATATCAATCAGAGGCAGAAATGCTTTTATTTACTTATTTTTGTGTGTATAAATTTAAGTTACTAAGCAAAGAACTCCACACCACGTTAATGCCAGAATTGCTGCTAATGTTGGCACAGATTCCTGGTTTTATTGGCAACAGAAAGGAAACGGTGGAATATGGCAAGCTCAACAGGTATATAATATGGATATCATGGCATTTCATGTGTTTAATGTGTTTTGCTTGCAAGTCATGAATCTTCAAATAAAATATGCCACCAGGCGGTAAATAAATGTTCAGCTTAGAAGAAGGCTAAAAGGTCTTAAGTAAACTTTATGTCACCTAAGGCGACATAATTATTTGATGTTGCTATAAAATGACATCAAGTGCCAGGAAAGTACATGTTGCTGTCCCTTTAAGAATTGCTGCACCAAGTGATTTTTTTTAAAATAAACAAATAAACTTTAATTCTAGCTAGAAGTGAGAGATAAACATTGCAGCCACTAGACCATATGAGTCTAACATTCAGGGAAATGTTTCTTCCTGTCGCTCATCAGCTCATGTCTGAGTTTGAGACAGACGTTGGTCTGGAGCTGTGAGGAAATGTGTCTCGCTGCTCTGATATCACCTGTTTACATCCTGCGGTTCCCCATCTGCTTTTTCACACTTCGCCTCTTCACTTCTGCTCATGAAAAGGTTGCAGTAAATGAATTTATGCAAAGACTTCAATACCAACAAGTGGGTCTGAAAAGAGTTTTTAAAATCAGAATTTCAGCTTGCAAAGATGCTTTTATATACATAATTATTAGCCATTTATTACATGTATTTAGTCTAATTTGATCTTCAGATTTCTGTAATCAGCTCTAATTGCTGCAGAAATCATGCAAATGATCGACGATGCTGACCTTAAAAATGCAGACATTTCATTTTCTTTTATGTTTTTTTGACCTTGTTTATTCTGTGTCTGCAGCTGCGACCACACTGGTCCAGGTTTGGGTTGACGGCATGTGCTTTGAATTAGCAACATTTTAAATTGACCAAATGAATCCAGAATTTTGAGAGTTTTGACTGCAATCACCAGACTGAGTCTGTAAGGAGGATGAAATGTCCTGTGCAGGTCTGCAGCACTTTGTGTTTGTCTCTGTGTCTGACTGATAGGAATCAGACTTCACACTTCATAATGAATTAATGCACAGACCCGAGCAGCTCCAGACGACACTGGATTTGTCAGCCTTGATGTTGTTGTGTGGCTGTCTGCCAGTTCATCAGCCACTCGTTCATTCACTGACTCAGTCCACTGCCTGCCAGAACCTCCATTATTTCATTTCCTCCTCTTCCCGTTTCACGGTGCCACTGCCTCTCCCTCTCTCTTCATCTCCATCCGCCTATAATGCTTCGAATTTCACACTTTCACCGTCAGGACATGAAATTAATTAGATTGCCAGCAAGTTTACACACTCCCACACACACAACCTGACCAGCATCTTGAATTTCAGCTCTCGCCCATCAAACCGACTCCCAGAGGTATGTGGACCGTCATCAGGGAGGGCGTAAGTCCAAACACACCCACGGCAGGATTTCCCAAACGCAAAACGTCTGTTGCACAGAGTTCTGTTCACCACGGCAACAGCAAGGGTGTCGTAGCAACAAGACAGGCAGCTGTAGAGCAGAGTAACAGCTGTTCATTTGGAGCCACATCTGGCAACAGATCTTCTCAGTCCGCGAACACTCGCAGCCCAGAGAAGGTCTCTGGAGAGGGGACGCGTGTTGCAAACCATAAAACACGGGGAAGGAGTCCCATGTGTGGCGGCTCAGCGTCCGACCCAACCCGAACTGACAGTTACTGCACAGGCAGGGCCACGCATCCGCTGCCTCTTCTCAAATATGTCTCGCTTTTCACCGGTTTACCATCGCAGCGGCCCAGATGAAAAGTGTAATTATGCAAATCATCCGTTTACACACTCAGTTGGTGCTACAAAGCTTACAGAAAACCACGAGGCTCTTCTGGGTTTGGAGAGCAGAGGCTGCGAGAGAAAAGCTTCACAACAAACTCATTTTAGTCCAAAGCTGTGTGAGACCTGCTGCCGGGCTTAAAAAACAAGAATCAATAGTCCGCAGCTGCAAGGAGCACGCCGGTACAAAACGTCGATAATATCTGAGGCCAGAGAGGACGGCGCTCAGCGGACGCCATTTCTGTACACATCATATACAAAGACACAGGGATCCTGATATTGATTGGCTTAGATTTTATATTGTGTTTCATCAGGTTGCCATTTCTTAAGTCTTAAATTTGAATAGAAATGTATACATCTTTATAATTTGTTTATAAAAAGAACAACAAGATACTTATCACCAGACTCTTTGCCTAAACCAGCCAAACAATCGGTTCTGGAGTTAAAGTTGAGAACATTGGAGTTCTCTGTAATAGATGAAATACATTAAATATTCAGTTAATTTATCATATACCATGTCGGGACAAAGTATCTGTCAATGGAGTCCAGATTGTCAGTGCTACACATCACTAATGTCATTCTAATGAAATGGTGTGTTATATTACTGAACTTTAAAGCTACCAAGTTTACAACAATATAAAATGGTCAAAATAATTAAGATGTCAGTTCTTTAACAAAAACTACCATTAGTCTCTGGATTCCTCTCTTAATGCCTATTGGTGCGTTTTCTACACATACCCAGAACAGTAACAGAAAGACTTTGCTGCCATCTTGTGGTCAGAGTGTGAACTTCATTCATTTGTGATGTTAAATCTTTAAGCTCCATTTGAATTACGGTGGATTTGTGGTTCAGTTTTTCACCATGTCACTGACTTTCTGTGGAATGTGAATCCAAGTAATTAGTGGAAAATCTTATTTGGATTTTTTTCATAAAGCATCTCTAAAATAGCTGAATGAAAATTCAGCTTGACAAGCAGCTGATCCATTTATTTGTCTGTCTGCTATCACTAACCTGATATATTATATATGCTCTATCAAAACATGCAATTTACCGAAAGCGCCTGCTCCAAGCAAAGCAACAGACTTTTTTGCATAATTGTAAATAAATCCAGGCAGTAAGGAGTGAAATGCTGGAGTCCAACAGAGCTGGTTTCTCAATGTACCACTTCTTAAAATTTCTTGTCCCTTTGATCTTCGGTTCTGACAAAATGCTCAAAGTCATGTTCATCCAGTGTTTAACAGAGTAAAACCTGTAATGTCTGCTGCCGTCTAATCCTGGAATAAGTTCCTTTCTTTTCCCTTGTCGTGTTTAACATTTCAGCCTCTTACAGCATTCAGGCCTTCCTGGCTGTTCTCTGACTAAACATTTGATCATCTCCTCAGACGCGTTGCCTCATCGTCTGTTACCCTTTAATTTCTGAATTCCTCCGACTGTCCCCTCTCTGATCATCTGCGTCTCCCAGAACATGATTCTGTTCTTCATCATCCTCCTCTGAGGAAGAACACATCATCATCTGATTTGCTCTTTCATCTCTCTTGTCCCCGACTGCTTCTTAAGCAGGAAAGACACTGAAAAACTCTGTTTGTTCTTAAGTTTCTTCAAGAGGGACAAAAAAAAAAGAGTATTTGTTCTGGTTTTTAACTCTGAAAGAAAAAGTTTGAAATAAATCATGAATGATGCTAAATTATCAGAACTTAAATACATGAGTGAATTTGAGAAAAGAAAACGCAAATAAATGTTTTTTAGGACTGTATCTTCATGTGTGGGAGTCCGGCATCGGCTCTGCTCAAAACATAAGTTCAATATTAAGTGTTCGCTACGTGTCAGTGTGAGGGTCATGAGGGCAGCGTGCAAATCTGGTGCTGAAATGTCAATCTTTTTATGTAACTTCACATATGATCAGAAGCTAAAACCCCAAAAAGAAAACAAGGAAAATGTAGACATTTGCACAAACTGGAAGACTTCCAATCTGAGAGGGAATAAATATCAAACCAATAAGCTCACTGCGTGAACAACAACAGGCCCAGGGCTATTTATTCACTTTAACAGCTGCTTATACATACAGTTGATATTGTGACTTTTGCTCCCAGAAGATCTGTTGTTAAAAACGTAAAATACTTTGGCAGAATGGAAGAAACTCAACGCAGCTCCTGTTTATTTTGTGGATCTTCTCCAAAAACAACGTGAAGCAGATCCTCAAATTTAATGACGGGATTGTTTTACTTATCTCAAACATCAGCAATAAATACAACTTCTTTGTGCAGACTTCTTCATAACAATGAAGAAGAAAGCGCTTTCTTTCGGCAGCGGCAATAAACAACCGGAGAGGGAGAGAAAAATCCATTACAGGAGAGGAAATGATAGCATTTCTCCAGCAACAGCAGCAGAAACTCAAGGAACTCGAGAAAATGGCTCCTTTTATGATCCTAACTTTTAAATTGTTTGATTCAGTTCTTTGAAAAAAAAAAAAAGTTTCTAAACTATTTCATTTCCAAGAAGTGAACGGTTTCAATAATTTAGGCGCAAAAGGATGGAGGTTTGATTCCCTTTGGAAAGGCAAAGCAGCGTAAAGCTTTTACAAACCGTACAAAATAAAAGCCAGGTAACCTAAAAATAGAGCAGAAGATTTGAACCAGGAACGTCACAGGAAACCTCAGCTGGACCGGAGAACTGAAAGGCTTTTTTCTGCACTTTGTGACAATTTTCCTTTTAATCTTTAAACTGTCTGAATGTGGTTAAAAGAGGCAGTCGGGCTCAGAGTCAGGGGATAAAACTTGTGTTTTATATTTAAAAGCTCAGAGTTCAGACTTTTCTACCAAACTGCTGCACATTAAACATGATTTCTGTGCCAGTGCTAGTAGATTGGTTCTTGAATCTGCAGGACAAGCATAATTCTAACAGAGCGAGACACATTTCAAACAACATTACACTCAAGTACAGCAAAGCTAGAAAATATCTACTTCACTCCAAACCCTTTTTAGATTTTTTGTGGTAAAACCAAACATTTCTTGTCCTTTTTGTTTATCCAGAACTGAAACTGCTGCATGGCAATGATTAAATGCAACCAAAGCAGTTAAAAAAACACTTCAAAAATGATGAATCCACAGAGTGACAAGTCCTGGAATAAACACCAACAAAGAAGAGCGATTTTTCAACACTGTTGTGGAGACGCATTCTGCCAGCGTTGGAACCCGGTGAAGGTGGATTTCTGGCCGTGGTATTTGTCAACCACAGTTAGAAATCCACGTTTACCAGTGATCAGATGAAAGATGAAATCCTCTGTTGAATGTCACTTTTTAGCGTTTATTCTGCTGAGATCTGGATCCACATCTGCAACATGCCAGGGGAGTTTTTATGACGCAACATTTGAAGGTTGAATCAGAGGGAGAAGAATTTAAAAAATGAGACTTAAAACTGAACCGATGAACTTCTTCTGTCTAATTCTGTGCAAAAGGCGATTTTATAAGGTTTGCTGAAACTTTTTGATAAAAATACAGACTGTGGATCATACAGGCTTTCACAATAAAACAGTAAAACATCTGAAGAATTGTCTATCCTCTACTTTAAAGGACGGATTTATGAGCTCTAATGAACTATTACTGCTATGAAATTACAAAAGAACACTTCAAAGTGATGCCAACAGGTTCCTGCTCAGCATGACTGTGTGATTCAGAGGAAGCAAGACCACATTTTACTGCTTAAGAGCTGAAAGACAACAGTACAGGTCTATAAGAGCCAAATATCAGAGCAAATGCTGCAACAGTCTGTCATCTCTGCTGTTAAATGTTCGAATCGTCTACTGTAGTCATAGCACAGCACCAGATCTAAATAGTTACACATGGTTTCGATGCCTCCCTGCCTTAACAGGCCTCATTTAAATGAATGTGTATTTTTATCCTGCAGAAACTGGAGCAGAAACATCTAAAACTTGCCTTGCTGCGGCCGTTGAATGCTTGCATCTTATTTCAGGCGTGTCAAAGTCATTCATATTGGACAGAAGGATCAGATTTTTCATGTAAAGTTTGCTGCTCTTTGCATAGTTCATGCCAGACATTTCTAACCACCAAGCTGGTCGGAGTGTCGCTTTCCCACACAGAGGGAAACACAAACAGAAGAAAATGCCAGAGAAAATGGATTCCAGTGCAAGAAGACAAACGTGGACATGAAGCTGGTTTATCTCAACCAGATAGGTCCTGACCTACAGTCCTGCAGAGTGTGTGTGTGTGTGTGTGTTCTCAGATTCAGGCCCAACATGGAGCTTTAAATCAAACCCAATTTGAGTCGCGCCACTGCTGGGCCAAATTCCTTCCCTTTTCTCTCCCTATAATTCCCGTCACACCAGCCAAGAACAACTGGCCAGCTGCGGCGCGTGACTGTCAGGGTGTGTGTTTGCTCAGCGCCTCGCTTCAAGTCTGTTCCCGCTGAAACAACTGAGGTCATCCATCCTGGAAACAGCAGGATTTCCTGATAGACATTGACACAGCAGAAGCGGTGTGTGAAAAAAAACGGAGCCGAGCCTCACCGCTTCCACCAGAATTAAGAGGATAAGTAGCCGGGGCTGCTAATCAAATCCACATGATTAACTGATTATCAGCGAGCGGAGCCAAAGGTTCAGCAAGCAGAAGCTGTGGCAGAACGCCGAGGAAGGAGGGCAGAGTAATTATCTCCAACAAGCAATAGTTGCTGCTCATCAATCTGGGAAGGGTTACAAGGCCATTTCTAAAGTATTTAGAGTCCATCATTCTACTGAGAGGGAGATTATTAATGAGTGGAAACTATTCAGTTATTGCAGGAGATCACCAAGTGGCAAAACAAATACATAAAAATCAAAAACTTTTGCAAATCTTTCTGCTCAGCAGTCTGAAAGGTCAAAGGTCAATCTGAGCCCATCATTCTGCAGAGAGGATGCCTGTTAACAGGACAATATTCAGTGTTTGAGAAATACAATGATTCAACCAAAATGTAATCAAATACATGAAAAAACAACAACATGAGGAATAGACTAGAAACGAAGCTGAAGAAGCAACTGATGCGTTTTGGAGAATATTGAAAAAAAAACCTAAGATGCAAATATAGTCATCCAACAATGTCAGACCAAACAGAACTCAGGAAAATAATCAAAAACCCTGAAAAGATTAATTTTACTGTCATAAATTCACAGTCTGTTAAAAAAAAACAACAGATTGAAAAAGTGCAGCGTGATCAAATGGGAGGAAAATGAATTCTGTCCTTCACTTCTGGATTTAAACTGAATTCAACTGAAGCCTTTTAGGTTTGCAATGTTGCAGCTGAAGCAGCTTTTTGGAATAATCCAAAGACGTTTGATCAAAACGCTGCGCGAAGTGTGGAGAAAACCAAACAAACATCTGACTGCCAGGCATGGCGGTGGAGGGGTGATGATCTGGGTTGGTTGTGCAGCCACAACCAACCCAGATCATGGTACTGAGTGGACCAAAGTGTTTTAGAGTTAAATGTGAGGCCATCTATCTAACAGCTGAAATGGAAAGGTTGTTGAAATGGCCCAGTCAAAGCCCAGCTCTCCCCCTAGTTGAGGCTTTGAGGAGGGAATTGAGGAGATCTGAGCAGAAATGAATGTTTTCAGACATCCAGAAGTCAGACAAACATTTTGGATGAATTCTGCTGCTCCACTGAGTTTCACAGCAAGGCGCCAGTGGGATGGATCCTTTACTGCTGGTTCCGATCAGCAAACCTCCTGTAATGGAAACACAGAGCTCTCCATGACAACACGTAATGGATCTTTAAGTAGTTCAAGCCAGCCATCTGATTGGTCACAGCTGCTCCAATTAAAATCTTCTCAGACCAGGATGACAAATCTCAGCTCTAACTAGGAAGAAAATAAAACATAATCAATGTTTCCACATTTTGAATTATTCATCCGGCGCCCACAACTAAAGGACGCCCCAACTGAGTGAGAACTTCATTTCATCACTCCTGTGGATCCGTTTGCCATTTAAACCGTCTGATCCATGCTCCAGTAACAGCAGGATGGAACCATTCAGCTAAATTATGGGTTTAAACCTTCAGAGGCTGATGAGGTCCTGCGAACCCGTCAACATCAACCCAGAAAGCTTTGTGAAAGCATCCGCTGTTGGGCTGACAGTGGCTGTTTCCAGTTGGGTAAATTGTGCCATGAAGAGCTGCTTATGGTCAGCAGCAGAGCGTGGATACACGGCAAACATGGATTCACTGCTAAGAGGCCCAAACTCTGATCCCGCCATCTGTGGGCTTCAGCAGAAACCGAGAGCAGACAGGACTCGGTGTTTCCTCGAGCTTCCAGCCCGCTGCAGCCTCGCTTCTCTGTTCTTGGCCGCAGCGAGTGGAACAAGACGACGCGGCGCTCTGAAGTCGGAGCCCATCTGCCTCAAGGTTGGAGGTTCTGAGATGATTTTCTGCCCACCACATTTGTAAAGAGCGGCCCTCTGAGTTAGAGCGGAGCGAAGTGCCAAAGCTTCCCTCGTCGTTCTGCAGCGGCTCCAGAAAGGCTCCCGCTGTGCCATCAGCTATCACAATACAGCCAGGGATCCCATTTTCCTCCTGCTTGGTGTGAAGTGTGACAGGAGCTGCAGCAAGTGGAGGGTTGCTGCTGAGCACCGACTTCTGAAGTCTAAGATTACAAATATGCTAGGATGCAGTTTAATCCATGTTAAACTGCTGAACATGAGGGCTGAGGTCTTAGACGCTGTAATTAGCCAGCGACACCTCTAACCCCGCTCCTCTTCCTACCTCCACCTTCTTAAGGATTGCCTGAAGTTTTCACCGCAGGAAAAGAACCTCTTAGCCGTTTGTACGTCCATAAGGAGAAACTACCCTGCTGGTCTTTTTTCCGTTGCTTCTGGAGAAAATCCTGGTTAAACTTGTGAACATTTGTGGTGCTAGAAATCTTCAAATCCAAGAAACTGGATCATAAAATGTACTTCTGGTCGATTAAATGAAAAGTGTGTTGATTTTTTTTTCTTTCTAATCCCAACAAGATATGAATATAACTAAATCAAAGTCTTGTATAAACCAAAGGGCTTCAGTAAACGGCTCAATGTGGAGAACATAGCAGGAAACAGCAGCCATGTTTTCAGATATGACAAGCCTTCATTATAAAGGGAAGCATAGAATAACTGAAACCAACCTGCTGCAAATACTGAATGGACGTCTATAGACATGCAAAGAGGAAAGTTCGATCTCAGTTTTATGGTTTAATGTTGAAAACTGATCTGATGATAAAATGAGTTTTAAAAACTGATGCTTATGATGCTGTAGAAAGAAAAAAAAGGGGTAAATTTCCACCAAGAAATATCAAAAACTTGGAAGAAAAAGCAAAAATTTATGGATTAATTTCAGAACTTTTCTAGAAAAAAAAAGGAACTTTCTGAGTTTCAGAGTTTCAGATGTCAAAAATCTTTGGAAGATTTTTTAAATAATTAATTCTGAGATTTGTTGCCGGAAATTTACTTATTTTATTTTTATCTCCAATGAGCCTCGGATGGGCGTCTTAGACCCTTAATGCAAAAGGGAGGTTTTAATTCGGGTATAATGGTTACGGGGTAACAAAATATCCGGGTGGAAACATATCAGCAATAGCCTTAAAGTAGAAACTGTTGCTGCACATCAATCTTGGAAGAGTTATGAGCAAATGATTTGAAGTCCATCTCTCAGATGAGAAGATTAGTCAGAAGTGGAAAACGTTTACGGCCGGATGATGTAGACATCCAGCAAATTCACTCCAAGGTCAAAACTCACAGTGTTCACATTAATCACTATAACCACAATAAACGTTGAGGTCCATCCAAGCCTCAGGATGTAAAAACTTAAAGGTCATCACAGGACAATAAGACGGCGGGTGATGAATGGGGCGTCTCCCAGTCGACCATGAACTCATATTCTGGAGATAAACAGTTTGACCCACCGGGTCATTAACTGGATCATGATCCGGAGCAAATCTGACACAGAATGGCTGAAAAGTGAAAGAGCTGCGATGGCCCAGTCAAAGACCAGTCCTCAACATGGTGACAGTGATGTGGTGGCGCCCTAGAGAAGCTGTTTAGAAAGAAACAACATGTGCCAACCTCAGCCAACCAAAACATCGAATAAATTCCTCCACAATGATGTCAGAGGCCAATAAAGTCAGCCAGGAAACTCCGCAGGCTTGTTGGCGCTCAGGTTGTTTCTACACGTTACTGGATCACGTTTTTTCACTTGAAGGTATATTTGAATCATTTTAGAAGCTGGAAAAGGGAAAATCATTTCATGCCTTTAAAAGTAAAGCTCTACGACTGTGTCAGCGCGTTCTGCGCAGCACTGACCAAGAAATTTACTGCGAAGTCAAATGAGTATTGTAATTAAGTTAAGGAGTAATAAAATGAAGGTCTCCTGCTGGCGCCTTAAAGTGTAATTGTTAGCCTGAGATTTGGTGGCATTAAAACCTAACCAGATGTCTTCAGATTTCCCCGTCTGGCTCAGAAACACACCACAGTCCAGCGCTTCGTTGCACAGAGAGCCAGCAGCTCCTTCAGATTAAACTCGTCATGTTTTGGACCGAATCTGGGAACTCTGGGTTTAAACAAGCCTGAAAACTGAAAGTGCATTACATCAATATAAAAATAGCTGGAGGCAGAGTGTTTCCCCTACATCATCTGATGTAATGCTTTGAGTTCTTCCCTCTGCTGCTCGGACGGGCTGAATCGCAGAAAAGCACATCTCCTGTGATCAAATGTTATGAACTCAACAACTGAAGAATTGAGTTGCAGGCTTGATTTTTTTTAGCCGCCTGACTCCGACCTGGGCACAGAACCGCTCAGAGCTGACTTCAGAGTAAATCTCATCGGGTCAACAAGTTCAGGGCCAAAAGTTTGGCACTTTTGTTCAATACGAAAGATACAAACCCTCAAGGTTACAGTGAACTGCATTCAGATTCTGCAGGATGGAGGGAATATTATTAAATTATTCAAGCAGAACCACAAATACAGATATAAAGCATAATTAACATAACATTTTCCAACTATATAAATAGCTATTTACTAATATGATTTTGCACAATTTTGAATATTTTCACTGAAAACACAAAACAAGTTGGGATCTTGAGTACAAACCAGCCAAAGCTGATGATGATAAGCAGGGAGTCAACACTCAGCGGAACTTTATGCTCACAAACAAGCTTTATAACAGGTGGCATCTTAGTTACATTATTTCCACCCTACATTACTGCACTGAAGTTAAACACACTAGAATAAAACTGATCATGGGGAGAGAAGAGAGGTTTGCACAGAATCACCAGAATAAAGTATTCTGGTGAAAGAGAAGCAGATGAGCTGATCTATGCATTATAACATCAGCTGAACAGGAACTGTTGGCTCTACATCTAACCTTAAAGCTGTCAGAAGGTTTTGTCACATAAGATCATTAATGTCCTTCTGTTGGGTGCCGGTTTGCCAGGTCTCTAAGCTACACATCCTCTAACTATATGAAGTCAAATTAAAGCTACAGACGTTATGATTACCACTTTAGTTTTGGCAGAGTGTTGTGGTGTGCATTGTTGCCCAAATGCAATGAATTGTAAATATGAAAATAATATCCATCAAGAGCTATTAGCCAAAACTTAACGACAAAAAAAATTTGATCTGCCTTTTAATTTGTGAAAGAAACATGAAGATGCTAAGAATTAGCTGGAGAACTGAGCTGAAAAGAACCCAAACCCAAAAGATATTTCTTCTTTAAAGTTTACCTCAGTCGTGGCCTTCGTCAGCATTTAAAGCCTCCGCTAACCCCGATACAGATAAGCATCCACACTGCAGGCTCTGATCTGGTATTCAAAGATGAAGGGAAGATTTTAAAGCCTTAGAAAGAAACATACCCGCGGATTTTACACCCCGTTACTGAGATACAGCCAGGCTCAAAGAGATGTGCAACTTAGACTTATTGATTGTCAGTTTGATACACAGAGCGCAGAGGATTTCTACGTCTGCTCAAGGTTCTGTGAATATTCTGGCAGCGTAAAAGCAGCCGAGGTTGAGGGAAGGTTTGATGTTGCATTGACAAACATGAGAGGGAAACCTTGGAGAGCTGAAGAGGAAGTTTATCAGATAAACATCTGTCAGCGCTGCACACAGACGCGTCATTAATTACATGTGATCTGAGTGGAACTGCTGACAGCTTCCTAATCAGAGAGTCTTTGAAACAGTTCGTCTCCAGGAAGAGAGCAGGTTTGTAGGCCAGGGTTCCTGCAGTCTGGAAAAATGTGAGCTTCAGTTGAGCTTTTTAGGGAAAAACATGGAGAAGAAGAAGAAGAGAGCATGGAAAATAATTCAACTTCTGGACCTTTTCAGTCCTCTGAGTTTGTTTGACCTTTCATTAGTTCTGTTGTTTGTCCATCCATTCAGTTTTTTTTTTTTTTCAGAATCCATATTTAATGCCTTGGGGCCTGGAAAAGCCTGATGTTTTTATATGTAATATGAGCAGAGAAGGTTCTTTTATGCTTTTTGTAAAAGCGTATAACACCTTATTAAACACGGAAAGCGTGTAATCTGTGGTTAAATAATATATTACAGCCTCCCATGTGTTGATGGGACATGTATTTGTTTAAGCTGATTGTGCAGTTACAATATTTAAACAACCGAGTCCATATGTCTAAGCCAGGTCTGGCCTAAAAAAAATACATTTTACTCTCAGTTGGACGTTTTACTTCATTTAATCAAAAATTTAGAAGTAAAAAAGCATCAGCAGACATTAATGAAAGAGTTTCAAGTGAATAAACTACACAGCAGTTCTGATGTTAAAAGGGGCTGAAGCATGAAAGCTGCAGATTGCATTCAGTTATCTTTATTTAAGGTTGTCAGAAGATGTTATTTGTTTATTAGTTTTTGCTATTTTAGAAACAATAAAGTTCATTCTTGGGATTAAAACTACTGCAACAATCTTACCGACGTCATTTTTCTTCTTGATGAGTAAATAAACTCTGAACTGTCTGTGATTCATCCTGTTCCATGTTCATTCATCAGATCATGATTGAGTATTTAATGTCAGTTATTGTGGGTTTAATATGAAAAACAGAGAGATAAAAAGAGAAAAGGAAGAGAGTGAAAGAGAGAGAGAGACAGAGAGAGAGAGAGAGAGAGAGAGAGAGAGAGATCCACTGTATGTAGCCATTTGTCTTTCATCAGCAAACTGAGCGAACTCAAACAGAACCGCTCAGAACTGCAATCTAACAACATTTGGAGTAAAACTGCAATCGTTGCACCTGTCGGGACCTGGTCTGATCTCTGGGTGTTTTTAACCTGCATCACCTGCAACAGGGTCAATTTGCAGCTCGTACGTTCTGTACCTCTGCCGACTCTCAAGCACAAAATGTTCTTTAGAAATGAAAAAGGCGGTGAGCAGATCTCATAATACCAACTATTACCAAATGACGGCTGACAAGGAAGTGAAACCTTTTAGACTACATTAATAAAATGGAAGCTTTTAGCCTGTATCAGCTCCACAAACTACACCTTAAGAGGACATGGCTCTGCGTCTTCAGAGACTCTTAGTGGAGAATATAAAGGAATGAAATGATTGCAGGAATTGAGAGACGCTAACATTGTGTATAGAGAGCATCCATGTTTTCTTTATGCTTTTATGTAAAGCAGGAGTTTTATGTCATGTTTCTTCTACTTTTTGGTGTCTAATGTATTTCAGTGACAACAACTATCACACACTTACATCTACAGGAAATCTACATACTATTCAGCGTTTTTCACTTTTTTCTGACCTGTTTTCTCTTTGGTTTTGTTTTCTCCAGTAACCTGTTCTTATTTCCTGAATTTTCTCCAGTTTTCCATGTCTCCCGTCTCCTCCTCTTCCTCCCTGGGTCTCTGCATCCTTCTGCCTCCTCAAAGCTCTGAAATTTCATCTCCTTTTGGCTCATTAGGGAAAGTTGTTGATACCTTTCCTGCAGCTTCCTCTCCATTGTTCTCTGACCACTTTCAGCTGCAGCACCACTATCTCATTACAAACATGACCGCCCTGGTCTCTTTACCAGAGCCTTCCTGTTTATGCAGACTCTTCTTATTATATGGAGGCATCACACAGATCCAGCTACACGTTGTGAAACTTCTTTACCTCATTTTATTCCTTCCCATGTTTGAACTTTTTGTCTAATATATATAAAATATATACACTGCTCAAAAAATGAAGGGAACATTTAAACACTTAAGTGAACACTTAAGTGTTCCCTTTATTTTTTTGAGCAGTATACATTCAAAAACATCACTTTCAAGCTAACCTGAGCCGTCACAGTTTCCAAAAACTGAACGTTTAAAATGAAATGTGAGGAAAACAGGAGGGAAGAGAAATTGTGGATTGCAATATTCACCGTGAATATCATCAACCCAACTTCAGATTCATAAAATTTATGATTTTACTAGACGAAAACCTGGACAAAAGTGGGTTTTCGGACAGGAACAGGATGCCAGACTGTCCAAACTGGTTTTGGATGACGTAAAGCGCAGGATTTACAGGATTCCCAACAACCTGGCAAACAGCCAATCAGCACCAAGGACAATGAATGCTGCTCCTGGATTGGATACTTTGGAAACAACAGACAAAGGCAATGCAGAAAGACATTTTATCTTCCCAAACTGCATTTTATTTAGAAAAGTTTAGATATGCTTTATGAAAAGATCTGAAAACTGGCACATTGTTAAACTAATAAGTCACATTCCACAGAAAAATGTGCGAATAGACGAGGCTCCGCTGTAATCACTCCACCCTGGAAGGTTATGGAAATAGCTGTTCAAACTCTAATGACTTTTGTCATTTGTAAAATTGAGCTGATGTTCACTGGAATGTGGTTTAAAGCAAACTGGTGCAAAACATTTCATAATGCACCAGATTGCAGAGCTTGCTTTATAAATGCCTATTATACAATAAGAAACTGATATCTGTTTTTATAAATAATACATTACATTCTGCAGCGTGGCGGTTGCAAAGGAACCTGACCAAACAGATACAATTTGAAGCGTTTATGTTGCCGTGGGCGAATGTTTCTCCCTTTGGAAACTCTCTGAACTGCAGAGCGAATCAGGTGAACTTCAGAGGCCACTGGAACATTTGAAGTTTATGTAAACATTTTAGCTTCAACATGATGGATTCAAGAAATCAGAATGAAACCAAGACACATCACTTCTTTTATGAAGATCTTTGTGGTTTTTAGAATCTAATAAATCGTTTTCCACTGTTGGGAATCAGTGATTAGAAGATGCTTCATGTTTTGTGATGTACGATTAGCAGGAGATAAAGCGGATGGTTAATGTTTGTAGTTCTTTTTTTTGTAACTTCAGCTGATATTTGAACAGTTTTTTCTGCTGGTACCAGATATTTTGCGTCCCTCCTCTTTAACCTTCAGCCAGGTGGATTTTCTCTTCTGACTGATTCACTTCATTTCCTTATCTCATTTCCTTCTCTGCAGTCTCTTTTTTCTTCTTTCCTCAATAATACTGACATTGTTTCTTTTAGTTTAGTGTAGTTTCTGCATGCCCAGTGCTCTGAAACACAGTTGGAAACTACAAATCTTACTATCCAGCAACAGAACAGCTTCAACTGAAACAGACATCAGAACAAAGGAATTCCAGCCCCAAAGATCTTCACATTTTACTTTTAATGCTGCACTAACCTTATTTACAGCGTCTCTGGAATAAAATATGCACCCTTCTCAGACGGGCCAGAGCATTTCTGCAACTTGATCATTTCACCCTTCTTAAATGAAACCCAGTTAATCGTTCTCAGACGGTTTTATTTTCTCTGCCACAGCAGCTATGTTCCCTCAGCGCCAGAAACGTCTCGGGGAGGATTTTGTGGTGAATTGTTGAGCTATAAACTGAAACTCCATCCTGTGTGTAACTCAATCAGCACTTCACGACCGACGTCTACAAGCGGGGGCACGTCAGCCGTTGTAACAGCGGAAAGGTGAACCAACACGCCGCTGAAGATGGCTTCCACCTTCAGTTTGGCTCATTTTATCTTTGAAAGTTTGGACTCTTATCCAGCAGTCCCGGCCCGGTGCTTCTGCGGCGTTGCAGCGTCTGGGTTCCCGTTTGGTTTCTCTGCACAGCTCAGCTTCGTTTCAGGCTCTGAACAGCTCCATTTAACTTCATCTAAGCAAACAGTGGGACCACGTACGCACCATAAAGCAAAGACAAATGAAAACAGAAACAGATCCATCATGTTTTGGACGCCAGCTGCTTCAGGTTGGATCATCTCTGGTGAAATCCCGCCCACCAAACTGATCCAATAACAGTTTCTGGCTGCTATTTGTCTTTGGTTTAATTTTAATCAGTTCAGCTCAGTTAAGCTAACAGAAACTCCAGATTATTTATGATGTCTAAATTATGTCCAACTGCAGCTTTTTAGCTCTTAATTTATTGCTTCTCCCTCTGATGGCAGCTGAGCTGAGAACTTCAGCCATGAACTGTTTGTCTCACTTGGTCAACTTGTCGCATTAGAACATTTTAACGCCTGTCTGGCAAAATTAGGGTTATGGGTTTACAGCAGATAGAGCCAAAAGTCACAGCATCGGCGTATTTGGAGGCAGTTTGCTGAATTAGTCACAGGCTGAAGGAAAATTAAAGAAACAAGCATCCGATATCAGGTCATTTTACAAACACTCAGGTTGTAATTTAAACCCTGACAATCACAGGAAGCTACATTTTTGTGAATATGTCATCCTAAGACTCCATGTGAAATTAGTCAACTTGATGGAGGTTAATTATTCAAAAGGTCTGGACTCAGGTCCACATCAGAGGGTAAAATTACGGAGGCGAGTGACACATAATGAGCAGGGGGTCAATTACCCTGATAGAAAAATGTGAGTCGGCTGGGCGGCTGTTAACCACCGAGGTCTGCTGGAGGCGGACGTTAATGCTGCGCTGACCGCCGGCGGGCCAAGATGGCTGCAGTCCGACGTCCAGAGAAGCTGGATGGAGCATGTGGGTCATCAGCAGGTCATCTGCTGAGATCACAGAGTTTCTTAGAAAAGTTGCTTGATTCTTCAGATGTAACTAGGGTAACTACTGGAGGAAAGAAATGCAGTCTGAGTAAACTGCATTAGCTAATCACTTGCAGGATTAATGCAGTTTGACATGAATGAACATGAATAATTCTAATTTCTGATGGCTACAACTATTATAAATTCCTGAAGGGGAGTGACTGATGATCCTTATCGCCTCTTTTAACAGGAGGGACGTCTTGACTCCTGGTGCATCTCCAGTGAACTCCCTCTGAGTTAAATCAAGGACATTATCTGCAGTATTTAGCAAACAGATGCACCAGCTCTCACAGCCAGGATCATGAAGTTACAGATTAAAGGAAAGATTCAGAACAGGACAAACTCAGACTCTGGACGGCCGCTGCAGTTTCAAAATACTCTGGTATTTTTATCCTGTATGTCTTTGTGTCATTTAAATATAAAATAAACTGATTAACATTATTAGATGCAAGGTAAAACTTCTGAACTTTTTATCTGTGCAAAATTCTTTTAAATCTGAATCTGATGTTTTGGTCTTGTTTATGAAAACTGTCGATTAAAAGTCTGAAGCAGAACGTTTTGAAGAAGTTTTTCTTTCCAGACTGATACACAGTAACGTTCTCATCCGTTCTTGAATTTGTGGAGATCTGGTCATGATTTCAGCTTCTATTAAAACGTTTCTGGACTCAATCTAGCAAGTAAACCTCTATGTAACATTGCTTGCTGTTCCTTTTCATTTTACTGATTGCAAAGTACTTTCTTACACATCTCTGTGATGTTTTACCCCTTGCAGGATAAACAAACTTTATTTATATAGATATAGAACCATCAGAGAGTAAAGATCCATTTGGGACTGAACCAAATTATTCAGTACTTGGGAAAACAGCCGTAATTCCAGGAACTATTCTGGACTCAGAAGACATTAAGCACCATTGAATTGATGAATAATTCTTTATTTCTCACTAGTTTTTTTGTTGCTGTTGCTTTTGGTTTGGAACATTTTCTTGGTGATTTAAGTTTTAACTGTTCAATGTTTTCTTAGGTCATGTTTATTACCTTATTTATTTATCGAGGACATTTAAAGCCACTTCAGTTTAACCAAAGCACATCACACATAAATATAAGCAACAAAAGACAATAAAATGACAATAAAATAGAGCAAACAGAAGGAAATGGAGTTCAGACTCAGTTAACTAGTCATTTGGAGTCATTCTGAGAACCCAATATGTTTTATGAGGAGAAATAATTTTAAAGCCGAGTAAAGAGATTTGCCTACAGGCATCTATTAATGAACCATACACATAAAATACCTGCTGATATTCCACAAGAATGTTATCAGAAAATACAGCCAGCGGGACATAAGGTGATCAAAATGAGGCCAGATTTGTATAATCAATAAACACAAGCATTACTTTTCAGAGCTGAAAGCTTCAGCTGCAGACGCAACGCTCCCCGAAAAGAAAATCATTAAAAATGGCTCACATCTCATCAGAACCGGCACCTGGGTGTCATTATCACTGCTGAAATCTAATGGCAGCCCTCCTTAAACAGTTCCAGCATCAGCCAGCCATGATCACGATCATCATCACTGTCTGCACGCTCTGGGTGTGTGTGTGTGTGTGTGTGTGTGTTCAATAACCTTTTGCCACAGCTCAATGTGACGCTCTAAATACAGATTCCACATCAGTGACAGCAGGTCCCTGAAGAGCTCAGGAAGCGCCTGACGACACGGCAAAACAGACACAGCGTGTGTGTGCATGTGTGTGTGTGCGTGCGTGTGTGGGTGCGTGTGTGTGTGTCCGAGTGAAACAACGATCTCTTTCCCAGCAGAAGCACCTTGCTCTGATTGCTAATTAGCTACTTGTCAACAGTCTTTCCTGTCTCCTCTCCTGTGTCTCCTGTGTTACATGAACACACAGATTGCACGGTTAGAAGCACATTTCACAGAGAGCCCAAGAACAAATACCTGAGCAAACGCAGTCATTTACACATTTGTTTGCATGCATGAGTCATTTTGTTCATCTAGTGCACAATTTACCTTAAATGCATCACTTGTGAATCTCAACCATCCATCAAAACCAGCTAAAACCAGCAGATTGGCGCCCATGCTTTCACCAGTCCCAGTTTGTCTGTTCTCTCTCTGACAGAGACGTGTTGAGTTGAGTTTTCATCCCTTTAAAAACAGCGTTTCCTGCTCCTCAGGGTGCGCTTTCCTGCATGTTTAAGACGCCTTTCTGCTTTTAAACAACTGATTGAAAAGGGATGAAAGACCTCGACAGCTTGTCAGGTCCTGGAACAGTCAGTCCACACTGCTAACGTAAAGCAGGCGTGCTGAAGCAGGAAAACATGGAAAAATGGGACGTTCCTCAAGGACCAAGGTTACAAAACACTGAGTGCCAAACGCTGCCTCTGAACCATCTGAAGATAAAAATAAAACTGATTTTTATAGTCTGAGTTTGGCAAAAACATTCATGTTTGAAAACTTTACTCAATAATTTTTTTTTACATAATTATCCAGTATCAAAACTCCCACCACAAGGTGGCAGTAATGCACCAAGTTGCTTACTTTTTACAACAAAAAAAGAAATCCCTGTTCTGTTTTTCACTGTAGTTTAGTATTTCACAGTAAACCTGTTCAGTCCTCCACACTAACTGGGGAAAAATAAAGGAACTGTGACGCTTTTCTGGCCGCTAAATGGATGATTACGTCTGAGGTTCAGATCTTGGACTTTTTTGTGTGAAGTTTCCATATTTTTTCCCGTGAGCGCATGAATTCCTCTGTTTTCTGCCTCGGTCCAACAACATGCACATCACTTTAGATCAACACACTAAGCTGCTCTTAGTGAGTGTGTGCATGTATGTGATTGGATGGAGCCAAAAGAAGCAGCATCCCTCCAGCAGAATCCGTGTTTTTATCTGAAATAGATCTGAAGTGGTCACAGACCAATAGGCAAGTAGAAAGACTGAACCACAAATGTCCCATTTTTAACATTTTAATATTAGTCAGAAGGGCCGTGCATTATGCAAACTGAATACACTGCAGTGGAAGTTGAACATTAGGACATTTTCTAGATAAAAAGCTTACCGTGTTTAAGATTTGTTGGTATCAGAAGAGGAAGGAAAGCCCTGAAAGTGAGTTTAAACACAACTGCCCTACAGAAAAGAGCCAAACATTCACAAGATGATTGTATTTTTCAGATATGCACCACAACAACTAAAAGCCTTAGAAACAATGTTTCAGTTCAGCTATTGGCCCTTTAAAGGTTACAGAAAGTTGAAGACTGACTCAAGGTCAAAGGCAACATCAGGATATGACTTTCAGTCCATTGTAAAACTATCCGCACACTTTCACTTCAACGTTGTGTTGGGTTGCAACAACAGACCTAGGTGTAATTTAGTCTCTGCTAGATCAACACAAAGTAGAGAATAAGTGGAAAGTAAGAAAATAATCAATGGTTTGTATTTATTTGCTTCTAGTTTGAGTTATTGTTGCTAATTCTTTGCAAAAATAGCTCAAGCTCAGAAAAGCATGAATACACTGAAACTTTCTCCTACTACTCTCCAGTCACACAACTAACTCTTATTAAACTTTAATACTCTGTGCTACATTTGCCTCTGTGTTTCTGTGCTTTAACAAGTCTCTCTGTTGACAGGTACTTCCATGGTGCCAATAATATAGCTTTTAATTGTGGTCAATTCTCATGTTTTCTTTAATGTAGGCATCAAAACTTCATATATCTGGGCAACAAAATCCCCTTTCTCTCGACTTTTGAAAGAACTTGATGAGTTTCATCATTATATACTTTGCCAAAATCTTTGCTTCTAATTTAGATGCCTCATGAATAGAAGTGGTTGCCCTGGATTTTATTGAGGCACACCAGAGTAAAGGGGGCTCAATGCAAATATACACTGTTCAAATTTTGCAACGATTTCCTTCCACATCAAAAGTATGGACAATGATGAATTACTGAATGTTGTAACATCAACATTTTGAAGAAG
Source organism: Poecilia reticulata (assembly GCF_904066995.2). Lineage (NCBI taxonomy): Eukaryota > Metazoa > Chordata > Actinopteri > Cyprinodontiformes > Poeciliidae > Poecilia > Poecilia reticulata. The sequence continues at coordinate 27,170,421 of NC_088840.1, read as the reverse complement.
TGTAAAGGACTTTTGTGCACCCTTTTCTCAATTTCCAGTTAGAAAAAGTGACAGAAGTGCTTCAGTGCAGCTGTAGGAAACACAGCCTCTCCAGAAGAGGAGCCTTAAGAGGACAGATGCAGCGCTGAGAACCTCCAGAGTGTCTAATGAGGTGGAGAACAGTCACCAGTCCTAATAGCGAAGTCACAGTGTGCTGTTGCTCTGTCGTCTGAGGTCTGTCTCTCATTCAATAAACAGTCGCCTCCTCCGTCGACTGCAGGGAGCCAAATGAGCCGACAGAAAACGCACATGTAGCCCTGCGTTCCCGCTGCAGCGGCTCGCGCTACGCTGCCTTCAAAACAAAGAGATTCCCATCCGCTGGGCCAGTTAAGAAAGCCATCTGCTTCCTCAGCCACTCTGCAGAGTTCACTCACTTTCTTTTCCTGTCTGCACATAAAGACTCTGCACCTGATTATTAGAGGCAAACAAGAATCTGCTTCCTCTAAAGACATAAAAGAGCCATCAGAAAGTTGTGTGTGTTGTCGTAAAGCGTTTTCTTTCTCATTAAAGGTGAAGTTCTGTAAAGGTCAGGCAGGGTTCTGATGGTTAAGAAATCAGGATCGACTCTTTCGGAGACGAAGCGACACAAACAATGGTTCTGCAGATGGAACATGATTTCTACACTCAAGCGTACACCTTGACCTTTTCTCTAAAATGTTTTGGGAGAAAGAAATTACTTTTCACTCCAGTGACTGAGAGGAGTTTCATGCCTTCAATCCCTGAGAAACTATTTCTACAAGAGGAGCAACTGTAGGTCATTTCAGACTCATCTTTAAGAAAACAGAACCACATTTTCAGGGTTAGAGCTGGTTCACCTTACCTTAAAATAGTTATATACCAAAACTACTGCCATAATTATTACAATCTCAATAGTCTGAAAGAGGAGGTATTATGCGCTTTTATCAGTTTATACCAAGTAACTGAATTACCTTCAGTTAATTTAATAATGCTGTGTATATAGATAAATGTAACTACGTAATTGAACACATTGAAATTCGGATGCTGTCTCTTTAGAAATTTGTGCTCTTTCTGATTTGCCATAGCAACAATGTTTTTACCAGTGTTGGTAAGCAGCTCCTGTAATGAGCTCACAGATGGTCAGCTCCACCAGGTGTTTGCTAATTGCTGCTGGCTAGTCTGAAGGAGCTGAGCGTTGGCGTAGCGGGTGAGAGGAGCTCTGTCAGGTGGAAACTTGGACGAGGAATCAAAGCAACACTCCAGGTATGTTTTAGATGAGGGAGTAACGCCATAACATGATGCAACGCTGAAAACAGCTGATTTTACATGTTACTGTCCCTTTAAAAGCTTCACCAACACAAACTCGTTTATGGCTCCAATGCCTCACAGAAACGAGGCGACTTCAGGTCTGAATTGCTGTCTGCAGTTCGGTCCGCCCGGCTGATTAAAGGAGTGGTGCTGTGGGCTTCCCATCATCAAGACAGGAATCACCGTGGCAACAGAGGACTTGGATTTTTCATTTTATGAACCCATCACCAGGTAGGTTTGAAATTAATACATAAAGGGCCAACAAAAGGGTGTTGATTCATGCTGGAAAGGTTCTGGCTTAATTTGGACTCTTTGTCACGCCGACGGCTCTGTCTGCGTTTGTGCTCACTGAAATACAAAACTGGAGCTAATCATGAAAAGGAGAATAAAAATGTACAGAAAAGCTGAACTGGAGCCTCCTTGTCAGGTGCTGACGTTAACACGAGTGCAGGGAAACTTTTGTGATGCAGTCAGCTTCCCTGGCAGCTAATTAAGCAGCAACATGTTATTTTAACGTCAGACGTGCGTCTTCTGTAGATGCAGGAGATGAAGATGAAAGATCTACCTGTGGGGCCCGTTTAGCTCACAGCTGCGGTTTTACAGAATCTCTGCTGTAAAGATTCACACGTCTCAGGAGGATTCAGAGAACGATGTCGGGGCTCGGGCAACACGTAACCATGGAGACGATTACGAGGCCGCAACCTCTTTGCAGAAGAGGACTCGAAAAGCAGAAAGAAGAAAAATATTTGCATACTTCTTGTTGATTTTGAGATTAATCTATATGTTAATAAAAATAATGTTCTGTTATGTTTTTAGACGTCCTGTAAAGTTTAATGTATCAATTCTGCACCATGGCATTAGTTTAACATTTTACTGCGATTGATTTCATCTGCTATGAAGTGTTAAAGTGACTAAACCCAAGCAGATCAGAAGTAAAGAGATTAGAAAATGTTTCACATAATTGACCTAATTTTTACTTAAGTGTTTGTAGCTTAATGAAAACATCACTTTTGAGGCAATTTACAGTTTTTTTCAATCTCGGCTGGTAATTTGAAGCTTTTTGAGAGTTTGATAGAATATGTCTCAATTACATTACCAATTTTATACTATTCACTGGCAGAGTTCAATCTTTGTTTCATTATTGGACAATCAAAGTGACATTTTTCCATTCTTTTGGCTGAATCTGAGTTTTCCTTTAGTTCCTAAACCTCTGTAAATTTTTACAGCAGCTCTGAGTAATTTCCAGTTTTTGAATGTCTTATCAGTTGTGTGCAAAAATAGCCTACATTAAAATATGCACAAGTGTTGATTTTGCATTCAAATACATTCCATTAGTTTTTAAAATAAAGTTTTTATTTTGAAGGACATTTCTGGGATTTTCCTGTGTGGGTTGTTTACATCAGCCTCTTCGTTGGCTCATGACAAACAGAATGCAGAGCAATAAGACAATGTTTCGACTTACAACAAGCAACATATAAACCGTTTGCATGTCAGTAAGAGTTTCAGGATGTTGGCTTGACTCTCATTGCAGACCTGACATTTCTGAATTTTGTGAAGATCTACTAAATACACAAGAAACCTGCATATTTTTCATCATTTCATAAATATAACATCTGCAACATAAAGCTCCACTTGTCAGTTTCAGATGTTTCATTTGACTGACTAATAAAATGCAGCATCTATTGTTACAAGACGTGGAGGAAAATCATATTTAGAGTCAGTATATTTTTGAACAATGAGTTCAGGCTATCGACTACAACCACAGCTCCTCATGTGGGAAGATTAAATATCCAAGCCCAGTCTGGCAGAGAAACCGACTGGATTTTAACTCCAGTGGAAAGCTTTTCAAATATTTGCTTCCAAAAAAAAAGAGGACTTAAAAAGCAAAAGAAGCTAATTTTTTATGAAATTACTAGCTTGAAAGAAAATGGTTGGAATTAGATTTTTATTTGCTTCCTGTCAGAACAGACAGAAGTTATGACAGAGGTGAAGTCTGTTTAGCTTCACTGGCACAGTCCTCTGAAAGCAGCAGAGTGATTTATGCATTCAAATTATCATGACAAAACCTCTTTTATTTTGATTTCATAAAAACAGGAAATTGAAAAGATGAAAGAAAATGTCCAGGAGTCTCTTAACAATGCAGTTAAACAGACAACTTCTCCTAATTGTTTGGCTACATGCAGCTCTTTCACACCGTTAGGAAGGTATTCATACAAATTATAAATGAAAGCAGCAGAAAAACAACACACACACACACACACACGCACACACACACACACACACACACAGAGATCCGACATATATCACCTTTTTGTAATCTTAAGAGCCTTCCAGAGGATTCCTCTGTAATTATAGTCTCAGGAGAATTGTACTTTGCTCAGCAAATACCAACACTTCCCAGTTATGAGCTCAACGTGCCTGAACACTCCACAGAAATGCAGCAGCGGCTCTGATGAAGAACTGGCAACACTTCGACATGTAACAATGAGAAACGCTAAGCCAGGAAAGATTAGAATCACATTCCTCATGCAAAACATCCACTCTGCCTCACAGCCGCGCCGCAGTCAGGCCCTACGTCTGCAAGGAGAAAACCAAGATTAGGTCTGGCTTCATGAGGTTTGCATTTGCATTTCGTTCATTCATTTACAGGAAATGTGTGTGTGTGTGTGTGTGTGTGCGTGCGTGCGTGCTTGTAAAGGCAGAGTTTACGGTTAACAAAACACTCCTGTTCCTGAAGCAAGAATCGAAAACTGAAAATCAGCATCCGTGTTCTTGATAGTTTTGGTTTCTCCACAAGAGATAAAAAAGAAAGCCACCCGTCGCATGGCATCTGCCCAACCCTGGGGGTAAACCTGTTAAAAATGCATGCATTCAGCTGCAGCATATGGCATTCAGTACAGTCAGGGCGCGTTAAACATTTAAACATGTTCCATAATTCCCTGTGTGGAGCGCAGCTTGACCTTTCAGAGCCTGCAGACGGCTGGCTTTAACACGCCGCTTGACATGTAAACCACAGGAAACGTATTTAGGCCCACACTTATTTCTCACTTGTTTCAATGTCGGCAGGCAGAGAGTCATGATACAGCAAAGATCAGGCCGTCACCTCAGAATGACTGTTTCAAACTGAAACAAATAAAACATAATTAGAGAGAAAGCAGAAGAGAGAGAGAATGAAGAGACACCAAAGGGCAAAATCCTCAGGTTTAAAGAGAACAAAGTCAACATCAGGTGACTTTTTAGTACAAATGTTTCTATAACACACCAGCAGATCATGTGCTTTACAAAGTTAAACTGATGAAAAGAATAAAACTTCTAGAAATTATTTAGAGACTTCCAAAATAAAAGCCAAAATGTTGCTGCAAAGACATGAAGGACTGAGTCAGTTTTTTAAATCTCATTATTCATCAGAATAATGTACAGAATAAGTGATTACTAAAATAGCTGCAGCCCTAAATACATCTGTTTCTTATTAATGGTCTTGCATGACAAAATGTATTAATATCATTACGCAGAGCATTACAGGATGTGTGTCTTAGCTCATGCAGACAACTTGACTAAAATAGGGAGCAAGTATAATGATGGAAAATAAAAAAACCTAAAAATTAATCATCCTTCTTCAAAGAACGGACAGTAAAAAATGTTAATGATTTCCTCGGGTCTTCAAAAGCAGACTTTAGAAAGATTGAGGACTGAGGTGCTCATTAGTTAATCATTAGCTTATCGTTAGCCAGAAGTAGAGTATAACTCTGAGCAGAACACACACACAAGGTCAAAGTTTCCCCTGCTGCAGATTTGTAGTAAAAGTACTGCTTTGGTTTCTTCAGGCGAGATTATGAAATGTTTGCAGCATACAAAGCTCTGCATAAGACAAAAAAAAACATCTTTAATGTCAGATAAGATGGTGAGAAAAGCTACAGGGAAGCTGCTGAAATAGAGTCTGAATTAGAACTTCATAAAAAAAGAAAGACCGAATAAATCAGAACCCAGAGGAGCCGGAGGAGCCTTAACCCCAGGAGAGGAACGGATGCAGACACATCCCCCTAAATGACTTCTCAGGATGACTCCAGCTATAAGTGGGTCAAGGTATGCATTGTTCCCCCCTGTGGGGGGTCGGCTGAGCGGCTGAGTGGGCTGAGTGCTTCTGCTCTGGAGCTAATGCAAAAATAAAAACTCTGAAGAGAAGGTAAAGTTCAAGATGAATGATAATGCACCAAGTCATCAGGCAGGACATGTTTGGGATAGTTAAACTTGTTAGAAGCATAACTGAGCCATTAGCTATAGATAAATACATATGACAGCTACATAGACAAATGCATACAGTGTTTAAAAAGATACTTATGGTACCCTTTGAATTATTATAGTTTTGTTCCTGTCAGTACAAACATGTACCGTCAAGAAGAACCGCAGACAATATAAACAGAAGCTCTCAACCCAGTTCCAGTTTGATTGCACTTGTTATTTAGCAAAGAAAGGATAAAACTTTGAGTGTCCATAAAGCTGATAGAAACAAACCCTAAATGTGGGTCTATAATACTAATAACTTATCTTAAAAACTATTTTTAATGTTTTCTTTCACGTTTTCCAAAAGGATTAGCAACATTACCATGATTTAACTTTTCACTTCTTGTCTGTCAAGCTACAATGTATTTTACTTTGATTTTATGTGATGATCCAACACAAAGCTGAAATCTGCAAATATCTGAAACCCAATCAAAAACATCTCATAACTTCTTATTTTAACAGTTCAAACACCAAAAATACCTTAATTTGTATTAATGTGCAGCAGAAGCCATCTTGGCACGACCACATTAGTTAACATCATCGTTTGAATCATTTCATGGTGAACTACAATGAAGGCTCATTGTGCCCAATAACACAGACCAAACAAAACAGAAAAATACAGAAACAGCACAAACATCAGGTCTGCAGATTGGATCAGATGTAGTCTGGGTTCCTGGTTCCCCACAGACACACGGGGTTCACAGCCCCCTTCACTCCTCTGTGCCCTTCACACACAGACCAGACATGCTACACATTTGTAGCTACATGACTCGGAGGTTCACCGTCCTGAGTCAACTGGAAATAATCAAACATCACTTTTACAAATGGACTCTTGAGTTCAGCTGTGAATTATTAATGATGTGATGAGGCCACTGGAGGCAGACTTTAATCCACGCCAATGCAAATGCACCCCAAGGTCAGCAGCATTACGCTGCAGCGGCCCGTGGTTGGCACAGATTGACTGGGAGAAAGTCTGTGAAATGGGTCCGTCGTAGTTTAGCAGAAATCAGAGCGCGGCGTATAATGGAATGGCCTCGAGCCCCAGGCAGGCAAAGGGGGGAATTAGTTAGAGCCTGGGCCACATCAAAGTATTTCAAGGACAGAGAGTGTGTTTTTTATAAACCGTCACCCCGCTGAGCTGCCATTTTCTCTGGAAACAGGATTCACAAAATAACCACAACAATGTTGTTGCAGAGGGCCAGGGCGATAATGAGTGAGGGCTGTGTGTTTTGGGACTTCTCTCCGCCACGCTGCCTTAATTCTACTCATTATTTTGTGAAGGACAGCAAGAGGATGGCCCTCACGGCTAAGCATGCTCTGAGTGGAAGAAGTTTAAACTAATTTTAACTTTTAGAGAGCCGTGCACTTCAAATGAGTCTACACAAGTTGCATAGCAACAGCAGCGAATGTATTGGCGTTGCTGTTTATGTTTGATGGCGGTTAAACCCGGAGAGGTCCAGCGGACTTCAGAGCTCCTTGGTGCTAATAAGGGAGTTCTGGTCGGGTTACAGTGAAACCCGGACAATTAGTGGGTCTGTAATGGTTTGTAGGAGCTGCAGTGTAACATCCAGCCAGCCGGGACTGCCATGGTCTCTGATTAGCCGTCTCACAGGAAAACGTTCAGATCCTCACGGAAACACTCTGATTTACACACATTTACAAATCCACTCTGATGCAGCAGAGGAAAAACACTCACACAACTGATATCTTTCCATTACATCTGCTGCACAGTCACAAATGACTCAAAGAGTGTTTCATTTCCACAGAGTCTGACAGTCGCTGCTCAAATGGATCTAAATCTGCAGACAACAGCTTTGTGCTTTCAGATAAAAATAAAGGATCTCTGGTCGTGAGTAATCGGCCGTTCCGTTTGGTTTTAATTCCAGTCTCTGGTGTGCTGCGATGCGTTCGGAGGTTTTCCTGTGTGGATGGAGTCCAGGTCTGTCCCTGCTCAGCTTCCCTTGTAGCAGCGGGTTATATAAAGATAAAGACTCTAATTGCACACAGCAGACTTCCATCATTATCCCCAGCAGTTTTTGTTTCTACCAAACAAGGACGCTGCCATCGTTCCCTCTCCTGTGATCACTTCACCTGCTGGTACAGGCCTTTTACTGCTGAATGAACACAAGCCCTGCCTTGTGTACCTAATACCTCAATAATCTGTTTAACTCTTTATGGTCCTGCAGCCTCACAGACAGAATCAGCCATCAGACGGCGGTTCCTCCTCTCCTCCAGTCTGTCAAAAGTCTTCTGGAGGAAAAACTCCCTCTGTTCTGTTTTCACCAACTTCCTCCGTCTTTAACTCTGACTCTTTATGCTCTCACTGTTCAAATCTGCAGAAACCCAATTAGTGGAGATGGGAAGCTCTTCCCTGTCGTGGCTCCAATTTAGGATTTAAACTGATAAGCAGAATGCTTTTTTCACCCCCAACATAAAACCTTGCCAACGTGGCGAAGTAATGAATTACCCTCCAACCTCTGTTTCATTAAACATTTTCACACAGGATAATAAAATTTGCTGAAATCACAGGTGACCCAGATTCTGCAGAGTGATGTAGGGTGAGGTTTTACCTCCCCTGCTGCTGATGTGCCAAATTAGAGCTGAAGACTAACAGCTGAATAGTTAAACCTCCTTATGTTCTGAGATTTGCATGAGACTTACTGAGAAATTTAAATTGCAAATTAAAGAAAAATTGATGAAAATCCCTGAACTGCTCCTCATGTGGACGTGCAGTCGGAGGTTTACACCCTCATCACTGCAGTGAAGATAATTCAGGACTTTTAAAGATTTGCTTCAGCTCTTCTGTCTCCAGGCTGTTAAAATGAATCACACAAAACTGACCATGTCTTTTTAAACCAGAATAGGTTCATAACTTTGAATTGAATGTGGATTTTTCTGCTCCATACAAGGTCAAAATGATGTTTTATAGATAAAAGTCACACCGTCACCTTCAACAAGCTTCTAACATGAATCCGGATCCATAATTATCACTTTTTATTGATATAAATAGTTCAGTTTATTAAAACTGGGTGAAACTTGAACAAGAAGGAGATCAGGTTAATGTAAGGCTCCGATTTCAAGCCTGTTGAAAATGTGTTAATTACATTTGAAAGACGAGTCTGTGGGGAAAATATGACGTAATCTTTTGTGACGGCTACAAAACGTATGCAGTCAAAGTGCAGAATGGTTCAAATAAATCATCAATTATTGAGATTCATATGCCATCTGAGTGTATGTAAACTTCTGACCAGAAGTTCAACTCTGACTCTCCTTCCTCGGAGTCTCAGTTTGCAGATACTCAGCAGTAACTGCAAACTTTTCAAAGACAATACCAGGAAGGAATCAATTGTGGTAGTAAAAACATAATCAGGAGGTGATGAATAACATCTGTATGCAGCATTCAAGCTGCACCGTTTATCAGATGTCCTTTTAAATCAGCCAGAGAGCCAAAAAGGAACAAAGTGAACAGAAATCAATGTTAGATTTGCTTTGTGGTTCATTCCCTCTCTGCATTTTTGCATCTCCTCTCATTCTTGCATGAAGAGAATGTCTTTTGTTGCTGGGTATCAAATGAGCCACACAGATCATTTGCAATTCAGAAAGAATCTAAGCAGCATATATTTCTTTAAATCTTAGGATAAACTACTATTTTAACAAAAGAGCTGAGGTCTGGTGGAAAACCTCTGCCTTCATGCGTTCTTTAAAAGTCTGATCTTCATACTGAAGAAACGTAAAGTGGTGAAACAGTTTGTGGTCTGGAGTTTACGGGCTGTTTACTCATGCAACTGCTGCCGAGCTGCACTGACAGACACTCGGTTAAGACTATTTTCTTATCCTCTTATTTGTTTTAATTCTCACAGTCATCCCCTTGCCTGACCCCCTCTGACTTTCCCTCTCATTTGCTGCTTCTCTTCATCTTCCCAACTGAATAAATAAATGTAGAGATGAGGGAGAAGGACAGGCTGGAAGATGAGAGAGGGGGAGAAGGAAAAAAAAAGTAGGACACTCCAACCTGGATGCATCGTCCAAAGCAATTTGCTCAGATGGAAAGCGAAGCTGAGAGGAGGAGGAAAACAAGGAGCTTAAGAGCATCTCTGCTAAAGAGGGGGTGGCTTAGAGAAAACAAGCAAAATGGACAGACAAGCTGTGCCACCGAGAGCCGAGGAGGGAGGGCAAGGAAAATGGGAGAGAAAGAAAGTGTTGGTAAAAATCACAAAATGGACAGGGTGTGTGTAGAGCCACGGAAAATTGTTGTGCAGCAGTAGAGGGAAAACAGAGCCCCAGATTTCCCCCTGAAATAAATAAATAAATAAATAAAAGGACAGTTTAACTGAGAAAAAGTAAAAACTCAACTTACTTCTCAGTAGAAACATGATTTCAATTTTTATTTTCACCTTGCTTTTATCTTTAAAACTAAATCTCAACTCAAAAAGACAGACAAAACTCCAGTATGTTAACACATTCCTGATCTGGCTGCCATCAGGATTCAGAAAAACAAGCAGATGAGAAGCAACATCCCAATTCTGAGGCTTCAAAATGACTGTCAGCAAACTAATGGTTGACATTACAAGACAGCGCATGATTGCAGAGAACCGAATGCTGGGAAACTGTAGGGTACAAGAACAAGTAGGCTATTATTTGGTGTCGTTGAAGGAAAGATGATGATCCAAGAGACATCAGCGAAGATGGAACCAAAATGGAAGCAATGTGCCTCTTAAAGTCTGTATGTTTTTAAAAGCTGCACTGGATTTATAAAATGTCACCAATTCAACGGTTTTGCCTTTTCTGGCAGACAGAAAAAAAAACATTCATCTTGGAAATGAGGCAGTTTTATACCTCATTTTCTTTACTCCTCTTTCTCATCGTCATCATCATCATCATCATCGGGTCCCCAACACTTTGCAACAGGAATGATGTGTCTAATGCCTGGTTCATACGGCAAGATTTTCACATTTCACATCCTGAGAGAGATCACACACACGACAACAAGTCTAAAAGGTTTCGTCTCACAGTGTGTGTTGTCCAGCCACACAGCAGGAGCAACGCACACACACGAGCGCACACGCACACACACACACACACACACACACACACACACACACACACACCAATTTCACTCACCAACAGCCAAAATTTCAGACAGGAAAACACCAAATGTACCTAAATAAACACAGTGGAAACCATCTTGCTACTACCAGAAGCTAACAGCCTCAGACTTTCCTCATCTTCACTCTTGAAGGTCCAACTAATCAGTGCCAAGAAAAATATATGGCACTCCTTGATTGGCTGCTTTGAAAACACAAAGCAGCCAAAAATATCTAAACACAAATGATCAAAACCATAAAACAGAATGATTTTCATGACCTGTTTGCTAGTTTTGCTAATTTTACGCCATGATGTTTAAATAACTCCTTTTCCACATTTGGATCCATATAGCAAAAATAATTGCTGTCTGGTGTTGAAAACCATACTTTAATTAAACACATGATGCATATTATCTTTTGTAAGCCTCACATGGCATGTTTTATAAAACATTCAGTTCCTGTTCAGGAATTCAACACAGCGTTTCTGTTTTAGCCAAGTTAAATATCTATGTAGGCATTCCAGCAGTGATGCACAAACTGCTTTCTGCAGGTACAATTAGAGTTCAGTGGACCGAAGCTCTGTTAGAGGTAAATAAAGTGAATATGCTGCTGTTTCTGCTGACCTTTTAAAGCACAATACAAAGCACATGCTCCCATTAGCGCACACTTAGCCATCGCTATCCCACACTCCTCTACAAGCAGTTTTACAGCCTTTCACACATTTATTCATGTGATCCAAACAGCTCAGGTTACGACCAGGAAGGTCAAAAACATGTGACCAGAACCAGAAACACTCAGAGGATGAGAGGGTGAGTCAGTGATACACATGACTGAATATCCCAGAAACATAAAAACATCCAAAATGTGAACAAACATTCAGAAAGATGTTCCAGTCACCAAACTGAGCACATTTCAGCTTCACCAGCTTATGGTGCTGCTGCTTAACGTCACACAAATGTTCTGGTTCCATATTTGTATCTTTTTAAATCATTCTGGCTTCTTCTGATGTCAACTGGACATTTCTGTCCACATAGCTGTTGCTAAATGTATATTTTATCTTATTTAGATCATTTCAAACATTAAACAGAACGATGATTGTATGCTAAGACAAATATGCCATTTTAAGCACATTCTTTAGTTATTAAAGATTTACCAGCTACAGTAACCCAACTTTATCTGAAATGAGTTATGATTAGGCTCTAATTTGATTTTGAACATAATCTAATTAAGTCACGGCACAAAAATGATTTCTGACTAAAGACCATCTACAGACGCTTTTATAAGAAACAGAGACGCTTTTGGTCAAACTAAGATGTACAAAATCCCTTCAACCTCATCAGCTCTTCCTATAAACGCCTATGAAAGTCGGGAAAAGCAGGAAAAGTTGCCTCTACCATGGATGCTGGTCCCAAAGCTCATTTCTATTCCTTACAGCTCATCAGGTTATTAGTGAGTTGATAGTGAGCAGATTGATGGCAGAACAAAAACTGTCCAAACGATCAGCGTCCAGAAAGGTTCATCCAACCCGACGAACAGGAGAAACGTTAAAACATCTGATTTACTGAAACATGACAGAAAAGAGGAAGCCAGAAGATTAGGTTACGACTTGAATGTTATTATTTATTATTATTAAATGACATTAAACAGTTGGTATAAATGTCATGTTACACACAGAGGCTTCTGGGGTCGTCATGCACTCAGCAGACAGCCATGTTGGGCAGGGATTGAACTAATTCATGTCCAAATCTTCATCTGTTTCACCTCCACATGCAGCGAAATCCTCCTGCGTTTGTTTCCTGTTATTTCTGATGGAAGGAATAAAGACAAACAGCAGAAATAGCTGTTTAAGGAGGAGAGATCAACTGACTGCAGGGGAGTCCTGAAAAGCAAAGAGCAGGATGAAAATATGAACTGGGGCAGAAATGAGAGGAGAAAAGAGGAAGTGAGAAATGGATGCAGCTGTACGGCGGCGGGAGGCTGAAGGTGAAGATCAGCTCAGAGGTGAAGGTTGGAGCAAAGTGGAGAAAATCCTGCATTTATAACTTGGCAGACATTGAGACGTCTCACACCTGAAATATGTGAATTTGGTTTGTTTCACGTTATTAGACCCTCCGTCAGTTTCAGCTTTTGCTCTACTTGTTCTTTCTTTTTACACTTGAAACTAAAAAAGCACATTTATCAGTACAAGTGCTGTGGTTTTGTACATTTTGTTGGCTTACAACCAAAAACTTTAATGTAATTTTCTTCCAGAGTATCTGAGGCTAAATGAGAATGGATGAAGAGGATTTAGAGACATCAGTTCAATTCCTCCAGATGGAATGATTTTAATAGATCTGGGCCCAGAAACCAAACACAAGGATTCACACTGACTTTAAATTACACTCATGTAGACTTTTTACAAATTAAAAGACAAGTGTTTGTGCTGGAACAACTTTTGGGGCATCAGAGTAAAGGAGGCTGTAGTTAAGTGGAAGGAAAAAGTTCAGATTTTGATTTGTAACCATCTATATTTCATTTCCTCTTCCCAATTACAATATAACTGTGTTATGTTGATCCATCACCTGTAATCTTCCCATAATTGCTGATGTTTGTGGTTGTAAAGTGGATGCTGCTGCCTGAGGTCAGGCGTTTGGAGGGTGTGTGATCCACACACACCCTCTGTGGCTGTGATGAGAGTCTGTTTTCAAACAATAAAACAACAGATTTAATGCAAAGCTAATCAAGAATCTTCTGTATACCGAGCTCATAAAAAGCATCTCAGAGTAAGTGTGTTTAGTATGTACTCGTTTATGGCTGCCTTTTTATATGTCACTGCCAGCTCTAAATCAAATTCCTTTGTGGATAATAAAGCTGCGTTAAGCTTTCATTGAGTTTGACGTCTAGATTTAGGGAAGCGGTCCAAATCCAGCGTTAAGGCCGGCTCCCTCCTGGGTTCGTTGGTTCTTCCGGCTCCGTTGGTGTTCTTTGCTTTAAACTTCCTTTAAGCTGTTTTCTCCTGTCTTGTATTTGTGCTACGCGTCGCTTGAGCCAGCGCTTGATGTAGAAAGGGAGATCAGACGGATGAGAGACACACAGGAGGGTGAAGGGAGTGTGAAGGAGAGGAGGAAACAAAGAGCACAGTAACATGGGGAGAAAGGAGTATGATGGATGTTGAGGGGGCTGCCCCTCAGAGAAGGGGCATTAATAATCCATAGCGCTTTAAGTACTCCCTTTGAGGGAGAAAATGGCCTGCGTGAGGCTGAAAGCAGCCAAAACACTCATCCTCCCTCCTCCTTTAACACCTTCCCTCTCCCCAGTGCTGTTAGATGCGCTGCCTTTTGTTTGCGGCTTGCTCCGTGGCTCGACTTGTTCCAGAGTTGTACTGATGCGACGAATGAGACAGTAAATCTCTCACTTAGGGCCCTTACACACTGAGCAACAACAGCAGCAATCCTGCAGGGTTATTGCATGTCATACTGAGCCAAATGGCTGCGATAAAAATCAGCCTGAGTGAGATTGTATGATATCAGTTTAGTCACATGTCAGGCGGCGAGGCGCACACCTAATGATTTGTGGGACAAAAACGAGCAGATGTGCCTCATTAACTCGCCATGTGTGTTCGGCGCTCTGCAGACCATTGTCTCGCTTTGCCACACCTTTCCTTTTTCATTTTAGCCTCCAGGTTTTTTTTTTTTCCTTTTGCAAACAGCAGGCTGGCAACATGCTATTTTGTGGAGTTTGTTCATCCATTGTTTCTGAGCTTTTGCTACAATCCCCAGCAGGGCAGATTTGGAGTCACATACAAGAAGCCTTGAGTCATTCTTCATTGTTTTAGATTTCTTCCTTCCAAGCAGCTGGACTTTCTCCTTTTGTTGGTGTCTGAAGATATGTTGTTCTCCAGATTAAACTTTAGCCTATAAAAAAGCTCCCACACACAGAAAACATCCCAAATGTCCTGTTTTAAATGTATTCTTTGGAATGTCCTTATGAACAGATTGGACCAGAGACTCAGACCAGTATTATTCAGTACCAAGTATCCCAGTTCCTGTCTGGTTTCTGGTCTGGTGTCTCCAGTTAGTCGTGCATTTGAGCTGATTCATTTGTGCTTTAATAAATGTATGTTTTTTTGTTGTTTGTATAAAAACTCTTTTAGGTTTCAGAAACATTAAAGTTGTGTGAGATGACATTTCTACCAAAAAAATGCCATAAAACAATATTCTGGTTTGATTGAAGGTGAAGACGTGTCAGAATAAAACGGCCCAAATCAGAACCAAAACACACCGACACACAGAAGATTAAATAAAACCCTGACAAATCAATCCTGACTGGATTCACACATTTATTCCTGATGATTTCTCACCTGCCGCTTATCAAAAAGTTTGGATTTAGTTCAAGGAATTATTTTAAAAGATAATTAAAAATGATAAAATGAGATGAGAAACAGAAACACAATGTTGTCACCTTCCTAAAATAATGGCCTAAGTCATTTTTTGTCTAATGAATAAATAAATAAATAAATAAATAAATAAATAAATAAATAAATAAATAAATAAATAAATAAATAAATAAATAAATAAGGGTGAAAAAACACTTTCAACAAAATATGACTTGGATCATTATTTTAGTAAGATGACAAAATGACAGATGGAAGATATGATTTTAGCTCTGAAAAGATCATTTATAAAGAGCTGAAAACCTTCCTGATTTATCTCTCAGGTTTTCTTCAGATTTTCAAATTGTGTTTATTTCCTGGAGTTACTATTTTAGCCCTTTATTAGTCAGAGTGTCTGTTTTAGTTTTTAGATCCAGTTCTTCTTCTTTCACTCATTAAACTTTGATTTCACTTTTCATTTTAAAGGTCATGTTGCTTCATGGGGTCACGGAGGCTACCTGCCTCCATCACATCTGAAGTTATGTTGCAAAAACATTTCTGCTGTTGTCAGAGGAAAAGCTTTGTGCAAGATTCCTGAGGTGTGTGGAAGAAAGAAAAAGATTAGTTGGGCATCACAGATAAAGAAATGAGCTCCACCCGCAGACATTTGAGTCTATGAGGCAAAACAAGCTGAGGATTAAGACGCTGAGTTTGTTGCACGAAACTGACAGACGGATGACGTGTCAGAGTGGAGATTCAACAGGAAGGAGGAGAGCGAATCAGAACGTCACTGCTTTTTATTTTACATGCTAGCAGCTACAGAATGTCCCCGAGATAAAGGCGGACGGAGATAAAGGTTCCCGTACAGCCGTTCCTCTGGAAGTCTGACTGCTGACTGTGATGAATTGGTGAAATCACTGACAAAGTACTACAAGCCAAGCCGGCAGCGGACAAAGACAGAGGAGAAACACAAAGACACACCGAGCCAAAGATGGGAAAATTAATGACCGAGATGACAGGGAGGAGCAAAGATAAGATGAAAGGTGGAAACAAGAGGAAACGGAGCAAGAGCCGGAGAAAATCTGAGACAAGAAATGAGAAACGCTGTAAATGAGTGACACAAAGCAGAGAAAATGATGAGGAAGAGCCTGAAATAAAGGGAGGAAAAGGACCGAATCAATGAAACACAAAGAGACAAACCGAGGACTGCAAGGAAGGAAAAAAAAACAAGGAGCAAAAACTGGGTCAAAAAAGCCGAAAAAAGTGAGAAATAGATGGAGATGGAGTGAAAGAGAAACTGGATCTGACAGGTGAAAGAAAAAAGAACAGCATCTAGAGTGAGGAAGAACAGAGCAGGAGGCCTGAGCCGGGCGTCGCCCCAGGCAAAGCCATTGTCTTGAGTGCATGTGAGAGTGTGCACGTAACATTTCCATCCAGCAGAAACCCTCCACACAACAGAAAATTAACTGCTGCAGTCGTTTCCAGAGTCCAGTCCTCTTTGTTGGGTTTTGTCCAAAACTCTGCAGAATCGTCCCATAGACATTGGAAAACTGCCATCCTCAGTCGAGCTGGAAACGGACAGATTTTAATGATATCTGAAAAATATGCTGATTTATTTTCCAAATCACCGGCATGACTCAGCATGTCCAATCAAAAGAGGGGTTTTAATAATTTACAGAATCGATTTTGTTTCTAAAGTTTCAGAAGATATTTGTCCTGAAGCCGAATATGTCTGAGATAATAAGCTGTGTGTCTGCTGTTGATGTCAAACCACCAAAAGCACAAAACTGAACTGAACTAGTAGAAAATGTCTGTCTGGAGAAGACAAAACGTCTTTAACAAAGAGGCAAACTCTGAAGTCCCAACCAAAAGAGTTCATTTTGGTTCAAAAGGCAAATTTACAGAAGAGAAGGTAAGATGTACAGATTAACCTTCAAGGATGGGTAATAAAAACTGGGTTTAACGCACAAATACCTGATCTTTAAATCTACTCCCAAGTATTCAAAGACAAAGAAGGACTAAGAGCCCTAAAATCCTGGTCCTTAAGAAGTGGAGAGCTGAGTAGATTGTTCTTCAGATTGTTCAACCTGAACTCTTTAGGTTTTGTCACCGTTAAATGTCTCTTTCTGTCCTGGCAGCAGTGCAGTTAAACAAGATCAAATCTTAAAGATGAAGATTTCAAACAACAACGCTCCTTCGGTTTGATGCATCCATTGTGGACGAGTTCTGGTCCAGTTCATTAATCTTCTGCTGCTTATCCAAGGTCAGGTTACAGAGGGAGAAGCTGCATGAGGGAAACCTTTTATTAATGAGACGCGTCGCCTCCTGGGAGGTTCTCAGCCATTCCCACGTCAGAACATGCATCATAGTCCATCTGCAAAGTTTGGGTTCTGTCCTGGGATCTTCTTCCAGTAGGGCGCGTCCTCTGGATGACATGTCAGTTTATCTCAGAACAATGACGCAATCTGCTGGGCTTCCTTAGATACAAACTACTAAGAATAGCTAACTGCACTGTGTGAGAGCAAGGATACGTTGTGGGGTTTGAATAATTTGAATTTATTTCTTTTTTTATATATTGCCTCAAGATGACATCTTTTGGTGCTACATGAATAAATTGTATTTAATTAACTGAACCTGCTTTTAGCTCACAGCTCCAGTTATTACAGCTAGAAACTGGTGATCAGGCCTGAAACCTGGGAGCAGTGATGGACTCAGACCTGAACACTCAGAGCCACATAAAGACAGTAACAAAGCCGGCCTTCCCAGGATTAAAGGACTAAGGTCTCAACAACATCTAGACAAACGTCTTATCTTCTAACTGACCATTCAGGTATGGCAGCATGTAATCCCGGCCCTCATAGCAGAGACTGGGAGAGCAGAGTACAGTGATGACAAACAGACACAGCAGTGTTTACTTTGCTCCACCGTCTGAACACTGCAGAGGACTTTCCCAGTCCGTGTTGTTCCTGGCACCAGCGGCAGACTGTTCATCTAGAAGGAGACCCGGTGCAGCATGCATATGGATTCACCATTACCGGCGTTTTACTCAGCCCAGTGGGTAGAACACATATGCTCCAAAACGGCATGAATCACAGCCAGTTCAGAAAATCCCTCTCCATCTGCATCTCCTGTTGGCCAAGTTGTGACTCAGTCGCTGGAAGTCAGGAGCAAACTGGAAGCCATCCAACTGTGAGACGGCTCGTCACGTATTAAACCTTCGATCTGACTCATGTCGGACGTTTGAGTCCAGGCGGCTCACTGCCACAGCCCGGTCCGGTCCGGTCTGGTCCAGGTTGGATTTGGATGGCTTACAGTGCGGTGCACTCCCGGTTCTGTCCAAGATGTCTGCCCATGTGCTAGGGATAAATGTCCTCTTTTATTAGACCTGATGCTCAGAGGGGGCATTTTATCATATTGGTATCATTTATCGTGATAAATTCTAATTTCAATAAGAATATTGGTTTATCCCTGTCTCAATTAATTCCTATTAATGATATTTAAAAGCCCCCAAAGCTGTCTGTGTTGCTGGGATTGTTAGCTTCACCATTTCCTCCACAGGTTTTTCAATAAGCATCAATAAATATCAAATTTAAAAACATGATTAAAAGCAGATACTGTATCCAGGTCAGTGAAACAAATCTCACTTCTTCTTGCATTACAAATTTATGTATTTGTGGAAATATGGCAGGTGATCCAACTTTTTAAAAAAATGAGTTAATTTGTTACAAGTAATCAAATTAAGTTTATCCAAGTGAAAATATCAAGTTTACTAAATTGTCATGTTAAACAACTTAATCTGATTACATCCGTTCTCTTTTTTCAGTGTAGTCACAGCCTTATCTAGATTTAATAAATAGTAATAAATAATTCTTATTATTACCACAATAGCACCACAAAATATTGTGATAAAACTTTAAGTCCGTGTCGCCCACTCCTACCTGACAAATCAATCCCACCTCACGATTTCTTCAAAACAACGTTTGAAACTATTTTGGTCCAATTTTAGAGTCTCTTTTACTTCTTACCAGCAAATACTAATTAAGTTAAATCAATTTTATAAAAAGGATTCCAACAAGATCTTGATGAGCCCATTAACCACCCACTATTACTGACCGTCAAACTATTAATCAGCAAAGGCCACATGCTGTAAGAAAACAACAAATCTGCCAGTGGAGTTTGCTCCATGTCGTCTCAGCGGTTCTTGTGGCTCCATTGTTGGAGCCTCATTGTTTGCGCCACAATATCCTGAAGTCTCCTCCAAGCTCCTGTTTTCCTCCTCCCGCTCAATCGCTTCCCCTGCTCTCCTTTTCCCCTCTGCAGCGCCCAAAAAAAAAAAAGAAGAAAAACAATGCTGGCTTGTGTTGGTGCCAAGCTCACATCCAGCCATGACAAACAGCCGGTCAGAATGCACAGCAAGCCGCGCAGGCACACAGAGACAAAGGGAGAAAGTACAGAGGACACGGGAGGAGGAGAAATAAAAGTGGAGGCCTGGAGATTGGAGGTCTCTACATGGCTGTTGGTAAATGGAGGGCTTCAGGGAGAGGAGAGAGGAGGGGGAGAGGGAGGGTCTCCATCCTCAGCCAGCCGTGGTATCACTCCCCTCTGTCATCTTTAAAACATCCACCAATAGGCTGGATGTGCAGCAGCAATGTGCAGCTGCATGATAAAACCAGGCCAAGCGGCGACGAACAAGCTGCACTCACAAAAAGCAATCCTGCACTCACTCACAGATATGTATCTATTTATCTCTGCATGCTGTTTGCATTCTGCAGCCCTCTGCTCCATCCTCTCACCCCTCGCCCCTCCTCCACCCTCCTCCATCCTCCTCTGCTCCCACATTCAGTCCTGGTGTTCATTTGGGTTTTTGCTACTGCAGCTGGCTGTAAAGATTCTGGATGAGCCGTTTACTTTCTGACCCGGCCGTGACATTCTGATGAATTGAAATTCAGGTCACAATCTTTGGTGGATGTCATCGGTTTTCTCCCTGCATCTTAAGCTCTTTCCCACCCCACTCCAGACTAAAGTCAAATTACACAATGGCATTTATTTTAGGGAGGCACAGAGCAATCGGCTGCAGGCGGGAATCAGATGATTTTCTGCTTGTTCAACCTGATCTATAATCAGAAAAATGGAAACTCAAAGATATAATCTTTTTCCAAGCAGAATGCACCGGATATATGAGGCCAAAATGTTAACAGTTATCGGCCTGGAATCTGTTACTGACTGAGAAAAACGTATCTTTTAATCAACAGTAAAATATTTAAAATGAATTCAGAGAAAGAAAAGTTCAACAATTTTTAAGGAAACTATTTTCAGCGACATGCCAGCAAGACAAGAGCAAGACTTTAAGCAGATAACAGGAAGGCTAAAGCAGTTATAGTTGTATTATTTTATTTGTTCACACTCTTCTTGCTTCCAAATGCATTTCATGTGTGTAAAAATAAAACTCGTGTGTAAAACTGAGATACTAATTGGTGGGAAAAAAAACTGGACATCAGATAAAACTGGTGTTTGTAATAGTTTAGACTCGTTGTTCCAGAATTTCTCTCTTCTTTTTTACATTATCGGGTAAAGTGTGTATGTCACAAGGTCTTCAAAGATTCCTGGTTTAAAACCATAAAGAAGCAGGAAAGTTGGTGAGGCAGAGGAGGATTGTCTAAATATACATTTCTGGAAGATGTCATAAGTGGGTTTCCCATGTTTGAAAACACTTCTTACAAGCTCTGCCCAGAGATCAGCTTATCAACACCCACACGCCGCTTTAATCCACCGCTCACACACGCCTGACCCCGTTCCGACTCGCTCCGACCCCCGTTTGTTTCACGCTGTTTTAAATCTTTCAGCGTGACGCCAAAAACATCCCCCTGAACCCATCCTCACATCAACCCTCCACAGCAAGAGGGAACCAAAGTTAGTCAGGTGCAACCCGAGTGTCGCACGAAAGGTCGTCCCCCACCCAGCCGCTCAGACACTCAGACCCCCGTAACGGCCCACTTCACTGATGAACTGTGTGTTTTCTTGCAGCAGTAAAGATGAAATGATGGAGAATGGCAGGAGGGCCAGATATGAAGAGTTCACTGCTGGACAGTCATTTTCTTACACAAAACCTTTCAGCTCGCCTGGACCGCCTGACACAGTTTTGCTCTGCTGATGAAGTGCACCACCATGCATACTCCTCAGTGGTCGATGGCTTCATTTATCATTTTTTAGAAACTGTGAGGACCATTGTGGAGCAGCCTCAGGCGCCATGTTTGCAGCCAGGTAACATTTTTCAAACGCTAGCAGCAGAAGTTGGTTGTAATGGCTTCTGAAAAGGAGGGCACCGAGTCTCCAACACAATCAGTTTCTGTCTGAAGTGCTGAAGAAACAGATCAAAGTAGTGCATAAAATATGGGAACATTGAATTCAAACATGTCATTTCTTATAGCTGCTGCAGCATGCCAGCTTCATGTGGCTATAAATGTCACTGCAGTCCATATGATCACATATAAAAGGTGTTTTATAAAAGCTGCTGGTCACAAAACGGGCTGAATGGGTTTTTAAGGAGATTCAAATAAAAGGTAATACAGGGATCAAACTTTGCTTTAAAGGTTTGAATGTCAAGTGAAGGCTGACCTTTATTCCACTGATAACGGTACAGAAAGGGGTTTAACCTTTGAAGCAGCATTTTAAGGTATCAGTCACCATTAAACTGCTGAGAAAAATTTAAGAAACACTGAGAAGTAAAAAAATCAAAAGGTGGGCTGAACAATGCAGCCTCTGAAATAACAGGCCAGAGCTGAAAACCTGCAGCAGAAAATAACTGATAGTCATTCATGCTGGAGCTAAAAAAGCACAGCTGGGATTTTATTATAGTTACAAGTCAAAGTCATAATAATGACGCATCAAGTCTCATCTGGGATTAGTGATGGTTTTGTTCCTCAAAGATGATGTTCCTAAGGATTAATGCAGACATGGACACATCGAGCTTCATGAGTCAAGGTTCAGCAAAGTAGTAGAAATATGAAAAAATATATACATTTAAAAAAAAGACTGCTTATAATAGCCACCAACACAAAACAAATGTTGTTCAAAGATGGAAGCAAAAGTCCAACAAATAGATAGAAAAACAAACAATTCATGGATTAATGGAAACTTATTAACACTTTATACAGCTGAGTAAGGTTCAGTTTAACAGCATAAAACTCTAGATAGTGATTAACACTAAGAATAAAATAGTTGCACTTAATGCTGACAGAAACACGAAGCACAAAAAAGGTTTTACATCTGGACCAGAAAAACTGACAGGTTTTTATAAGGTTAAATACTAAGGAAGAAGTAGTGAACGACACAGGATGCAGGAGAGGAAATCAGGTGATTAGAAAAAGCTGTGAGAGAAATAAAATGTCCAACTGAGGGAAGCAAAGAGAATAATAAACACAAAGAAAGTAAAAACCTTTGGGAAAAGACACAACACTGATTCAAGAGAATAAAATCTGATGGTACAAAGAACAGAACACAAGAAAAAACCAAGGAACTAAATAAAATGTTCTCATATGTCAAACATTGAACACAGAGGAATGAAGGAAAAAGTCAAAACAAACAGAAATGAAACACCAAGGATCATAAAATCCTCCCAAAGCTTATTATTGCATCAGTACAATAATTATGTAACTCGGGGTAAAGAACCCGATTGTGTCAACTGGTAGACCACTGAAATATCAAGTGGCCTCAAGTCTCACAATTAACAATACCCAGGTAGGTCTGGCTGAAAATGATGAAACAGAGATAGTATTCAAAATACATTTTATTTATACATTCTTTTACAATATTAAAAATTGACTTTATTATTCTAATTTAAAACCCAATAAAGCTCACAAACCCAGGACAAGACTAGAAGCAATCTGAAACTTAACCAAATGAGTAGAAACACAAAATAATGTTAAACAAAAACAAAACCCACATGGCCTCAACCCAGTCCTATAAGGCTGTGGCCCATAAACTAATTCATAAAAATAAGGAGATATAAACTGCTGTGGTTCTGCACGTCTGGTGCTACAACTCCAGCTCTAATTGATTAGCTGAGAGCATCTAAACTACCAAACAGATGCACTTTGGTGAGAGCATAAAAACACAACAGCAGCAATCTGTAATACCCATAAAGTTTCTGCTGACAATAATAAAGCCATGTAAGGTAAAATGAAAAGGTATCAGCTACACAACAGGTACATTCAGACGCTGCAGTGAGAAGCCACTGAAATGCATCCTAAGAGGCCATGAGAAATCACATCAAACTTTCCATCCATCCATTTTCTTACACCCTGGTCCCTCAGTGGGGTCGGGAGGGTTGCTGCTGACCATCTCCAGCTAGCGTACCGGGTGAGAGGCGGGGTCACCCTGGACAGGTCACCAGTCTGTCTCAGGGCCACATCAAACTAGTAGCAACAATATAAAAAGCGGCGGCCTGACGTTACACAGAGCTAGTTACAAGTGACATCAAAAATCCATTTATCCTACCAGCAGCACAAATAGCAACGATCCAGATCCTCCAGCAACCTGATGAGCACAACACCAGCACTCATCTGACCAGGATCCAACTGCAAACAATGGACCTGACAAACACTCTTAGAGTATCGTGCACATCTGGTGCCTGTATACACTATTGAGCCCAACAAGGCTGTGAAACGGAAGTGAAGGTGGGGAAACGGGGCCTGGATGTGTTCAAGGGCCCTAAATCGGGTGGGAATTTACAGCAACTTTATGTAACAATGTTTTCAAGTAAAACCACCCAGTTACACTTATGTTGAAACAACCTGATGAAGAATTAAATAAAATAGAAGTAATGACATGGACAAACATTAAACATTGTTATTCTGTGACACATCTATTCACTACAAAACCATCCAGTTTGCATTAGACATTCAAGAGGAAGTTGCACCAAAAATATTTCACTCTAACTTCAGCATTTTCTATCTATAAAAAGACATAAACCAACTACTTCCTGTTTTCCAGTGACTTCTAAAAGAAGTTGTTGCTTCAGAAAACTAATCACCTCATCAACTGACTCATGAATCATCTCTTCCGTCCTTTTCAGTCAGCCGAATTATGTAGGTTAATGCTGAACTCGAGCATAATGCAGAACTCTTGAGCTCAGTGCTTTAAAAGCAGCTTTTGTTGGTTGTGCTTGGAGCCCGGAGGTTTTCAGAGAAACCTCGATGCCCCACCGGTTCCTCTGCTGAGAGAGAGTTTGCCACTCACTCTTGTTTGTCCTTCATTGTTACACCTGAGGGGGAAATTCTTAGAAATGCTTTGTGTAAAAAGGAGTAGGATGGAAATCTGCAGGCTATTTTCAAAAGATGAAAAAGCAAAGTCTTTGTCCACGCAACAAGAGGCAGAGAAGAACACCAAGTGCTTAAACTCCACTCCTCCACCTGCACAGCTTCCCTGTGATCATGTCGATTACCTTCATTCCTCCCCTCCGCCCCCTGAGGTAACCGCTGCACGTTTCTGTCCTGGCCATTACCTCCCATCTTCTCCTTATGAGTTTTATTTCTTGGTCTGTGGTTAATAAAGAGAGCTCGGCGGCGGAGGGCACCAGCAGAAAACAGAACAATGAACTGATGTGGCGCTGCAGATTGTTGCTACGAGGAATCCTCATCTTCCCGTTATTAGATGTTGCTGCGTTGCTGCCAACAGGAGAAAACAATAACCGCCTGGACGCTGCAGCCACACAACGGTTTTTATGTACTTTCCTGAGAAAGTGGCCTATTGACAGCGACGAGCCAATGCAACACCTGCATCACAGTGGTTTGCTGTGGATTATTGGTATGTGTGACTGAAGGAAACAACGTTAAAAAGTCCTTATTTTTTTGTATTTTGCTTCAGAAGAAACTGACTTAAGATTTGAAAAGTTTCTTGACATTATTTCTCCAAACATTTTTGAATGAGTTCCTTTAATATCCTCCTGACTACCAGGAAAAAAAATATTGTCCAATTACTTTTTTTTTTTTTAAATCCCACAGTGTTTGTAAGGTAATAAAAGGTTATATGCACTTACTTTGTCTCTTCCCATAAAATGTGTTATTACTGATAAAGGCCACTTTTCTGAATTAGAAAACAGTACGTTCAAAAGTCCCACCACTTCACATGTGGCATCCTTGAAAAGCCCTAAATGTCTCCAGATACCAAAAGGAATGAATTCAGTAGAATGCAGGGGGTGGGAGATATTCAAGTTTAGAAATGTCCTCTACAGAGGACAAAAATGAACTTCTGGTAGTCAGGAGGATATGATAAGTTTCATTGTTCAGGCAGGTTTCCTTGCAGTTGTGGCTTCTTTCACGCTGAGCGGCTGTTCAGACCTTCCAGCTGAAGATTCCTTTCACTCTGAATAATAACCAGTATTTGTAATCAGGCTTTGGCTCCTCAGGGGAAATATTCACAAATAGCACCACTGGACATTTGCATGTTTGTTTGAACAGCTGAATGTGGAACCACCTGAAAATCAGACCCAGGAAGGAAACAGACTTAGGTTTTTCCACTATGCCATCTTAGGAATAAGTCTGCTTAAAGTTTGACCTTAAAATACATCTACAGGTGTCCTTTAGACGAATCAGATGTGAATTACAATGAAGCCTTACAGACAAACTGAATTTTTCATTGAGTTTTAACAGATAAATGCAGGGCCTTGTTCAGCAGCCATCAATTCTCCGGCATTCTTCTGTCGTCCTTCGCCTGCTCAGATATGCTAATGAGATGCTCAGAGGACAGGTGTGTGAATATTTTGTGTTCATTAGTCAGCAGCAGCCACTCGACTCCACACCATCTCAACCAAAGCTCGGATTCAGAGACAATTACGTCTCCACCCCAGAGGGCAGCTATGTGGCAGAAAACAAACACACCTGTGACTGCCGCTGCTCTGAGGAGAAATGTCACGCGAACCACCTGACGGATCGTCCTGACAGGGTTTGATAGCCGAGGCAGACCTGCTGCACCACCTGTCCATTATTTCCTGACCTGCTTTGCACTTTGGAGCTGCAGCATCGTCTCGTCTCTCCTGACAGGCTGCAGGTTTCCTCAAAGGAAGAGAAAATTGATGCCTTAACAAACCAGAATCAGTCATTATTACCTACTTATCTGTTATTACTTAACAAAAGGCTTAGTTTCCCTCTTCAGCCTGGCCTTCCACTCGTAGCTGCCCACTTCCAACACACACCCTCCTTCCAGCCGGATGAAAGCAGCCGAGAGTTTTCTGCGAAGGTCATGTGACGGTAATTGCTCAGGGCATGTTTTTGTCGAGCTGCCAGAGCCTTTTAAACATGCAAGTCAGAAGCAATGAGCTGAGAGGTGGACGCTCTGGTCAGCCTCCAAACATGATGCTGTTTAATGTAAAGAGAAGTACTTTACACTCCTGACATCTGCTCAGCTCTGCAGACTGCATGGTGCCAGGCAGCTGTAAACTGGTCATGATGTAAAATGACAGTTTTCACACAGTTTAGAGCAGGGAAGTATTAAAACTAAAACTTTGGAAGATGCATCTGTAAAGAAGAGAGACTGTATGAAAAAAAATGTAAATGACTTTGCAGAACTTTTATGGGAACAGAAGTCGTGTAACTGTTTAAGCATCAGACAACCAGGGAGTCATTTTTAAACTATTAATTTGTATTAATTCTACGTTTCTGTCCTCCTGGGTCAGAGCATCTGATTCTGCCCGAGTCTTTCATGGACAAACTGTTAATGCTGCCATCTTATACTCAGCTTTGGTTCTGTGGTACCTTCTAGGATGAGGGGATGGTCTGAGATTATGCTGCCAACTAAACATCCTTTTAACTTATTTTTCAACTTTTCTGTTACTCAGGAAGTTCTCCTACATCAGCTCTTCTGTTTGCTCTGATCTTCTCAAAGTCCCAGCCCGACATGGAAGATCTGACAACACAGTATTTACACTGGGAGCTTTGATCACTGGATGATCATTTACTCACTGCAGGTGAGTAAATGAGCGGGAAACAGCTGTAGAATCGCAGGAAACTGAGGTAGAAACAGCGTTTCTAATCATAACAGGAACAAAATGAAACAACAGAACGAAAGGTATCAAACTAAACTCAAAGTCCAGCTGACAGTCAAACTTCATCCATTCATTCATTCATTCATCTGTTTCCCTTTGGTTTTTTTATTCAATTGAGTCCATTTTAACACAACAGACAATGTTTGATACTAATTTGCTTTCCAGGGAATTTACTCAAACTGAAGATAATGGCACATAATGACCGTATCATACAGGAGCTTGTCGGCGTGTTTGGTTGAATATGCTAAATGGCTTTTTAATTTACGGCAGAACAAAAAAATAACAAAAAAAACAACTTTTCAATCAGGCTGCTCTGAATGAAAAAAAAAGATGAACATTTATTTCAGATGATAATTTGTGCATTTAAAAGCTCCGATGCTTTTAATTACCTCAGCACCTTCAGAGCTGTTTGCAATTTGCTCTTCAGGGTGGCAGCTCTTTAAAATTTCACTCCTGCTTTCAGACGGACAAACTGGCTTTTGTGTGACATTTCCAAGCAGCCTGTAATTAGGTTCATCGTGGTGTTTTTGCTTGTGTCAGTATGTTGCCACAGCGAAAGCAACAAGAATCTGAGGCGCAATTCACGACCTCTGCAGCGCCTCATTTCATACCAATGATGTCAACTGTGTATTATGAATTATGTCATTCATACTCGCATGTGGGGCATCTTAAAGCCATGCATGAAGTTAAATGTGAGTTGAGAAATTCTGGGAAGGCAGTCGGTCCTGCAGACCTCGCTGGTCAAAGGAGCAGAACTGTGACCACATCCAGTTGATTTGAATGTCAAACGGCATCTTCAGCTTGAACTTTATGAACATGTAAATGTGCCTTTTAAGATCATTTGTCAGACCTGACATTTGCACTGTCTCAAGAGGTCTGGAAATGACGAAGCTCGACAGTGAAAAGCGGCTCTGGATGAGAAATCAGTCCGACGACAGCGACGAGCGCCGCGGCTTTAATTACAGCTGGAAAACACATGAGCATCATTAGACCCAGGGATTCTTAATGGAGCTGTGCTATAAATCCGGTTTTTATTTTTGCCTCGAAATGATTACAAAAACAAATTAATACCTTCTGACTTCAAAGCAGGAAATGCAGATTCCACTTTAAAACACAAAATAGGATGTCAGTTATTGATCTGCAGACGGGATTCATCAAATCTGGGTTTCCATCCTAAAAACGGAGAACGGAGGCTGCAGCAACCAAAACAGTTACGTTTCCTGCTGCCTGTGACCTGATCTGCTCCGTTTGGCTCTTTTCAGTGTTTCAGGTCATTTTGCAGAGCTGGCTCCTATCAGCATCACCTTCAGCCTTCTGCTTTAGCAGAATACAATGTTTTAGTCAAACCCTAGTTTTTGTTTAGAAATGTTATCAGGTGCAATACGAAACCATAGAAAAACAAGTAAATTAATGATCAAAGTCAGTTTTTGCCTCTGCCTTCTCCCCTCTCCTCAGGTACCACATTCTTTCTTCATATATTCCTGGATCCTAACATATTTGCATATGCAAAATGTGGTGCCGGACCCGCCAGCTTGGACAAACATTCAGGTCTCCACAAAGGCTCTGAACCATGAACTATAAGCTGGAGGCCCAGATGTCCAGGAAGGAGATCCAGGAGATGGATCAAGAAGATCCAAGCCAACACAAACACAAAGAAGCCAGACTTGGCTGCTCCAAATGAGCCGGCATCCTCAAAATGTTCAGCACAACAAACCACACTCTGGTTCTGGAGCCGAGATAAAACCCAAACGCTTTTGATCCATACGCTGGAAACGGATCAGCTTAAATCTGAGCAGAAATTATTTCAGTTCTGCATCTCAGACTTACTGAAACAGAACAAATAAGTGCGATTCTGTCACAAGATTGATTATTTAAAAAATGCAGTAATGATGAAATAAAAACTAGCTGTAAAGTGTTTATCCTGCAACTAGTTTTGCATGTAATTTCTAATAAATCATAAATTGTAAAAGAAAAAACTGCAAACAAGCCAGTGAGATTCAAGTAGAAGCTTATATTACATTTATAATTTTCTGGAGGACAACTGAACAAAAGTTCACCACTAATAAGCTTACACTGTAAGCTTTTTATAGCTTATTTGGGTTGAAAACTTTCCCAGCATGCCTCTGATTCAGAGGAGCCTCTTAAGAACCTTCATCCTCATCAATGAAGCCGTTTCTTCTTCCTGCTCTGCTTTCTCCACAGAACGGGACGGATCCGTCCTCAGAAGGCTTTTAATAGGAGGTCTGGAGAGCCGGAGCCGTTTGTGGGCATGTTGTGCAGCGGGAGGTAACATGAGGTTACATCACAGAGAGGAAAAATAAAAAATAAAGCTGTGCCCAGAGGGAGGGTAGCTGGGAAACATCTTTTTACTCTACAGAGCCAATCAGCAGAGATGTGCTTCAACCAAATCACCTAATAGGAAACTGTAAATTAGGGATTTTATTTTGAGGAATTCTGGTTACATTTGAAGAAAACCGAACATCAAATAAGCTGGAAAACATTTTCTTTGCTCCACTCTAACTCACACCCTGGAAATACAAAAAATTTTGCCAAACGTTTTGTGAGTTTTAAAGCTGAATCTAAAATAATGAGGTTGTGTTTCTTACATTCTTCTCCGTTTTGTTGACGTCCATCCGGGTCGGAGGAACCCAAAGATGATCTGTCTGAACTCGGCTTGAATGGACAGATTTATGATTTATTCCTCCTCCACTGAAAACAGCAGCTCAAAAACTGAACTGAAATTTATGTCCCTGCTTACAGGAACATAAAACTATTTCTACAGCAGTTAAACCACAGACATGACTTTACTTAGAAGCTCAACTTCCAGATGTTCCCAGGCTGTAACATTAAAACTGACGGTTGTGATGTAATTTATATGCATTTTGATCTTAAGCATACATTTTTCCACCGTTAAAATTATAATATTTTGGTCCAAATGAGGTTCAAGTTCTCAGGAAAACCTTACATCACCAGCTGCGTCCCAATCGACTATGTAATTGCACAGTTTGACATTTTGAAAATACATTTGCTTAATGCAAACTCTTGCTTTTTGATAAAAAGTTTTGCTGTTGGATGTGGTGGATTTCTTGGATGTATCTAAATTGGTTTATTTTGCAAAACTGCAACAGAAACACTTTTTTCACATCCAAATCACATGATCAACAGCAGGATGTTGCCTCTGGCAGAAACCATGAAGAAGACAGGAAGTAGTGGGCAGATTATGGTGTGGCAGGTTTTTAAGGACTTACTGCATGAATGAACTTGTTCCTGTAGGATGTTGATTGAGTTCACCGCACATGAGAAATTGTGTTTTTTATATGTTAGCATAATATTGATAAAGTTTAGAGGAAGATGGACAAACACTTAGTGTAAGACATATGTGAGCTGATTCGTGCATTGACAGCCTAAACTCACATAAAACAGGAAATGAAAATAACACACCTGGATAAAGACCTGACTTAAAATTTAACCCAAGTCCGTGTTCTAGATGTCAGGTAAAAATACCGGGTAGAAAACTTTCCTCCAGAGCATATGGAGTCCAAAAGATGCTAAAAATATTTAGCTATAAAATACAACCCAATAACTGGCGTAATATTCTGTCTTGGGAATAACTTGTTTATATTGAGCATCACAGGATCAATGCTAACTAACTGCATAGAGCTGTTGGTTTGTGTCTATAGGTTGTTAAAGAGTGCAGGAAGAACAGACTCTATTTGTCTTAAAAACACAAAGAAATCATTATATCTCCCCTTTTAAACACTTTTACTGTCAATTTAGCTGTGCATCTTGAAGCAGATAAAACAAGAGGGATCCATCATGTCAGGAGCAGAGTGATAGAAACCAGAAACTCACAGCGGTTTGATTTTCTATCCCTGCTGTCACATAAAAGACAGGAGTGGAGCGTTTCTTCCATAAGGTGCAGAGACCTCTCAATACCACTAAAGGCTGAAAAATACAGCGTGCAGCTTTAATCCGCCTTTTCTGTCTGCAGATAATCTATGATTAAAGCCTGACAGTAAAAACAAACCAAACTCATCTTTGTTTTACATCCACGTTTGAAGAATTCAGAGGCGCAGCGTTTAAATATAGAACAAGAGTTTCTCTCATCTCCATATGCAGGCCTGGATTCCTGGAACCAACATGGAGCCGATGGAGGACTTAATAACTTTGATACATTTCAGTGGTGCTGACACCGAATAACTGACACGAAACAGAATCGGCATGTACAGTAATAACGTACGACTGTGCACAGTAGATTATCATCGCTGCTTTCAGCTTCTGCGGCGTCAGACCTCATGAGAAAAACAGGCACAAATGGATGGATTAGGTTTGAGTGGGCAGAAAAGTTCCCATTTTCTGGAACAAGTTTTGGATCAGTGGTTCTGTTCTCTGTCTTTGTTTTTGGTCACGAAGCCAATTCACTGCAGATGGAGAGTAACGTCTTATAGAAATGATCGAATTTCACTGTACATTTAATCTAAAGCTGAAGTTCAATTCAAAGTTACTCCAGATTGATCATCAGTATTTCAGTTGGTTATTTAATACCAAACCTGACATTAAACAGACTTGGCCACAAAGGTTTGTGTTTATTGTTTTCTTCTCTAATTTACAAAGATTCAGATTTAAACATAAAGGCTGAAATCCACACAGATTGAAAATAAAATAAAAGTACAATCAGCATCAACTTAGAAAAAAACTATGCAATAAGTAGCAATTTACAAAAAAAAAAAAAAAATGACACATCAAAATATCACTGGTTGCAAAAATGCTCAGCATGATTCTGCCACTTCCATGCTTTCAACTGGTCCACTGGTCTTGGGTTGTGAAATATTGATTCTTTCAAACAAACTTCTGCAACAAAAGTTTGTTCATCACTGCAAATATCTAGTAGTGGTGGGTGTATGTATATATTTGAGCCTGCATACATGATCCTAACCCTGTGCTGACCAGACGTCGACGTCTGAGTGTATGAAAACGTTTGACCTGAGCTGCAGCCGGACAGGAGAAGCAGCAGCAGGAACGACCAGCAGAACAATGAGAAAAAGCTCTTTGTTTGCAGACATGTTTAATTCTGGAGGATTTTAATTGCTGCATTAGCAAGATTAATGAAAAGCAACAGAGCATAAAAGTGAAAATTAATGTTTGTTCAAGACAATTCATTAACAGCAAACTGCCAAGGTGTGGCTTTATTCTCAGAACATTTTTAACTCACCGTATTAATTAGAAGCTTGTCAAAATAATGACTGACGAATAAAAAGTGGATATAAAGTTATTTTCTCTGATCGGTTTGTTAGAAATCTTCACTTTTTCGTCAGAAGTCAAAGTTTGAGTCAATCTTCTGGTTTCATCCAGCCGTAATTTTTTGCCATTTTCTTATGAGGAGCCGATCTGAATCACTGTGTTTGACAGCAGCAGGAGTTTGTTCCTGAGCTGAAGCCTCTTTGCTCGTAAATCATCATACAACGTAGTAATTAGCACACGCTGCGTTGGCCCTGATTGATAGCGGTCGGGAGGACGGTCTGCAGCACACACAGCGCCCAGATTCACACACAGATAGAGGAGAGCAAACAGTAATCTGCGTCCCTTTACTTCACACCGAGAGACGCTTTATCAATAACGAAAGCAACAGTGTGTGTGTAGTTTCATCCCGGAGAGTCCTGAGGTGTTGCCTCCTAATTGAAAACTAAAAAAAAAAACAACCAAAGTGAAACAAACGACTTCTAAACAGACATGCCTCATTAAAACAAATGAGAAATTCTGCTCATCTGTGCAACGTGTTTGTGATTTGCATGACAACAACGGCGGGGCGAGGGGAGACAAACGTAGCAGCTTGTAACCTTGTTATCGACACACACGCTGCACCCCACACACACACCAACACACACACACCAGCGGTATCGATCAGAGGCCAGCTACAAAGAGATCAGGTCAGCAGAGATGCGTTTCTTAATGTGCTGCTTTTCCTTAACGGCGCTGCAGCAGACACAAACATGAGCACTGAGGGACAGAAACTAATGAACATGAGACCAGAGTGGAGGCGTGTCCACATGCACACGCTGCTCGGTAATCAGGGAGTTTGGAGAAGATGAGGATTAAAAGAGGAGAAAATTTGATTGCAAAATGATTAAGACTTTCACAACTTTCAGCAATAAACTAATGATTTATGTAGTTTCAACAGGACTACGTGACTTTTTAATATGCTTGAGCATATGGCATGTGGAACAACTTAAATAACTGCAGTTTGTACCATCAGTCATGTTTGATGACTTTGGGAGGAAGCTGGAGTACCCAGAGAGAAACCACACATGCACAAGGAGAAGAAGCAAACTCAAAGCAGGAGGAGTCCAGTCAGGGATTCAAACCCAGGACCGTTTTCAGCTGTGAGGCTTCAGTGCATCAGCATCACACAGCCAGCATGGATACGGCATGAGGAAAGGTCTGGACAGAGCAGGAGATGCTACTTGTTCACTGCTGCCAAAAACTGGAATAAGACTGATATGTGCAAAATGAATCACTCCAAATGTCGCCATTTAGGGTGAAACCTTCCTTCCATTTAATGTCAGAGAAATCCTCTTTATCTTGATGAAACTCAGAAACATCCAGAACATCTACAGGTAGACCTTAAAAATCAAAACAGAACAAGAAAAATGAATAAATAATCATCAAAATTCAGAATAAAAAGCTTAAAAAGCAGTTTGGTGTGATCCAGGTGGTTTATTCCACCAACATGCAATAATGAGGGAAAAAAGTTGTGTTTTTATCACAACTAAAAGAATCAGACTGGTGGACATTTCATCTGAAACACACCTTTCCTTTCACAGACTTACAGGAACAGAAATGATAATGTTACATTTCCACTCTTTGTAATGCAAGTAGGCCGAGCAATGACCTCCCCAACACGTGCACATCAAATGTGCAAGGTTTGCACGTTTTAGCACCATGAAGGAAGCTTCCCCTTCAGGCTGACCTCACCAAAACGCTCATTAAATATTCAAACACGGTTCCTTCTCAGGCTATTGGTGGTGTGACTGTAGGATTTACTGTAACCATGCAGTGGCATT
Source organism: Poecilia reticulata (assembly GCF_904066995.2). Taxonomy (NCBI): domain Eukaryota; kingdom Metazoa; phylum Chordata; class Actinopteri; order Cyprinodontiformes; family Poeciliidae; genus Poecilia; species Poecilia reticulata. The sequence goes on along the minus strand of NC_088840.1, from coordinate 27,136,299 downwards.
AATTAAGAGTACAGTTGTTTATTGGTGGTACCCATTAGTAGTAATGATTATTCCACCATCTCCACTGTGCAGGAATAATCGACCCAGTGATCGAGTCAGACTCTCCACACAGCAGCAGGAGAAACCATCAGACAGGCGGCTGCAGACACAACCTGAACGATAAATCAATCAGTTTAAATGTGAAACATCCAGAATGAGAAGACCAGGCGCAGAGACCCCAACATGTACAGATCTGCTGCTGAAGCTTCAGGACAAACCTCAACGTTTTGGATCCATTTCTGACCGGTCAGAGGTTTCTAGTGACAAACACTGGAGCTGCTCATTATTCTGTTAACTATGATCAACAAATATTTGATGAAATCTAAAGAATCTCTTCCGTTTTGTCACAAGCTTATTGGAGACGTGGTTTAAGTTGCACATTTCAGGTCTTTGCTTGGCCTACTGACATTAGACTGTTGGGTTTTTCTAAATAAATTCTGATTAACCCAATCCTGTAATCACCAGGCTTGACTTTAGAGAAAAATAAAGCTTTAACATTCAGCTGGTCAGCAAAACTTAGCTGTTCAACACCATCAGTATTCACAGAGGTCAGGGACAGCTGCTGCCTGCAAATAACTAAATAAATACTTGAGATTAACTCTAAAAACACTTATTGCTGCCTATAATTATATTATACGGATTAATGATCACGAGGCACGAAAGCTAGCTACAGCCTTCATCATTTCAGCCAATCAGCACGGAGGAAAATAAACGGCGCTTCTGGATTGGCTGGTTTAGAAACAGCAGCCAAAACCAGGTCAGGTTTGTGTCAAAGTATTTCAGTTTTCCAAACTGCATTTTATAATATTTTGAGTCAGATGTATGGAAAAAATCTGCATAATGAATATTTAGTACGTCATGCACAAAAAAGTTCCAAACTGCTGTATGCAATAAAAGGTTTTCTGTGTTTTAAACATGCAGAAGTGAAACAGTCCCAGGCGCATTTCCTGTCACATTATGTACAGACAAGAACGGAAACATCATGGATTAGGGCAACGCCTCAGGGGAGACGAAACAGAGGGAAAGAGCACAGAGCGGGAAAAAATCCCACGGAAAAGAGCAAAACCGCCCACAGGTGAGTTCCTGTCAGCTGGATGCCACAGTCAGGTGGGGGCGCATGAATCGGAGGTTAATGGGGGGTTGTCAACGTGATCGATTACACTCTGGGATTTACGGTGGATCGCTGAGAGAGATGGCAGCAGGAAGATCACCTGGGACTGGCGGCTCATCACAGATTCAACAATATTTACATAGAAAGTCTGGAGAAAAACAGGCAACAGAGGCTGACAGGACGCAGAATCAAACTGAAAGATAGAAACAAGCTGCAAAAGGCTGAATCCATTCCCTAGACTTATTTTAATCAGGTGTTATATTCATGTTATAGCTCATATCACAAACCGCCAACCTCAACAATGCAGCGTTTCTCTGAGCTCGATTCTCTGAGAGCAAAGAAGTGAAAACGACGAAGAAGCACAAGTTTATAAGCAAAGGGCAGAAAAAGGAAGACAGAATCTGAGGCGTCAGGTGAGGTGAGTGTGAGAGATGAGGAACTGGATCACGCCGAAGGAGAGCGGCTGAAAAATGGGAAGAGACAGAGGAGGAAGATGAAGAACGGCGGAGCAGAGAAGAAACGCTCATCTCACGATGCTCTCTAATGAAGCTGGCTGCCGTTTGCGTGTCAAAAAGGTAAAAAAAATAAGAAACGCCTCAGGCTCTTTCCAACTTTAACATACAATAACAAAAAGACACCGGAGCTATTTAAGTAACAACTCAAACAAACGTCTCTGCACATTTAGGAAAACGTAGCACCAACAGCACAACTGCTCAGCCTCAAGGAAAGACAAGCTTCCCTCCAAAAAGTGACTTGTTGTCATCGAATAGCCAACATTTCATTCCATCTAAACTGGGTTGTGATTTTCCTCTAAATCAGAATTCATCCAAAGCCGACTTTCACAGGCCTGGCCAGTAGTACACAGAATAAAGCTGCTGCTAAAAGTTCCCTTTATTGGTTCCATGGAGAAATGTTTACGTCCTGCTGCAGCCTGCAGCTGTTAGCAGCTTCAACTGAATGTCAAAATCCACCTGAGAAGCACAGAATCGGTGCAGAACCTCGGATTACCTTCAGCTCAACCAGCAGAAGGAAATACGCCGAGGAACGCTCCACCGTCACAGCTCCTCTCCTGTTGTCTCCGGGGAAAGTTTTCCTGTGGATCTAAATGAGAAATCCCATCCCACACAGTGACGATGATGAAGATAAGGGGAGTTTAGGCTGGGTTTGTGTCAGAGCACACAAGTGAGGAAGATCTTCCATGCTGTGATTTTTCAGCTCTTTTGTCCTGCAGTGCAAATCCAGATTTTTACCCAATTTTACCCAAATCGTCCACGTTAGATTTCCTTTTGACTGCCAAACTGCTCCTTTCATTTTATTTAAGTTGTGATTCTCATTTTTAATGTCTGAAAATCAAAAAGTTGACACTTTTTTCTAAAAGTTATGCAGGTCCATTCATTAATCTTTTTAAAAGTTATTTTATAATGAAAGAAATGCATTTGAAAACAAGGAAAAGTAAACACAGACTCGTGAAAATGTAAATGTCACATTTAAACTTAATGGCAAAAGCAAACAAAATTACAGTATGCAATTAGATATTTTTTGTGTTAGTTCCTGAAGTTTCCACATTTATATACAGTAACTCTTAAAAACTCTTAAAAATCTAAGCCACAAATATTTGACTTCAAGAGAAAACTTTAATCTCTTTGGTGGGATGAAATTATAGTTTAAAAATTACAGAATATATATGGGTCCTAAATATTTAAATATATTTTTTATGAAATACCAGCGAAAGCATCAGAATTATCAGGTTTTTTATTATATTGGGACAACAGACAACAGTAACAGGCCAAAAAAATGATGACATGTAGAATCTGCATGCACGTCAAAGGAAATATAACATGTAGTTCAGGTCTCCTACCATCTTATATATCTGTCAAAAATACAAAAAACAAACATAAAAAGCATCAAATATCAATAAATTAAACACAGAGCAAACAAAACTGGTAATTTGACACTTTTTTTCTGACATTTCGACATTTTTGTGTTCATTTTTTGAAACCAACTCAAAACTCTTTTATAACCTCAGAGGGCCGTTGCCAGTTTTTTTTTTTATTATCCTTTTGAAAATCTTAAAAGCCACAAATCGTACAAACCAAGAATTGTTCATTTTGAGATTTAAACTTTGAATTTCTCACGTCCTCAAAAAAACAACAAACCTTCCAAGGTCTTTTAGAAGCTTTGTCTGATCAACCACCAAACATTTCATCTGTTTCACTTTAATTTGCTGCAACTGCTTTAATTCCTCATCCTGAACCATTTAAAGAGATTCTTATGGTAGGAGGAAAACATGTTGCACAGATGCAATCACAAAGCTGTTAAGACTGCACAAACATTCAGTGTGCAAATATGATCCACATAATAAAACTATTTATTTTTTTTACATGGGTTTTTGGTATTTAGTGGGAAGAAAAATGGGAAACTGCTGCAAAAATGCAAGTCTGACTTTTTATTTTTGAAAAATTCTCCCAAAAATCCCTTGTTGCGTTTAGAGAGCTCAGACTGTCAGGATGGATTCTGTGCATTATCCCTAATGTTCTGGCTGTAGTTTCATTTCTCTCTCTAAGCGCATCACTAAGTTTTATAAAGTTTGTACCAAAGTTAGCAGCTGTGTCTCCAGTTCTGTTTGGCCAAACTCTGACATTTTGCACATTACTTAAGATATCGTGGCTATAAATTCCAATATATTGTCCAATGTAGACTGTCATGAATATATATAAACACTAATCGATATTGATTAGTTGATAATAACATTTATTTACATTAAATGACACATTCTAGGCAATGTTTTGATTTCAATCTATTTTTCTATGGGGTTGTAGTCTGATGCTGAGCACAAAGAGGAAAAATCTGCCAGCTCTATATCAGTCGCACATTTTCAAAACCATTTCAGACAGAACAAAACCTCATTTTTTTGGAACCAATACCCGTCTGCGAGCGTAGGACTTCGGCCCTTGAAAGGGGGCAAAGTTGAAGACAAAAGGAAAGCGAGAAAGCAAAGAACCACACGCAGGTTAAGCTAAAGAGAGAAAGGCCAGAACAGAGAAAGACGGGAGAATATAACAAACCCTGCCGGCAGAAACCAGAAGCCAGAGATAAAGAGCGGCTTAAGTGGAAGGAGAAGGAGGAATGAGAGGAGACAGAGGTGTGAGGTAAGAGGTGAAAGATCTCAGCTGCAGACAGCCACTAAAATAAACACGGCCCGACCCGACCCGCCCTTCAGAGCAGGCAGGAGGTCAGCTGGAGATTGAGTAAGTTCACGGCGAGACCATGAAAAGAAAACAGGATCCAAAATGGAAAAAGAAGACAGAAGCAGAGAGGCAGATCCGCTGCATAGTGTGGGATTAACCTTGAAGCACAGAAAAGCAAAAACAGGACATGAACAGAAAGATGAAGAGAAAAAAATTATTTTACGGGATTTTTTTATTTTCACTTCAAAATAATGAAGTAGAAAACAACTTTACAGAGATCTACTCAATACTGTAGAGAGCTGGCACTTTTTTAAAGATATTTGAGTTCAATATTAAAAAAGTATAATTAGCTGCGTCGTGATTGAAGTGATGTCATCAGGTGGTGACCTGAGCACCTACTGAATCAAATCAAATATAAACAAACTGTTCACTAGTGGAAGGAGTTTGAGGTCTAAGTGGATTTTTCATCAGGCCTCTGAAAAAGCATCAAATATTCGCCTTTATTTTCTATAACCTTTAAAAACATAGTCATGTTTAACCAAAACGAGAAATGTCCACAGTGGTTTGACTTCGGACCAAATGACCTTCCAGGTGGACCGTTTGTTCTGGTCCAATCCTTAAATATTCCATCAGCCAAGAAATGTAAATTAAGACTAATTTGGTTCATTTAGAGCTAATTTATGCTGCAAGATGAAAGTCCAAGTTCAAGTGAAAGCAACCAAACAGCTTCAACTTTATTTATTTGAAGAAGATTCAAAAATATGTACAGATGCTGCATCGGGTTTTGTCTAATACATCCGAAGTGGAGACAAACTGAAGGTCATGTTTCATTTAAGCCCCTCAGATTTCAGGGATTTCCTCAGTAATGAGTCGACTTAAAGTTCCCAAAACACGCAATCAGAGACGGAGACGAAAATCATGTTCCATCTATTACCGTAGGTCTGACGGCATGCTGCGGTTTTCTTCTTCATTCTGAGCCAGAAAAGCATAACTCTTAACCTTGACTGCATCTTGCAGACATTTTTGTAACTTTGAAATTAAAAACAACAAGCGAGGCGAAGGTAGAGGCGCTGAATGGCAAGAGGCATGACAGAAAATAAAACAGGACAGAAGTAGGTCAGAAAACACATTTATAGACTCAAACAGGCACTCAAAGATGACAGACGCCAAATACAATGCAACAGGAGGACCGGGGTGAAAATATAAAAAACAGAGGAAGTCTGGTGGCAGAGCAAGGTGAGACAGTAAACCTGAGAGGAAAAGGAGGAAACAGAAAACCAGAGGCACACAGACGAGAAGGAGCAGATGACCAGTCTGGGTTTTAGGAGGAATCGTTCTGAGAAACATTCTGCCTTCGTCTCTTTTTGCTCCGGTCTCTGGTCACTGTGGCCATGCTGTGCAGCTGGTCCACCCGAGACTCACACACAGAACCAATAAGCCACGGCAGCCGTACTGAGGGTGGCGGCGTGGTGCTGAATACCAACACCGCCACCAATCAATGGCAGCAAACGCAGCCGCCGCCGCTGTGCGTCGTCTGTCTGGGCACAACCCAGAGACAGATTACCGCATTTATACCCCAAACATCAAAAACATGGAGATGTGTCAGGATTTAGATGCATGAGAGCGTGTATATTATATATATATATATATATATATATATATATATATATATATACATAGCCTTATGCTTTGAAATTCATGTGTCAGGGGCTTTAAAGGGAGCTGGGGTTTATTCAGGAGACTATTTTATGAAAATTTTCAGATTTGCTCAAGTCAATGGTTTTATATTGCTGATTGGTGGGGGAATAGATCACTGAGGCTATAAATCTGGTGAGGATATTTTATTATTCAGAAATAAAATAAAGACATACTTGATTTATACTGTTAAAAAGCAATTTCTAAGTTCTTAGACCTGCTTTTCCTTTTTATTCACAAGGACCCATAAAAATGAGCAGAACGTGTGAAAAGAGTTAAAAGTGAAGAGTTTTAACCTTAATGTCAGCGTCTTTAAATCCTGAATGATGAAGTTCAGACTGAATTCATGCAGCTATAATAAATTATAAAAGGTGTCTTCACTGTTTCCAGATTTTCTTAGGTAGAGAGGAGATTTATGCAAATCACAGAGCAGCAGCCACATGTCAGTAAATCATCCCATTGTGTTCGTGTTAGTTTGTCCATATCACCTCTGAGGAAACATCCATCCTCTGCATCGGGACAGAAATGTTCATGCAACTCTGAACATTTTTAAATCATCACCAATATTTATGTGGTTAGTCTGCAAACTGTGCATGCAGCTGAAACAGCAGACCAGACGAAGCTCACCGCACACATTCAGCCGGGAGCTAAAGAAGCTCAAGGCCACTGATAAAATGTGTCTCCTCCTCCTCTGCTTTCTGTTTTACAGGAACTGGAACGTCACCTGGCAGGTGCAGAGGAGGAAGAAACCTGAGATCACTTTCTAGCTTTTTGCTTGGGTAGCTGGCCTAGAAAGAGAAGTTTATGTGGTCGGATACGTTTCTGCAGCTTCATGCATTTTACCTGCAGTGGTTGATTCAACTGTATTAGAAGATCAATGAAAACACATGAATAAAGACCAACGGCCACAGGAAACACTCCAGTGTTACGATGTCAATTAGATATGAAAGAATCTAGAATATGTGTTTCTATGAAGCTCGCTTGTCAAATCAAAAATACATTTCTAACTATTCTATAAAACATTTGTTTCATTACGCCCACATTTTTGCATTGACAAGTTTTTATTGGTCTGATATTCTAAACTTAAATGTTTTCATAGGCTGTAAATGATTCATAATTACCAAAAATAATGGACTGAAAATATTAGTCTGTGTGTAATTAATCTATATAATGTGTTCCACTTTATTTATGGATTGATTCTATGTATCACAAACTGTCAGAAATTTAGCGAAATTGCACATTGGAGCAATATTTTCTATCTTATTTCTATTAACATGCTCTTAATGTCAAAGTATTGCTTAATAGTTACTGTAATGTTCATCATAACCGTCACCATGAGGTTTCAGTCTAACTGAGGAAAACACCGTAATAAGAATACTCTTATTACTTTTTAATCATTTCAGTCGTTCTCCAGTTTTCTTCTCAGGTCCAGACCGGGATGGATGACATTCAGAACACCTGCAGGGAGCTCAGTGAATGTTGCAATGATAATATAACTTGATATAATAAGCGAGTAAATAGGGTTCAAACAAACAGATGATGAGTCATCAACCCAGCGAGAAATATTTATTTATTTTCCATCTGAAGAACAAAATTTTATGTTTGATATTCTTGTAATGAAAAAATGGAGTTGTAGTTTTATACCATCTAATCATCATTGAGAAAAACAGTTTTTAATAACTGTAATTTTCTGAAATAATAGCATCTGAATTCATTCAAACTTTGGTTTTTAAGTTATAGCTGGAGGGGAAGAGTCGCTCTCTGGACATTCAAGCTTTTTCTCAGGCCATCAGGCCATCAGGCTGCAGAAACGTTAGGCAGGAAAATGTCATTTTGAAACCATAAATCTCTAAAAATATCATTATGTTTAAGAAGAACCATAACTGTACTTCAAATTTACCTTTCAAAGTGCTTTACATCATAAAACACAAAAATACAAATTCACAGAACGTGCAACCAACAACTGACATTTTGTCAAGCGCCATCGTTTCACATCAGATTGTTGATTAATGTTTTATTAATTATACTTCTAAAACAGCTCTAAACAGGAGTTAAATTTAAAGAGTGCCTGAAGAAAGAGGTTAGAGTTTAAAGGTTTTTCTGCAAGAAATTATATTTTCCTGTCAAACAAATCTAAAAATAAATCGCATTTTGCAGAAGGTTTTTCTTTTGTGTAATAGATTCACCTTTAGTAAAAAGGACCTTTTATCACTTAACTAAATACAATTTTTGAAAGAAATAAAACTTGTTTCCAGCAGTTATTAAAAATTTGAGGCAAACTGTATGAGAATACAAAAAGCATTTATTGTTACACGTATTTACCAGGATTCATTCATATTTTAGTTTGAATATCTTGGCTGTCCAAAAGATACGCAGAGTCGCTCTGTCAATGTCACACAAGGTAACAATATGGATGAGAAATAATTCACAGCCTCACAAGGAAGTCTCTTAGTTTTATATACACACCTGAAAATTACATCAATAACTGCAAGGAGGACAATTTAGTTATAGGAAATAAGAAATGGCACCTGAAAGACTTAGCAAGGCAGAAGGTTGAATAAGAGGGCAAATTCAAGCGAGAGCAATAAGGAAAGCTGATATGAATAGAGAGGAGTGAGACGATGGAGGGGGTGAGAGGACATGAATGACAGCATGAAGGAGAGGAAACACGATGACAGGAGGATGAAGGAGAACGCAGACGGCAGGGGAGCAGATGTGACGAATGAAAAATCAAGCAGGAGAGGCCAATGACAAGGCAGAAAGGTGAGAGGGAAGGAGCAGAATAACAACGAGATGCAAGTCAAGGAGACACAAAGACATCGGCCGCTCCGGAGAAAACAGCAGGGATTAGTGGAAACTAAAACAAAGGCAGCGAAACGACTGGATGACCAGCAGCAGGCGAGTCAGGAGAGAGGAGCGATTCCACTAAACAAGCCTGCAGCCTGACACTGATTGTTCAGCGCTCTGATGTCCGTTTAAGGTAATGGAATGTGTAAACGCTGCTACTGTTCAAACCTGCATTGATCTGAGATCAGACCTCCGCAGAATGCCTCACAGAAACTCCCCGAGCATAGAAATGCACGGTGAGTCTGCAGCAGAGCGACACCGGACACAGCGCAAAGACGTAAACCAAACCTTCTGCAGGGAATCAAGGACAAACCGAACAGGCTGGACGGTGGAGAGAGGAGCGAAGAAGCTTCAGCGCCAACCGAGAGGCAGGAATACTCAGAGTTCACTGCAAGGACTCCCACAGCAAGCTCGAGTAAAAATAGGGTATTAGTGAACATTTTAAACTAATATAAATATCATGAGGTATTTTAATTAAAATCTGAAAAAAAAACTATTAGTTCTTTTCCATGTCTACATGGTTGTAATTATAATTTTGATACAAATCCTGAAGCAAAAAGCTAATTTTGGTATCAGTTCCAGTGTTCTCTATGGACGACCTCGGCTTTAACAGGCTCATTTTATTCAGTGATAATCGGTTAGTCAGGTCGTCTGCTCCGGCAGAGAACATGCTCTGCTGACATGAGATCCACATCGTATAAATTCTAGTCTGAAAGCAGCAAAACCTTCACAAAAGTGATGAGTTGCTGTAGTTTTCACACCACAGCTGCTGAATTTGTTTCCTTTATAAGTCATAGAAAAACTGTTGGAGGTTTCCGTCAGTCAGCTGACTAGCAGCAACATGTGGGGGAGGGGCAGCCACAAAACCAAACTATTGTTTCGCTGGCTTCTCATTAGAAAGTGAACATGAGTCAGTAGCTGCATTTCCATTGACCATAAAGTTGCGCAAATTGGCATTATGAAAATAAATGTGCTCAGGTCAAAAGGGAAACATGCCAGAGTTGGTTTCTAAACCACATTAAAATCTCCAATGGAAACATTTCTTTGAGTCGCACCAGTTCATGTCAGCTCTGGTCTGGCTGGACGATGTGCAGCTGCCAACTGCAGTTTCCCAGAAACACAGCCGCTCTCACGTATAAGTGTAAGAAATGGGAACAGATCTAAAGTGTCGTCTCCATGATTTTAATCATTTGGTGCATGATCAGACTTGTTCACATCTGATTTTAATTGCATTTCTTATTTAATAGAAACACAGCAATTGCAAAGCTGTGTTTTATCATCATGCACAGATGATGAAAAGGTTTTCCACTTGTAATGGAAACGGAGGTAGAGTGCAGAACTCATGGCTAATAAACCTCTGAACCACAAAATCCTGGAACTCAAACTGGGCTAATTTTTCTGATTTGGTGATGCAGAAATATTATAAAGCACTTTATGTGAATCATAGTTGGTTGCTATGGTGCAGTGTGACATGGGTTGGCGTTTACGTTCTGAGGCTCTGTGGTTAACAAGCATATGCTGGCAGCAAAAAGCCACACTGACTCTATGGTGAATATGTGCATTTAGACAGACCACAAACTGACGCTTAAATGTTTGAGTCAATCAATATTTTGCAAGATTTAAGATGAGATAGAGGTAACAGGCCTGATCTTCTGCAGTGCAACACCTGCATCAGGGAAGAGCTGTCAGCAGCCACCTAAAAGAGGAATGTTGTTGTTGCACCAACAAAGCAGCGTTTTAAACCTCAGGTGAACGAGTCAGCTCCTGCTCAAAGACCCACAGATAACCTACTTTCACACAAGCAAAACAAAATCACTGGTGGGGGCTGGGATCCCCTCTACCAACCAAATATTAATAACTCCAACCTGGATGATGCGAGGATGTGTTGGCAGACTTGATTAATCATCTGCATCATTAATCAAAACTGACTTGTGGCTCCGGCTGTTGGGATTTTTTTCATAATGAATAATCATTTATTGGATTAGGTACCGGCTGCTGTCGGCTCCGTTCTTGTTTAATTTCTTTCCTATTTGTCCCCCCTCGCTTCAAACATGGCGCCAGACTAATTATGTTTGAATGTGAACGTCGATCCGCGCGCCACCTCCTCTGATTTCCTGTGACCTGCTCGGCGTAGCTGCGGGCGAACGCGGCGGCTCCTTCTCCTTTGTGAAGGTTTGATGTGAAACAGATGGAGGCTGTTATCGAGTTGAGGTGATGCATCCTGTCAGCCTGCTCTACTTCCTTATGATTGGCTGAAACAGTTCTGCCTCCTACAGGTCAGGCGTCTTACCAATCGGATCAGACAGAACATTGTTTTTTTAGCCACTTTTACTCAATCTGCTGTTTTCTCTTGCTACTCTCCATCTATGGGTCGTCTCTTATCATGTGCCTTCGTATTACCTCATACTATGAAAGGACACCTGGCTATTGCTGGTTTAAACTTTATATACATTTTTCTCCTTGTCTTATTTCTGTAGAAAGTACCTCTGGCCCCATTTCTAATGCATTAACTGCATCTCTTTTTCTTTCTCTTATTCCTGCCATTAACTCTGAACCTTGTTTTTTTTTTTTTTTTTGCTCCATAGAAAGTACTCCTGACTCGGCACTTATCCCATTACCACTGTGTGGTCTCTAAGTTTTTCTTTCTTATAGAAAGTACAGCTTTTCCACCATTTGTAACCCCTAACCAGTCACAGCAGATCAAAAGCAGCTCAGTTCTGCTAAATTTAGCAGAACATTGAACATAATGGTTTAGAATATGGACCAAATACTAATATTACTATTAGTATTTCTTTTAGAATCAATGAAATATTTTTGAATTGAATAACAGGACAAGAATTTGACTATTCTTTTTTTTCCTTTCTCCTTTTTTATATTTCTCTAATAAATTGTAGCTAAAGGGTGAAAAGTCCCTGTTGTGTCAATTTTATTTGAAAAAAACTCATTAAATTTGAAACCTGAGGGAACAAACGTTGGCAGCTGTCTTTTATGAGAGTGTCCATTAAAGTCCGGACATCAGTGCGACTGGGCTGCATTATGTTGGTCAAAGCGGATTGATTAAAGCTGGTAATTAATCCATCTGCGGTCAGAGATTAGAAACTGATACTCTGATGGGGGCGGGCCAACATCTGTGGGACAATTATCCGCTGACGATCGCTGCTCTAATGCAGAAACAAACCGGCTGAACACGCAGAGAGGACCCTGGCCTGCGACTGCAGAGCTCGTTTCACAAGATTCTCCCAACAGAAACAAACACTGATCAAAGTGTACCTGGGCATTGGAAGGAATATTTCTTTTTTCAGAGCCAAATCCTTTGAGTGCCCCAAACAGAATAAATAATCATCTAAAATTAGATCTTATCCAATTAAAACAATTAGTGGAGGTTTGTCACTAAAGAGGCTCAACTCTGAGGAGTTTGAACATAACTTAATAAAACTACTTCAAACTGCTGTTTGCTCCTCCATCATGACTTTATTCTCATTTCAGACAACAAAACAATGTCCATCATGTCACATTGATGGACATTTCATATCTTAGTACACCTGAAATAAAAAAAAAACTAACTTACTAGTAAGATATAGAAACGTGTTTTATGTGAATCTTTATTTTAGAATAAATGAAATATTTGAAATATATGAAATATTATATTGATTAAAAAATACAAGTTAAGGGTGAAATAATCTGAAACTGGAACAAAACATTTTGTGTCTCATTCTACTGGTTAATATTTCACTTATAGCTGGAACTTTATCAGTATTAAGGAAATATTGACCTAATATAAGCTCATATTTCTTGCTGAAAAGTTACTTGTAAATTAGTTTTGTCTTATTTCAAGTGTACTAATACATTTGCACAAGAAACACTTGGTAGGACTTAGTGTTTTTGTGATTTGGTGCCAATCATAGAGAGCTCTTCACCACTTCACATCCCAAAACAGAGACATGCAGTCACCACCAAACCAGAACATTTTGGCCCGTTTGTTGCAAAGGGTCTGATTCTTCTTTCATAAACAAGCATCTCCAGAACCTGTCTAAGCCGTTTGGTTTTATGTTTTGTGTATTTAGCAGCATATAAAGGTGCTGTTTGTTGTTTCTATTCGATCCTTTGGGTTAAATGGGAGGTTAGATAAAAACAATGTGGTTGACAGATGAAGGTGCAACAGTGTGACCTTTAAAAATCCAATTCCCTGTGTTAGTCTCATGAAAATGCATCTTAATCTGACCTCTGCTGGGCCTGGGAACAGGACCTGTCTGGCATGCTGATGTCATCAGGGTAAGACAAGCATAAAGATGTTCACACAGTGCTATCAGAATGCTTCATCTCCAGGGGAATATTTGGAAACTCACACTGACAGATTTCCCAGCTCTGAGCTCCATTTTCCATTGAATGATAACCAGAAGGCGTGCAACCACTTCTCCGTCTCCTGGTGGGAGGGACGAATCTCTGAGGTGTGCTCAGATACGTTTAAAGCGATCGCGGTTTCTTATGACGCACAAACGTCTGACCATGTCAGAGCCAACCTGCTGTCATGAGGCGGCTGGATTTCCAGTGCAGTTTCGGGAAATAAAGGACTTTAATCCAACATTCAACAGTTTATAGAACAACCTTGACTAGCGTCGTCTCCCGGCAGACGTTTCTGTCAGTCTCTCTTGTTCTGGAGAAGTTTTTACCCACTTTTTATGTTCGCTCAGCTTGTTGAGGTTTGCAGACATTTGTTTCTGCACAGCTCTCTGAAGACGCCGTGCAGCTTTTCAGTCAGTTGGAAACCTGGACTTTGACTGGGAAATTTTTCAGTTTTATTATGTTGTACGTCTGACCCAGTCAAGGCCAAACCTCAAGCTGTCAGCCCGACAAATTCAGACTTGACTCTGAAATACTTTCATGTCAGCTCATCAGCTGCCTTCAGGTGTTTATGCTAACATTTGTTTTCTCTCTATAGCGCAGAGTATGTGGATCACGACTAACCGTCTGTTTGTTCACATCTGCTCAGAGGATATCATTGCAGAAATCTTGTGGCTTTGCAAACCAATTTTTATTTATTTTTCAGAAAGAGAGAGATGAGCCTTTCTTCTTCTTTTAAACAAGTCGTCCTTGCTTGGTATTTTTCTCATCACCTGTTTGGTTCCTCCAGGCGTTGCATGGTCTGACCTTGGGGTGAATTTATTGGGACATCCATGCTTGAAAAGATTGGTAGCTGCAACAAATCTTTCCACTTGGAAATAATCTTTTGCTCTGAAGAATGATGGATTTTAAATTCAAGTTCAGTTGCTTCTATAAAGGCCATTAAAGTGCTGGTGCAGCCGTATTGTCCAAACCACCTAAACTCCTGATTTATAAGGGCTGAAATTATTAATAAGAATAATTTTTAATCAGTTATTGACATAATTGCTAGAGAATAGAGACTCAAGGAACAACACAGAGCAGTAATTAAGCCAAAACTGTACAAAAAAATATACATTTTGCGTTTAAGATGAAAAAAAACAACATATCTGTAAGTCTGATCTACCCAGAATTCATCAAGTGGCAGTTTTAGTTTCACCTGGTTAAAATCTGTAAAAAAAAAAAAAATCTTTAGCACCTTTTGCATCCATTTATTAATCGGCTAATGAAAAATGTAATCACCAGATCATCCTCAAACTGTACTGATGTTAAATTTTACAGAATTGAGCTTTTCATGTTGATTTAGCTGCATCCTGCTGCAGATGATCAAATATTCACTAAGCGAATGTGTGTTGTTGCATTTTGGATAATAACATGTTTATTTATTTATTTATTTAAAGAAGGAATGTAATTATTTGTGTATTTCGGTGTATTTCCAATATTATATGAAAAGACAAGTGATTAACAGAAAAATGTGTGGAATGTGCATTTTTTATTCGATTAATTGATTAATCGTTAGACACTCAGCCTTACACCTGAGTGTTACTTTCTGTTTAAATCCTACAGAAGCAGCGAGGGTGTACTTAGTTTTTCCAATGACTGTCCATCCCAGAGTAAAAACTTAATTGTCATGTTGCAAACAACATCCTGCATTTTTTTCTTAAGTCCTGATCCTTTGGCGTCAAACTGTAGACGTTCCACCAGAACATACGGTGACACGTGGTTGTTTCGTCAGCAGTCATATTTCTGTCTATTCTCCACACATCTGCACAAACAAAGCGATGAGACGCAGCATGAATGCAAATACAAGCAGTGAAACACGTTCACACACACAGAGGCAAACACAGACCCTGCCAACGCCCACGACTCTCAGAGATGAGGAGAAAAAGAGACGTGAGTTGGGGGGGAAAGACATCGGAAAGGACTTAAGAAAACAGCTTTTATCTGTTATCTGTGTGGAGAGAGTGCGTCTGGAGAGCTGTCAGGAGGTTGCTGCTGAGTGTTTCCAACCGACTGAGACACTGAGGGTTTCTGTGGCTGCGCAGCAATCATTTCATATATGTGGCAGAGAATCAGCGCCCTGAACGGACAGCGCGCGGGATCATCAGAGTCTCTGTGCACGAGCGCCCGTGTGTGCTTGAAAGTAAATTTGAGTCCGAGCGCCTTCCATCAGCCTCTCTAAGCCCGGCAGCCGTTCCGCTCTGAGAATTAAATACAAGGGCAGAAGTGAAGGGAAAAGAGCCAGGAGATGGCGAGGAGGAGAGAACAGGCTGGGGGGAAGGTTGGGACCCTCACACTTCTCTCTCTGACATGTTCCAACCCCCCCCCCCACCCTCCACCCTCCGCTCTTCGTCCTCACTCGGTCTCTGTCATTTCAGGAAAAAGGGGGGGCTGGTGAGCTGACACTCAGCAGGGAGGGTGGGAGTTGTCACTGTGTACTAACCCCAGCATCCCAGAGAGAGGAGGTGGAGGTGGGGAGGAGGGGAGAGAAACCAGGAATAGAAGCAACAGGATGACGGTTTAGCCAGACCTGTCAAGTGAGACGCAGAGTGAACCCAGAGCTCCGAAGAGCTTCAGGCTACAGCGAGCAGCAGCTTCTCCCGCATGCATCTAAACCAGAACACATACTGCGCTAATTGTCATTTAACCCATCGCGCCCGTTGCATATTTTCTTCTAACAAGCAATTACACAATGCCCCCTATCATCTCCAAACAACTGAGCTGTTGTGGAGCGACGATAATCTCGCTGCAGTTTAAAGCTTCAACGCAATCAAGTTAGAACATGTCGACACTGTTCTGGAGACAAAAGGTTCTGGAGACAAAAGGTTCTGGAGACAAAAGGTTCTGGAGACAAAAGGTTCTGCATTTCAGAACCATCACTCCCAGGAGCGTTAAATGTGCTGCAACAACATGCAGAAATTCATCTTCCTTGCCTTGTGAGGACCTGTGTCCCCTAAACACACAAATGTGATTTTCAAGATCATCATAATTACCCCTGCATTAATTTAATGTATTTTACATTTTCTCAAACTAACCACTTAAATGTCAGCTTCACTAATTGGTGTTTTCAAAAGGGAAAAATAAAAACAGAAGCATTTCAGTTGATGGTTTTCTGTGCAGTCATTGATATGTGACTAAGCTAAATTGTATTACCAAAGTCCCACTAACCAGAAAAGGAAAAATAAATCAACATAATGATGATATCTTTGGTTTGAAGTGAAATCTAAAAACCTCATACATATTACTCATGAACATATTAACCCCTTAAAAACCAATTTTACGCCTTTTTAGTTTTGCCTTTTCCACAAAAGGCAAAACGTTTTGTTGTACATCCCATTACTGCAAATTGATCAATTTACAAAAAGGTACATTATGTACTTAATATTCATTATTACATATCATGGTGTCATATTACTTTTGCATTAACACAACACACAAACTTTCCAAGACACAAAGTCTCAGGATCCAAAACCATCCAGCTGACGGAGTCACAGCTGCCACATTTTCTGGTTTTCAAGGCGCTCGGTCTGGTATGCTCTAGATGTTTCGCTGCTTTAAAACACCTGGACTCAAAAGCTCAACATCTTCACTCTGTTCATTTGAAACCAGCAGGACCAAAGCAGGGAAACCTTTAACAGATCTGGGTCAGTGTGCCTTCAGAAACAGGGGTGGAAAAACTCTAAACTACTTCTGCCATGATGCCAGATGAAAACCACCAAGAACACTTTAGTCCATTAATCATGTAATGAGTTTTTCCATTACTTTCTGTCCGGAAGTAATTTGTGGTGATGCAGAGTAGAAAAAATAATATAAAAATCAGTTCAAGATATTAAAGTTGCATGAAATGATAACCTTCCCCATGTCTGCTACAGATTAGGCCATTGCTTGGCAGCCGAATCTAAAGCCTTGAGAACGTGTGCTTTAAGGTGGTCGGGAGAAAATCCTGAGCAGCTCTTATCTGCTACTGTAAGCAGCAGATAGCAGAAAGCCACTGTGGCCACGTTCAAACCTCAGAGGAAGAGTTTCATACAGCGCAGAAATGAATGGAAACAGATCAGCGGCATCGTCGTTTGGTTGGTCTCAGGTTTTCTCACATCAATCTCTGCATCCATCCGTCCGTCCGTCTGCCGCAGCAAGGAAATGACTCCCATCATCATCATCATCATGTCCTGCATATCCACTCCTACGCTGATGATAATCCGCTCTACATTAAAGCCCATGACTGGAATCCAATCCACCCAGACTAAATTATACACTAAAATTTAATTTTGAATGACTCCTACTTTTCCAGAAGGTAACTCAGTATAACTGAAAGAGTCATCGACTGACAAATTGGAGACATATTCCCAACTTTTGCATTCTAAGGATTGATTTTGAAACTCAAGCTGAAGGTTTAATGAGTTTTGAACTAAAAGCAACATGTTTGTTGTAGTTAATGCCGAAAACATGGTAAAAATACCGAATACTGCTTAGAAATATTTTTAAAACTAAAACCAGCTGCTGAAAGTAATAATTAATCATGTACTGATAACCAAAAGTAGCATAAACTTGTCATAAATAGAGATAAACTTTTCTATTAAAGTCAGACTTTTAGCACTTTGCTGCTATGAAGTACAGAAGTAAAGCAGAAACTTTAAAGAAGCAACTTCTACTGCCCACAAATCTGTGAAGGATTATAAGACTAATTCCAATCTATTTGAAGAACATCTTACTGCAGAGAAAATAAAGACAGATCCGTTTCACACTCTACATACTGACCCTATATGAGGCTTCGGCTTGTTTTTAAAAGGACTGAAGATAAAAGTTATTTATTCAAATAAATATGGCAATAAGACTAAACACAAGATGTCTGGAACAAAGTCCTGAGGACAGGTGAAAGCCAAGCAGAAATACATAATGCAGTCAAACAGAACATCAGACCTTACAGCAACCATCAGCCACGGTGGTGAGGAGATGATTTGGGCTCATTTTGTAACCACAGAACCAGAACATCTAACAGTCCCTGAATCAAACATGAACCAGCCGAACCTGGGCTCAAAGTGAATCAAACCAACAGAACAATGATCCCAAACATCCATCCATCCATTTTCTTTCACCCTTGTCCCTCAGTGGGGTCGGGAGGGTTGCTGGTGCCCATCTCCAGCTGGCGTACCGGGCGAGAGGCGGGGTCACCCTGGACAGGTCGCCAGTCTGTCGCAGGGCAACACAGAGACACACAACCATGCACACACACACACACACACCTAGGGGCAATTTGGAGAGGCCAATTAACCTGACAGTCATGTTTTTGGACTGTGGGAGGAAACCAGAGTACCCAGAGAAAACCCACCATGCACAGGGAGAACATGCAAACTCCATGCAGAAAGACCGGGAATCGAACCCAGAACCTTCTTGCTGCAAGGCAGCAGCTCTACCAACTGCGCCACTGTGCAGCCCTGAACCCAAACACAGCAACACATTTACAACAAAACAATAGTTGTTGCAATGGCCTAGTTAAAGTCCAGTTCTAAATGAAATCTAAACTAAAATACTTCAGTTTGCTGCTGAAGCTGGTTTTTGAAGGATGAGGTACAGAGAGTCATGAAAACCTTCACATCAATCTGTTGGAGTTATTTTTCAGCCAGCTGGGACGAAAACATGAAACAAACAGAACAAACTCGACATAAAACACGTTTTTCATAAAACACGTTTTCAAAAGATATAAAACGTGGATGAAGATTTAAGGGTGTAATTTTGAGCAAGATTTATTGAATCATTTACCATCAATCAGTTTGTTGTTGATTTTCTTTATTCCTGTGCGGTTTTAGCTTTCTGCTCTTCATCCCTTCTGGACGGTTTCACGCTGACAACCACTGCCGGAAAAAAGTCATGTTCCAAACTATCTCATTAGCACGCTCCCCTTCAGCTTCTTTTATTCTGAAAAATGCCTAATTCAATTCCAAACCTATTTAACTTTTTACTTCAGACACACTTTGTACATTAGCTGTGAAACACCCAGAGGCTTACAGCTTAGACACCCACAGAGTCTGTGGAAGGCATGCTGGGAAAAAGGGAAGATGCACATAAAAGAGCGGCGCTCATCCTGTAAACACCCTTTTCTCTCCGTCCAGTCGGCTAACTGGGCCGCCAGTCCACCGCCCATCAGGACGTCCGCGCGGTTGGAAACGGGAACAGTCGAAACATTTCACTTCCATCCTCGAATGCATCCGCAGGGATTAGGAAAATCATCCTCCCATTTCAAGAATCCCACCGCCTGGAAATTGACTCGGGGGGATGAGAGGGTGGATGGGTCAGGGGCTTACGGTGCACGAGTCGTTTTCTAGTTTCCATTTCAAACTTTTTCCTTAATGGAGTTTTTTGGAGGCACTGCAGGAGGGCAAAGCCGAACTGGAGAGTCGGTGAAATTCACCTTCTTAGGAACATAATAAGGAGTCCAACTCCGAGTTACATCCTGACAGACACTTTTTAAATGGTACTGGAATTGCTGAAATAGCTTTTTGACTTAGAAATAATATTATTTGACTGAATTTAACTACGACTACACAGAGCTGGTTAAAGGGGTAAAAGACTCATGTGTAAATAAAAACAGAAAACATGACAGACTGGGTGAACAAGAGTTCACTGAAGCAATCCTGTTATTACATTTTAGGCAATAAAATGTTTATTTTGTTATTTAAAAAATTAATGTATTTGTTTATTTGCATTTAAAATGTTTTTTTATACTGCATTAAAAGGTTTACACAGTTAAACTGATGATCTTCAGAATGTTTTATTATCCGATTATCCATTAGTTGCAGCTTTACTGCATATTATACAGAAAATGAATGCTGTAAACGTTTTATGTCTGGATGGCTGCTGACCTGTTGTTTAATTATTGATTTTGCACTAATTTATTAAATAGGTTGATTGTGCATTGCTGATTCTTGTAAGAACTAAAACTATGTCTTCAAAATTATTCTTCTGCATCAGAAGAAGTGAGACCTCTTTCTAATAAAGAGTCTTATGCTGAGAGCAGCCAGGAAGGTAATGTATGGAGGACCAACAGTGCCTACAGTTAAAGCTACAGGCTGTTAAACATGTCTGGATCTGTGTGTTTAGACTTACTGAAGCTGAATGTGAGCGGCTGTGTGGTCAGAGCTCCTGGAGGGAGAGTCTGTCTGAAATCCAGCTCTTAGATTCTTCATGCACATTCATTTGTAACCTTGGCTTGTTTGATATAAAATCCTCCTTTTTTTTTCAAACAAGTCTGAGCCTCAGAGATTTGCTGGAACATTTCAGACATTTTCAACTGCAAAAATTTCTAAGTTATAATAATTTTATCCACAGCTCTTATTTATTGCAGAAAACAATTCATAGGCCACTGAGAAGCTTGTTTTCTTCTTTGACTGTATTATCCACAGGTATGCTCGCGAGCAAAATTCAGTTTCATTTTACCCGATCGACTGACATTTCTTTCAGTTTCCAAACATGCAAGTTCAACAAATTACTTGCAGAAAATGGCAAATTGCTACTTTCAAGCCTCAAATTACGCGAAGAAAATAAACTCATTCATTCTTTTCAAAATGCACGAACCCAGTGTTTTGATTTAAGAGTTCAGGAATCAACATTTGGTGAAAAAAAAAAGGGTTTGATTATTGCTGTTAGGTTTAGACGATTACAGCTGTTTAATATTTCCTGAGCTGTGAATCCACACGGACGATTTTAAATAATAACAGTCACCTTCTTTCAGCCAGCTGATCAGCAGTGTGCAGCAACACGTGGATGAGGGGCCACTTTATGTTACTGTCTCTGACATCTCAGTAGAAGGACTTTAGGAGGGCGGAAAGATGAAAAGATGTGTAAAATTAACATTTAAAAAAAAAATTTACTGAAAAAGGAAATTTAATTAAGATATTTAAATGTCAATGAGAAAGAAAAATATGAAGTAAGGTTGAAAGTTGCATCAGTGTTGAAACCACAACTTTTTAAAAGCTCAGTAAAGCCGTGCCAGCAGGCGGCTCAGTCCTATTACGGAAGTGTGAGGAAAAGATGGAGTGTGTGCCTGTTTCCAGTCCGTCACAGCGACTCACATCATCACCCATCACACAGTTTATGGTGACTGTAGCTCTGCAGCTAACAGAGGGACCTTGTCATGGCCACTAAAAGCTTCAATCCAGACTCTGCTCTGACTTAAATCTAAACCCAACCCGAAGCCAATCTAAAGAAACCACAGATTATGTGTCAGAAAGTGAAAACAGGTCGCCTTAAAAAATAAAACAGCTTCCCTGTATGAACCTGCGGCAGCCAGGCCAGTAAACAGACACATTAGAGCTGAATTTGAGTCCTTTGTTCTGGTGAAACGATGCCTGCTGGTCCTCCTTATTGTTTAGAAATGACTCATGATTACAGAACGGAGGCTCAATCCAAGGATCCCCATCACTTTCCATCAAAAGCACAACAAACAGAGCTCTGCTCTGGTAGCGTTTGCACAGACGCGTCGTGCAGCGAACCTTAAGATGTCGACGGTGACACACAAGGATCAGAAGGATGACAGATGTTCGGCAGCAGGCTCGCTAATCTGTTTTGCACTTTCATTCCACCTAATTGAGGGGGACTTGGACTGGATCATCCCTCAGAAAAATAGAAAAAAAAGCAGAGATCCTTTTGGTTCTGACTGACAGGTGAGAAAGCGTTCCCGCCAAACGCAGTAGGGAGCAGAAATAATGAAAGGCAGTATGAGAGGAGAGCCCACGGGGCCCGCAGAGGAGCGCCGGGCCGTATCTCCAGTCACTCGACAACGATATACTATTAAAGAAGAAAATAGAAAAGGCTGCCTTTGAATGAGCTCTGTAATTCTATCATGCAAATGAAAACGTTCATTGGTGCTCGGCAGAAGACAGGACGTCTGCTTCCATCTGGAATATTGAACGTTTTAATGTCAAAAAGGAACGGCCACCTTTTGTGCTGCAGAAAACTCAATTTGGGCCTCGCAGGGGAAATCTGCTGGGTGAATGGTGTGAATGGAGCGGTGACCACCAGTTTCACATTACAGACAGTCTGGAGTTAAAGAAGAGCTCCTGCTTTATACTGGAGTTAAGACAGAGGAGAGAGAGAGAGAGAGAGAGAGAGAGAGAGAGAGAGAGAGAGAGAGAGAGAGGAGCTCGTTCTGCAGACTGAACGCCAAATCTCTTAATCAACACCTAAATTAGAGCGAGATGTGGAAGTAATTAATCAGGTTCAGCAGCAGCCACCAGGTATGAGGTGTGTGTGTGTGTGTGTTGGTGGGGTGAGGGGGGTGGGGTTCAGCTGGATGAGAGCTGAAGGGACAGATTGACCCACCTTTTAGAAAGAAAATATAATGACAAAGTGGATATGAATTCATAACAGCTGCCCATATTGCTCCCAGGGTCGTATTAAATTTTAGGTTTATCAGCAGCTGATGTGGCCTTGAGCAACTTCCCTGAAACGACAGGGTCACCGACCCTACAGCAAACCTCAGCAAACCTTAACAAACCTCAACAAACCTCAGCAAACCTTAACAAACCTCAACAAACCTCAGCAAACCTCAACAAACCTCAACAAACCTCAGCAAACCTCAACAAACCTCAACAAACCTCAGCAAACCTTAACAAACCTCAACAAACCTTAACAAACCTCAACAAACCTCAACAAACCTCAACAAACCTCAACAAACCTCAACAAACCTCAGCAAACCTTAACAAACCTCAACAAACCTCAGCAAACCTTAACAAACCTCAACAAACCTCAGCAAACCTCAACAAACCTCAGCAAACCTCAACAAACCTCAACAAACCTCAACAAACCTTAACAAACCTCAACAAACCTCAGCAAACCTCAACAAACCTCAACAAACCTCAACAAACCTTAACAAACCTCAACAAACCTCAACAAACCTCAGCAAACCTCAACAAACCTCAACAAACCTCAACAAACTTCACGCTTTGTTTGACTGTTCTTCCATCGCAAAAGTATTCACACACTCTAAACCAGGGGTCACCAACTCCAGTCCTCAAGATCTACCATCCTGCAACTTTTAGATTCACCTCTGCTCCAAAATGTCTGAATTTCCTCACCAGCATTCATTCCTCTCTGCAATAGGCTGGAAATGAGCAGTTTATTTGATCCAGGTGTGTTTGAGCAGAGACACATCTAAAAGTTGCAGGACGGTGGCCCTGGAGGACTGGAGCTGGTGACCGCCGTATTAGTGAACGCTTCATTTGTAGCAAATGATGCATCTGCAGCTAAAAAATATTTGAATATGAGAAAAGTTTCTGCTCGACTTGTAGGGCTGACCTGTTTATTATTTCTTGGATTAACTGATTAATTAATGAAGTTGTTTGATGGAAAAGTTGAACAGAATCTGAACCAGGTGAAGATAAAACGATGCCATTAAAGCAGTTCTCAGAAGAACATATTTACAGATAAGTTTTTTGATTTTATGTGTAAAATGTATTTTTTATTTATTTTTACATTTTTATCTGCTGTTCTGAGTATATTGCTCTTTCAGTAAACTGCATTTTTTAAGTCCATATACTCCACTTGATTAAAATATTTGTTGATTATTTCAATAATTGGTTCATAAATAATCCGACTAACCCCCTCAGAAAAGGAGTATAAATATTAGTCTTTATTTTCTCCAGAGACGCATCATATTAATTTCCTGTAGCCTTGAGCCAGATCTGTGAAGCTGCAACACGGGGAGGATTGTAGATATTCTGAACCCAGTTTGCAGTCCAGAGTTCGCACCACTTCTTCACGCTCCAGTGTTCACACACACATCACAAGACTTGTGAAGTCAAGTAGGCCAAATTAACTTCAACAGATCATCCAGAACTTTTCCTTCCTGAACGCTGCAGAAGGAAAAGCGGCTGCGTTCTCCTTTCCCATGACTAATTCACAAGAGGAATCTGATGTGGTGTAATTAACTGAGATTTATGGCTTCTTGGATTCTCTGACATCTTTTTTAAGGCTTTATTTACACGGTTTTGCTAAGTGACGTATCGTCTATGTGGGTTTTCTGCAACATAAGGAAAGAAGCAATAGGAGAAAAAGAGAATTCAGTGGTAAAAATGGAAGGTAAAGAAGAGAGGAAAGTTTTATAAATTGTGCAATAATCCACCTTCTCACTGGCCAGTCCTCTGTTGCTGAACCAATAGCATTATGTGGAACAGCTTGGAAGCTAAAAGTTGCTAATTAATGATTATTTTCTGTAGATAAAGAGCGACACAAACACCAAAACTTGCAAAAACAAATACAAAACAGCTTTGGAGGTCAGAGAGGATGAGGAGAAGTTCCTGAATCGCCTGGGAATCTTTTACTCTAATTTGCATTAAATCCTCTTGGTTAGGGTGGAAAACCACCGTGGTTAAGCATTAAAATACAGCAGGGGGAAAAAAATAACATTTTCATGCAGAAAACTCCGCGGCCATTTTGCACATTTCCATTTCAATGCATCCTGCCATTCTGCTGCTGCCACCTCAGGAAACTCTGCGTGCCATAAAGTGACGCTTTGAGGGTTCCCTGTGTTTGAAAAACAGATCAGAGAGAGGGGAGGGTCTCTGTGGCTGCAGAGCGAACAGCTTCACGCTGCTGTGTGTGCTTCAGTCCTGCTGCAAGGCCATGTTTCAGTAATTCAATAAATAAGCAGCACCACTTGTAGAAAACCCTGCAACCTTTGAGAAACTAAGCCGAGCAGTGATAGTCTGTTAGTCGGTGGCACCTGGGGGAATCCTCGTGTTTTTAGAGTCAATTCTCCTCCAAAACCAGCACAGACTCCTGTTTCACAGTTTCTGGGGTGTCTGAGGTTTTCTCCAAGCAGAACATGTCTTAAAACTTCAACAAAAAAATAATAATCTAAACTTCCACCTAAACTTCTTCTACCGAATCATTTTGAAAGAAACAAATTTCAGTCAATACTCCACAAAAAGCTATTGCTGCTGGTTGCGCTTCAGTTTCATTAGCTTCCTTCACGTTTCTGTGATATCATCGGTTCTCATTGCTCAACAACAGGAACTACTGAGTGGCATCAATGTTCTTCTGTCGATTTGGGGATCAAACCGTTTACACAGAAGTTCCACTGCGGTCGGGTTTAATTACTGGTACGAACACAGACAATGGATTTCAGCAGGAATATTGGAACTGAATGTAGTGAACACAGGATGCTTGAATTACTCAGAGTGTCGTTGTTATTTGGATGGATTGAGTTTTTGAAAGAGCTGAACGGTGAATGAAAGAAGGTCGAGGTTTGAATCCTGGCCAAGGTCTTCCTCTGCTCAGTTTGCATCTTCTCCCTGCATGTAGTGGTTCTGTTCGGCACGGCTGTGTGCAGGCATGGCCCTGTGATGCATGTTTATATCTGGAACAAAGAAATACTGCAAACCAGAGCGGAAAAAGACATTTCAGCAAAGTGTTGTCACCAACAGGGCTGATATAGATCCGAACCACAAGTCCTGTGCCATTCCTTCAGTTTTCAGGTTGCTGTTCATAGAAAGCTCTGTGAAAACTTCCACGTCTGCTAATGAAGGCTGACAGGAAGCCATGTCCCATTGTTAATATAAAAACATGGACAGCTTCCCGTCACTCACCTGCCAGCTGCAGAAGATGTGCGAGTCTGTGCCAGGAAATAACTCCTGACACACGAAGCCTGACAAACTTAATTGTCACATCCATGTCTTGTTTTTTCCCCCTTTTCTTACATGCAGCTGCTTTGTTTGCCAGCACAACCATTCGCTGGCAGCCAGGTTTGAAATAACCGCAGCACGTTTATTGAAAAATGACAAAAAAATGATCTAATTAGTGGTGACATGCATGGCAGGATAAATGGGGGGGAAATGTGTTGGGAAATGGGCTGTAACTTTAAATGACACTGGTATTCTGTTTTAATGTGCGTGTGACTTGCATGAAAATGTGAAGAGCATTCAGTCAAATAGAGTTGTACATGCAAATGAGAAACAATGTTGTCAAAGTGGATCCACTTGATTAAGATTACTACCATCGACACACACACACACACACACACACACACCATGCAGGGCGATGCAGCCAATTTAAGGAATGATGAAGACGCGCAGGAAGCAGAGGGAGGAGAGGAAAATGCCGGAAGCACAAATCCTCGTCCTTAGCGACGTTCTCCTTCAACATGTCATCAGCGCAGTCAGGATGTCTCCTCCTCATGAGGCCGATCACCTGCTGACCTCCACAACTTGTTTCCAAGAGTCGGCCAGCTGCAGGGAGCTGGACAGTCCGGCTATTTTAGGAGGCAGAGCCACAGATAAATCAATTCGCTTCCTATTCTTCCTATGTTCCGTTTGAATTACCTCACAGAGGTGTAGAGCTTCATTCCCCCCCCATCTTTTTGAGTCGCTACTTTGTCTCACCAAGCGGTCAGGAACATTTGTTAAAAGGGTTGATATTTGGTCTGACCTTTTCATGCCTCGTTTCAACAATCTAAAGTCTACCTACGGCGCAATCCGGAGCTTTTTCAGCCGCGGCATGGAGGAAATGTTGAATACTGCAACAGAATGTCTCACTGCACAGTTCAGCAACACTTGGCCAACGTAAAGACATTTCAGTGCATTCAGGTTAAATTTGTTATATCTTCAGAGCATTTGTTCAAGGTGTTTAAAAGCCAGGTTATTGTATTTTCTTAGCATAAGACCAGGATCATTTCTCTACATTATCTGACCTTTAAAGTGACAAAATAATAAGATTAAAAAGCAAAAGAAAGTACATTTGTCGAGGGGACAGAAATATAACCTTTTGATTTAATTCCACCTTCTAGTCTTCCTCACATCACTTCATCCCAACCACAGTTAAACTGTCCTAGTCAGATTTTTCTGACATTTTCATATTTGTACATGTCATATCCAAAAGATCTCAATTTACAAAAATATCAGTACATTTTTAAAATATCTTTGGAAATTGTTCTGTACCCTTCTCCAGACTGATACATTTGCATAATAACATCCTTTGCAACCTTTCTGCACACTACAAAAACAGAACTTTTCTCCTGTTTTGCCTTTTCATAAAAGGCAAAAGATGGTTGAAAGATCTCACAAAAAATGCAAGAAAGAGCAATGCTGTGATTCCATCCATCCATCCATCCATCCATCCATCCATCCATCCATCCATCCATCCATCCATCATAAGTAATTGAGGTAGCAGATTACACAGAGAAGCCCAGACTTCTGTCTCTCCAGCCACATTTTTCCATGTAGTTGAAGCTCTTTGTCAGATGGCTGAAACTAAAAACAGTGACTTTTGTTTCTGATGCCGACGACAAAAACAGATTCGATTTTTCTGTATCCAAGCATTGAACCAAGTTCTGGCATCACAGGGGGGAAATGAAACTGTGGAAACCATCTGAACTAAATCTGACAGAATTACTCATCTAAAGAATAGTAAAAACTATACATATATATATATATATATATATATATATATATATATATATATATATATATATATATATATATATATATATATATATATATGGTAATGGCGAACCAACCGGACATTGTGGTGGTGGGTAAAGAACAGAGGAAAGCCGTTGTGGTGGATGTAGCAATACCAAGTGATTACAACATCAGAAAAAAGGAGCATGAGAAATTGGAGAAATACCAGGGCCTCAGGGAGGAACTGGAAAAGACCTGGAAGGTGAAGACCACAGTGGTGCCTGTGGTCATCGGGGCCCTCGGGGCAGTCACCCCCAAACTGGAGCAGTGGCTCAAACAGATCCCAGGAACAACATCAGACATCTCAGTCCAGAAATGTGCAGTTCTAGGCACAGCCAAGATACTGCGCAGAACCCTCAAGCTCCCAGGCCTCTGGTAGAGGACCCGAGCTCAGAGGATGAAACAGACCACCCGCGGAGGGTGAGAAGGGAATTTTTTTTATTTTTTTTTTATATATATATTTTAATAAGAGATTGTAGACTTTATTGTAGAGGGATCAGTACAACCACCAGACGACCATCCAGGCCTCTGGTAGCTGAAAACATGACCCAACCAGAAGCAGAGACAGTCCTGCAGACGACAGGACAGATTAGAGGAAATCTGGGTTAGTTCCTGAAGGATGTTTGTTTCCTCCAGTCAGAGAATGACGGTTCAAACATTCAGCAGTATCGTCACTTTTCAGGGACAGTTGACAATGGCCGACCTTTCTCGTGCTCCGACTTGAGCAGGACAGGAAACTCACTTTCAAGATCATGCAGACTTCTTGGATCCAAACTTCCTCAGCCAGGAAAGACGTTTCACTTCGAATGCGATTCCCTCAAATCTACAATACGGTGCAAAGCAATGGCTTCACGAAGTTATTAGGAAAAGTTTGATTGTTTCAGAGCGAAGGCAACAAACTGAGGGGAAAACTGCAGACTGTCAGAGGAACATTAGTTGAATCAGTTACCTCTGCAGGAATCAATTTATATATATTTCATAAATGGTGACATGCTTCATAGACTCATGATTTATGCAAGACTGACATGTGTAGAGCTTCCATAATTCAGACGAAATACAACCCTGAGATCTGTACTGCAGGAACTTTACTCTACTTTAAGAAGCTTGGATTTTTGTGTTTTAATGCAAAATATGGAAATACAACCAAAACGTTGCCAAAGTATTTACACATGTTCAGTTTTTCAATATTTATTCCCATTAGAGCCAACAGCTTCACATATTTTACTGGGATTGTATGAGGCAGACCAATAAAAAGTAGTGCACAAAGGTAAATGAAAGCTATTTTTTCTTTTTAAAATTTTAAAAAGAGTATTATGCTTTAATATTTGGTCATTCTCTCCAATTAAAACTGAAGTTTTGTTTTATGTGTTTCTCCCAGATGTGCACATCTAGAGGAGAGCATTTCTGTCCAGTCATGTTTGTAAAGTAGTTTAAGGTCAGTCTGATTCAGTAACAACACAATCAATATTCAGGCCTTGCAACAAAATTCTCAAAATGTCTTTGGTCTGGATTTTAATTGCAGCATTCTGGCACATAAACATGTTTTCTACTGGTTTTTGTTTTCCTGCTGGACACGACCAAAGGTTTTCTCCCAGGATCGATCAGCACACAGCATGTCCCGAACCTTTAAAAGGAATCATGCCTGAGTTTGATGCTGCTGCTGCTGCTACCATGTTTCACAGAGAGGTGCAGGATTAGTTTTTCTAAAACCGCATTATTTTGCATTTAGGCCAAATAAAAGCTGAATTTTGACATCATTTGATTTGCAAACCTTTTTCCATGTTTTCCATTTTCTCTGCTCGGCTTGTAGTAAAACAATCATTTTGTTATTGTCAGCTTCTCATCAAGCCCATATTTGTGGAGCGCACGACTGATAGCCGTCAACAGATTCAGCTATCTGAGCTGTTTATTTCTACATCTCCTCCAGAGTCACCAGGAGGCTTTTGGTCTTTTCCATTTAAGTCTAAAAGCCATTTCCTTCATAAGTTTGCAGTTCTGCTAAACAAACAAAATAAGAGCATCAAAGGTAAGGGGATGTGAATGAATATGCAGAACATTTCTGAGTTACGCTGTGTGACAGTAAAATGTAAAAAACTTTACAGTAACAATGTTTGTATTGAGCCTCTGAACAGACAGAGGATAAAAAAATAGACCAAGATCTACATTTTAACATTCCCACTGAAGTGGTTTTGCTCTAATCATGCAGCTGAAGTGTTTAATTGCAATAATGTCTGCTAATTCCATTCCACCTACTCTGATATTTCATCCCGACACACCGCTGATTACAAACAAATGTTACGGGGGTGAGAAAGAAATCTGCTTTCTGCATGAGTAATGTCAGCTCTACTGGGTCCCATCGTTGACATTTTAAATTGCCGTCTCTCATTAGCGTTTGCACATCATCCAGGATGTTTTCTTTATACCTCCGTTTAGCCGCTGTGTAAATTCCAAGTTGTAAATCTGCAAACGCGGATCGGTTTGGGCTCCCGCGGTTCCCGGTTTAACCGTCGCTCTTCCCGTCTCTCCGCAGGAGGAAGCCCTGCCTAAAGGCTTTATAATGATGCAAGTGAGGCAAACAAATGTTACTGCGCTTATTAAATCGCCCACATGGGTACAACAGGAAATGTCACAGAGTCACGCCGCAGCCTGATCCACTGCTGCACTCCCACACAGAGGGTTCAAGCCGTTTCCATTTTGTCACCAGCAAACTATCTGGGAAGGAAGCGGCGGCTGAAACGGGAGGAGGACGACTCGACTCCCAGAGCAGACAGAGCAGAGATGCTTGTCTAAACAGTTTCACACTTTCTGAATCCCTTCCCTTTCCAAACAATGAGGGCTGGAGGAGCTGGGAGCAGCAGAGAGAGGGAGGCGGGGAGGAGGGGTAAGGGGGCGGCTGGCACCCCTTTTAATTCCACCAAAAGCTGAGCCAACAAAAGGGCCTCCACTCGGGAGCTGGGATGGAGCCGCAGCCAGCCCGGCTGGCTCGGAGCGGGTCGTGAGCAGAAGAATGAGTGAGAGAAAGGAAGGGAGAGAATGAGACAGAGCGAGTGAGAGCGGAGGAATAAAGGAAAGAGAAAATGAATAGAATGAGCTGGGTTTGAAAGCCTGGAAAGCCCCCGCTGGAAGTTGGGCGTTTTTTCCCACCCGGCATGGAGGCAAAAGTAAAAACCAGAGAGAGGAAGCAGCATTGATTGAGAACGCAGGAAAGGTTGGGTGTTTTTCAAACGTCTGAAATGATGTTCATGATGCAGAGAGACGACTGAAACCCCCGAGAGCAGCAGCTTTTCCTCTGGCCGTCCGCGGATCAGCGCCATTGTGATTCATGGCTCCGCTCCTGTTGCTCCGCTCAGTAATCCCTCGTCCCTCTGACACCTGTTAGCCCAGGAATCACAAAGAGGTGCCAAGGTGTTAGCCATGATATGGTTTATTTCCAAAGAGCCTGATGTGGAATTTGCTTACGATCCCGATCCTTCAAAAAGAAAGAACTAAAAAGGAAGGAAAGGAAAATTTGCTGACTCGTACTCTGACTTGCGGCGGGTGAAGTGATGGATTAAAAGCTGCCCTGTGGACATTCAGCAAGCTGCAGCCGCACAGAACACAAAATCCTCACCCTGATTCCACCAGACCAAACGGAAACAAAAAAATCCTTAAAGTCACGCGCTGGTGCAACAGAGGAATCAGGAGAAATCCACCCTGCAGAAGCTGCATCACTGACCACCAGCAGGACGCAAGTTAACAACATCTGAGGCCAAAGAGCTGCCAGGGTCAAAACCAAGAAATACTGTGAAACCAGGCATCTTCACTGAAGATAAAACTTTCTGCTGCATAGAATCAAGTCTCTCTTTTAATGTCTCCAGTTAATTTGGACTCACAGAGAGGAAACTGTAGTTGAAAATAAAAGAACAGGTGAGTTTGTTGTAGTGATCCAGGTTTGTAGGTTGGAGGTTTGGATCTTTAGTTCTACAATTTTTCAGACTTTCAAACAAACTTGCTATTATGTGTCTTGTTTTTAGCTTTACATTATTTTGACCCTTTGCAGCTGGGTTGCTTTTTTAGTGACAAAAAAGTGTAAATGACTGAAGTGTGCAAAAAAGTCCAACAAGTCATTCCAGTTTAATTCTCAAAGTCGGCACAAGAACCACAATTAGACAAGTCTGAACAGGAACTCAGACCAATGATATTAATGTTTGCAAATTGGCAAAGAAAAATCTGTAAATAAGAAATGTAGTCATTTTAATAAATACCAAGAGAAGTTGAAGCTGTCAGACGGCCCAGAGGCTGCAGACATGACAGCTCATGTAGGCAAAACAGAAACCTTAGTATGAATAATTAGTGGTAATGGTTTGTCCTCATGGTGATGATCAGAAGGAGGAACCACTATATCAGTTCCTGTTAAGGGAAGTCCGTCCTTGAACCGCAGCAGACTGACCGTGACGGTCAAGGCGATGATGAGTCAGAGAAGAGAGCTTAAATAAAAAAAACCCACAGGAATAGACCAACACTGGCGGTTGGTCTATATCAACCATCAGGGCTGATATGAGTGGCGATGCTTTTCACGTGCAAACAGGACGTATCCAACTCTGGAAATAATTCACTTTTTGAGTGACTGTGTGGAAACAGAAGCAGTGCCAACCGCCGTCCTTATTAAAGTGCTTATTATCCAATCTACACAACAGGCTGCAAGCTGGTTGGCCAGCTGTTTCAGTCCCTAAAAGTATTTCTGTCAACGAGAAGCTGTTTGATTTTAACTCAACGTTTCCGTACTGCAGGAATCTGACATCAGCCACCACCGATTCTTAAAGACGATCATCCCAGAGGAACAGACACAAAATCCACAAGATATGGATAAATGAACCGTGTGGAGAAACTTTAAAACTTCCCAGGTGTTTTTCCTGTATTTTCTACTTCATGTCAATGTTTGAAATTTATCAGTTTTATACACTTCACACTCTTTATATAACGCACAGAAAGCGTCACTTTTGGATTCACAGAAATGTGAATAAATTAAACATGATTGACTTAAATCATGGTAAAAATCCATTTTAGAGTTGATGAAAATGTTTGTACTTTTTTTTAATGGAAATGTTTCATACAGTATCCATCTCTGCACTTCTCAGTTCACACAATTAAAAGCTTAACGGTGAGAATGTGTTGCTGACACGTCTGAATCCCAGACGACCTGCCATCACTGCATCACACCCTGGAGCCGTGAAGCCGGCTCATCCTCACACAGGTCGACCTTTACGGTTTCCTCGCAACCTTGGAGGCCCAGAAGCGTCACAGCGGCAGGTTGACAACCACACCCCACGCCGCCCGCATCGGTTCTGTCCAAAAACAGACGGCCAGAAGGCTTCCAAGTCCCAGCGTGAAGGACTTTCTGAAAGAGGTTAGGGACAGCGGAGTCACTGAGCTGCAGGACGGAGCAGCTGAAAGTTTCATGCATGGTTGAGGAATCCAACAACTGCAAGTGTTACTTTGGAAATTTAAAGCTTCTTTACATGTTCACAGACATTTTAATACAGTTTGGAATCTAAATTGTTCCTGAGGAAAAACAAATCAAAACAAAACTACAGCCATCTCCAAGACATGTCTCTCACATCAAAACCTTCCAACTTCCACAGAATCCGTCTTAAACCTCAGGGCTGGGAAGCTAAATGGTGTTTCATCAGGTTTTTTTTTAGTCATAAATTCTTTGGATAGCAATATTTCAGCAATAGTTCAGGTTTTCCTCCAAGAGCTAATCAGCAGCACCATTATGCAGCGACGAAGAGCGAACAGCCGGCTGCAGCCGAGCCGCTCACAGACGCGTCTCCCAAAGCAGAGCTTGGTTATGAATTTTAATTAAAGCAATAAAAAGGTCTGTATTTCCATTCACTTCGTTATCAATCCATCTCATCTTCTGGGAGTGGTCCAAGGAGTGTAGCTGATGACTGTTTTGAG
The DNA here is from genome assembly GCF_904066995.2 of Poecilia reticulata. NCBI lineage: Eukaryota > Metazoa > Chordata > Actinopteri > Cyprinodontiformes > Poeciliidae > Poecilia > Poecilia reticulata. The sequence goes on along the minus strand of NC_088840.1, from coordinate 27,102,646 downwards.
ATTTTTCTCTCCTCTGGAGGAAGAACTTTGGATGTGATTTTATGTTTTTGTAGAAAGACGGAAAAAAAAACGACTTTCCAGAGATTTTCAAAAGTCATTTTTTTACTAGTCTAAGACAGGTTACAGATCTCTAATGGCTGAAATAAGAAATCTCTCATCAGATTCATGTCCTCCATATCTGCTGACACAGACGTTTGGTGTATGTTAGAAATTCAAATCAGAAAACTAGTGGAAAGTCGTAGACATCTGCTGAGAGACTGTTGTTATTCAAGACTTCTCAAACACTTCATCTGCACTGTAGAGCTGTAAATAACCAACTATATATCTGAAAATACCTCAAATAGGACACCAACCCTTCTGATTAGAAGGCAAATGGTCCTTCAGTGTTATCTGTAGTAAATATGGTTTATTGTCTTCATACCAATTTGACTCAAACAATTTTCAGGATTATTAGGAAAGAAGTAAATAAATCTACACTGAGACGCTTTTAGCTGGATAAAAGCAGTAAACAATGCTAAATTATCAAATAATGCTAAATAATATAGATTTTTTTGTAATAGTGATCATTTGTATTTCAATTTCAATTCAAATTTCTAGTTCAACGTTGAAAAACTTACGAGGAAGTGAAAAAGTCCAAAGCTTTTTCACAGCCACAAAATCCAATATGGCTGCAAATAATATAAACCTTGGTGAGAGTCACGACAAAAAAAAAGTTTATTTTTGACTATCCCAGCCGGGTTTAGTGAAGCCATGACAGAGTTTGGAAAAAACTTCTGATTACATAAAATAAAGATAAATTCAAACCTGAAAACTTGAGTCCAGGTTTGAGTCGTAGAAGAAGAAATATAAGTCAAGTCTGACTTTGGTTGAGCAACTTAAGCACAAATGTTTTAGATCATAACATCTTGAGCTGAGGGAAGATGCACATTATTATATTGACACTATCAGAGTTCACCTACATTCACAGTAACCATCAATTAAGTAGGTTTGTATTTTCAAAGCGTCTTTCACAGACAAAGTGCAGCGCAACAGAAGTCACATTTATGTTGTTCATTTTGTAAAAACAAGCATAAAGTCGTAGGGATCCCAAGTCGTCATTAAGCCAAAGGAAAAAATGAAAATGCCAAAGCAGAGAAGCTCCAGATGAAGTCTTCAAATGGAGGGAAAACCAGAATGGACCTCTGGAATGCACATGCATGAATATGCAAAACAACAACACGGTGCAATGCAAAGCAGACCATGAGTCATTAATGACTCTCGATAATCAGGCCGCGGCGCTGCAAGGGCGATAATCATCGGCCGCCTGCTCTCCAAGTGATAAGCTAATCAGCCGTTCGTCTCCAGCGAGCCGACAAGGGGACTCATCATGGCTGACATTTCAGAGCAGGATGGAGCCCAAAGAGCCCAGCCTCCGAGGAGAGAGGGCACCTGAAGTGACTTAATTATCACTGCTGCAGAAGGAGATCCACTCAACCCTGTTCTACACTTTTTTTTTAACTCAAGGTTAACCTGGTTCTTCCAACATTATGGTTTCTGTGCTGCATTAACGTGTGTTTCAGGGAGCGAGTAAGAACAGGAGACTGAACGGTTTCGGTTTTATTTGTGTCATTCAGGTGTATCAAAACAAAGAATATCAGAGGTGTGATCACACAAACATAAACCTTTAGTATTTCTGCTGTATCTAATCATATCATCACCATGTCCGTCACAGATCTGTTGGGAAACGGCAGAAACAGAAAATTCTGCTGAAAACGGCTTCAGATGCCAGGAAAAACCAACGTTTGCGTTCACCTGCACCTCCTGCGGCTGTGGTGGGTGAAATGAGCGCCCAGGATTTCTCCTCCTCCAACAAGACAGTTGTGTTGTTGCACGCTCAAATTAAATCATAACCTGTGGGGATGCTGTCACAATAATCTGACAGCTCTCAGACAACCGGATGTAGCCGGCGTCTCAGCCGAGCGGCTGTCATCCTTCCACCAACCTGTGCAGCCCAGCCTGCAGCAGCATCACAGCCCTCATGCTCTTCACAAGCACGAGGAGGAAGGCTGGGTTCACAGCGAGTTCCCCATCAAGGTCGAACCTTCACCCAGGAAAGAGAAGCGTTGGTCGGCGCTCCTCATGCAGCAGATGCTGCTGCTAAACGCAGCCCTGAAATATCCTGCCCTCCCAGCCGCTCTGATCTCTGAGGCGCGCCTCGGAGGAGCGACAGCGTGAGAGATGACACGGCTCCAATATGACCCATCTTCTGTTTCCTCTGTGACAATTCAGGGACAGCTCTGACAGACGATACGAGTTACACCCAGGTGGAAGCAACAGTCGGGGCAGATTTCTGCTGACGCTGAGCAGGAAAACAGATTTTTATGCCAATATGTTCAGCGTGACTGGCTGCTGCTGGAAACGCTGCAGCTGGCTGCAGGAAGCGGAGGAAACACTGAAAACCTGACTAGTTTCAGTCAAGATGCATTGATTAGACTTTAACAGGGAAAACAGTTTTCTGCTTTTATTCTGAAGGGAGAAAACACAAGCAGGCTTTTGTTTCAGCTGCTTGGATTCAATAACTGACCATGAAGGGAAACTGAGCTGCAGGAACTTCGATAGGCTGTACTTTGGAATCCAACATGAAATAAATACAAACAAGATTTTCCCAATTATGCATGAGTGGACGTGTCCAACCGTTATGATTTTACATTTGACTCAACACGTAACACTTCGATGATAAATCCACAAAGAGATTTGTTCAGTATTTTGTCAGCGAATGAGAAAAAGCGTCAGATTTTGATCCCTATCTGATTGGCTCTTTACCAAGTTTCAACAACAACAGTGCCATGTTATTCTACAGAAATGTGCAGTGGGGTTGAAATATTGCAGAAAAACATTTAAGGAAGCCAAGGAGGTTTTATACTGGTGGACAAATGTACTGCTTCCCAGTAAAAATGTGAAAACATTTTTTTTTTTTACTGCAGTAGCATAACGACTGACTGAAATATTTCAGAAAATTCAACCTTAACTTTCAGGTTTGGTTGTTTTTTTTCCCACTGAACTGAGACAGAAATGGAATAATATTGACTTTAAGATGGCTGAATGATTTCTGTTGATTCTAACATGTTTCAGATCAACGCTGACAGACTCGGCTTGTTTCAGATCTCTGGCTGACCCGACATTGCTGCCTTGCAGTTAGAAGGTCTTGGGTTCAAATCCCAACCACAAGCACAACTGTTAGGTAAATTGGCCTCTCAAGATTACAATTAGGAGTGTGTGCGCATGTGTGTGTGCGTGTGCATGTGTGTGTGTGTGTGCGCGTGTGCGCGCGTGTGTGTGTGCGTGCGTGCGTGTGTGTGTATGCGTGTGTGTGTGTGTGTGTGTGTGCGTGTGTGTGTGTGTGCATGCGTGTGCGTGTGTGTGTGTATTGGTCCATAGTGGACCACGCCTCTCCTCTGATCAATGATGCAGATAAACACCAAACATTCCCATGACCCTGAGACGATGAGCAGATGATGGATGATCTCTCAGCCCCACAGCATCACAGATCCTCCACCATACTTCGGAGGCATGTGGTTCGTTATTAAAATTTAATATTTCTCTTTGCACAACTCCCAAACAACCTATAGACAAGCACAAGGCGCCGGTTTTTGAGGGTTTTTTTGTTGTTTTTTTAAACCTTCCTTACCAGTGTTTTCTCATATTTCCCATTTTTATTGGTGGTCAAGCAAAAAACAGGAAGTCATGGAGAACTGATGAGAGGTTTGACTCTGAACATGTTTTAAATGAACCTAAGTTGATCATTCTGTGCAGAATCAAAGGTTTCTGAGTTTCTCACTGAGATTTTCCATCACTATAAAAGTTTGATTCATTTTAAGGTTTTTAAAACGTCTTCACCAGGAGGGCCAGCAAATGTTGCCTGGATCTGTAATGCTGTGCATGGCTTTCAATGATTCAGATATCCTGTAATTAAAGCTAAAATTATTGGTCATTATTGATGCATTAAGGCGCCACAGGATTCATTTCTAACGTTTCTTTGACTGTTTTTGGCGCGTAGCAGCAGAACGGCTGATAATCGGTCATTACTGGTGCAGCTGAAGCAGGAAAACCAAAGTGACCCTCTCCACGTCTCTGCCTGTTTCACTGAACGATTCACGGTGAGATTGTGCAGATATGGAGCATTTTGCATGAACCACCTATGGCATTTTCATATACTATGATCGTGCATTTCCTTTAATTAACCACTTAATTATTAAAGCGGGATTTCTATAGAGAAGCCAGTAGAAGCGCAGCTCCCCATCGTCACCCTGTTGCTCCGGTTTCCAGCATTGTTCTAACAATCAGCTGCTGTCCGGTTTGACCGCACACGCGTCTCCCTCTGCAGGTAAACACAGACTGCAGGTCAGCCGTGCATGGAGGGGTTTGTAGAGGCTCAGAGGGGATTAGGTTTCCTGAGCAGTCACCTGCCGACGGAAGCAGCCAGGAATTAGGACAAAAACCACGCCACGCCTCGCATGTCAAGACCCCAGCTGAAACTCAGCTGCGACCTGGTGGAGGGAAAGCGGGATCAGAAACTTTTACAGTCAGACATCAGTCAGTCGGAGCGGAGACGTGACTGTGAACATGAGCGGGGAATGCGCGGCTGGAAAGTCGGAAGATCAGCCGTGATCCAGGACGCGCGGCGCAGGAGGACTCAGCCTCCGCTGGCACCCAGCTTGGCTCGGCTCGGTTCGGTTCTGCTTACCTTGAGCAGCCAGAATGATCAGCGTTGCCACCATCCAGGCGTTCCGCCCCGGAGAGCGCGGGCAGCGCGCTGCGTAATCTCTCGCCATTCTTCTGCACTGGCGGTAAAAATCCAGAACACCGAGGTGTGCCAAGACCGGACTCCGAGTTATTCCTCCGGCAGCCCGCTCACAAACTTAAAACTCAGTTCAGATCGCCTGCTTTCAAACTAGTCAACTTCTCTCTCTCCTCCTCCTTTCCTCCCGCAGCTCAGCGCGTCCTCCTCCCGATTCCGGACCGAGCGCAGATCCTCTCAGAGTCTTAACGACAGGCAGGAGCGCGACCCCTCCCCCGTGTGGCCCGGCCGCAGTGCGCACAGGTAGCCCGCGGCGGGTGCGTGTCTGGCGGATAGCGATGAGAGCAGCAGGCGGAGAACAAAGTGTGGACGGAGTGTGAGAGAGTCGCAGGAGCTCCGTGGGTTTGATGCGCAGAGCTGAGTGGGGAACATCCGAGTGATGTCAGCAGAGCGTCACCAAGAGGACTTCAGCCGAAAAGCGGAGAGGAGAGGAGAGGGAACATGTCTGCGTCCTCTGAGCTGCTCAGGTGGAGATTCTCATCATCACTGAGAAAATGTTTGGCTGATTAACCGCAGACGTAATGATTTATTCAGCTAAACGGAAATCCAGAACAGATGCCAGCTGAAATATTTTCTTCTCAACCCTCCTTTGTTTTTCAGTCCTACTTGGTCTTAATTTCCAGACAAAATTTAATTTTGCAGACTCGGTTTTCCATACAAAGCAAAATTATCACAAAAAATAATGCACAAGTACCTTGTTTAAAAATACAACATGGATATATTTTATGTTTTAATTATAGTTGGAAAGGAAATAAAACTGGCAGGACAAACCAAATAAAACTGGGATCACTGGTGCGTGTCCAGTTGTTCTGGTCAAACTGGAGCTGACATGGCTGAAAGGTTTAAGCTCATAAACCTGATTTATTAATCCTTTTTACTCTGAAACTAAACAGATTGTTCCTATTAAAATGGTTTTGCTTGTAAAAGTTTTGAGGTTGGGACATTTTGTATCTTTAAAAGGGATTTTTTTGGGGCAAAAACATCCAAAATATTAACCTGCTGTAGAACTCCCTCATCCCTCCCTTTTCTGCTCAGGGTCACCCGTTGACCTCGTCACTGGACATGCTTTAACATTTTCTACTCTCTGCAGAGTTTACATTTTGATGTTGTGTGAACCTCAGGGCATGGAGGCGAGGAGGAAGACCCTCAAATGACCTGATGAAGATCAGGGGACCTTTAACCTGCATGTTTCCAGACTGAATGAAGGTCAAAAGAGTGATGTTCTCTATATTCATTTATTTTATCTTTGTCTTGAGAGAAATCAACACAACTTTTCCATTCCTCTATCAGTTTGGGAAATAAGTTGTTTAAAGCTTCCTGGTGTCTTTTTATTACTTCCAAGATTAGTAATTTTATAGAGTACATATTTTAATTTTAAATTAGGAACAGAGGTCCAATAAAGCTGTTGTATTTGGTCACCAAATGTCCTGCAGAAAACAAATCCATGAACTTCAGAAATGATCTTCCATGCAGAACTGAAATGAAAAGCCCAGGATCTAAAAACACGATCGCCTCTAAAAGCTACATTAAGATTCAGATGGTTGGGATTTTATTATTGTACATTAAAGGGCCTTCTGAACTTTGATCCTCAAGTTAAAGTTCATGCAGTTCGCAGGTTTATCAGTAACAAAATACTGACAGTCTGGGATTCTGATTTTTCTTGGTTTATTTCAAAATAAAACATTTTAGGGATAAAAATGCTGTTTTTAATAACCTCTCATTATGTTCTCAGACTACTGCCAGGCTTTCCAGGAAGCAGCTTGTACTTTATATTTGACCACCAAAGAGCAAAGTGGTCACTTAAAGTATTTTATCGTTGCACATAATTGTGTTGTTTCGGTCATCTAAGACGAAGTTAACATCCCTCTTATCCCTGCTTGAGCTTTCGAAGAATCACCGAAAAGTTTCCTAAAAAGATGCTTTGATGTTTGTAGAAACCTTGGCAAAGGCAACGTAAGCAGAGATAAACCCGTCCGCGCTCAGAAGACAATGAGCTGGTTAAAAATAGGCTTATGGGATAAAAATGAACTAATTAGTCATAAATTCAAAAGAGTATAATCCAGCACAAATCCAATGAAATGGGATGGATAAATAATTTTCCTTTAAATGTCAGGAGACGATAGAAATATACTTAGTTCTGTTTATTTTTACAGCCTCAGCAGACAATTGAAAAGCCCGTTATAAAGCCTCATCTCATATTTAAGAGCCTATTTTATATTTAGCCTTCAAAGATGCTAATGATCCTTCAGAGAAGATCTCAGACTCTTGTCCCAGCACAGCTTTGTTCTTGTGGCACCAACGCAAAGTTAAAGTCTGCAGAAAAGAAAAGTAAATCTAAAAAGTATTCAGAGCCCTGAGTGTCTGGAGCTGGAGAAAAATTTGATTTTTATGTTTTTGAGCAAAAGAGAAAATGAGGTAAATACACAAAGTCATGTTTGCAGTTTGCAGTAAGTAATATTTGGTGAAAAACTTAAACACAGATCGCATTAAATCAGCAGCCAGCAAAACTTTAAGTACAATTCAGAGAAGTTTTCCATTCAAACTGATGAAGTTTGAACCATTTTGTGAAAAAGAACAAACAAAAAATGTTCTCTAGATGAGCAAAGGAAGTGGAAATATATCCCAAAAAGATTTAATTAACTTGGCAAGTTGTAATACAGATGCACACATAAAATCTCATTACCTTTATAATTTTTTGTTTGTAACATGACAAATTGTGTTAATTTTCAAGTAATATGAACGTTTTAGTAAGAAAACATAACATTCAACAATCAAATTAAGTCACATTCTTCAACATCTGTCATCTTTTATGGATCTTAATTAAAAATGTTGGATTGTTTGGTGGATTTTTAGAGAAATAAAGCCTTAACATTGTCACACTGGAGGTCAACTTCTGTTGTTGGTAATATTCTGGTTTCTGTTTTCGTTGCTGCTGCATCAGGTACCACAAATCTTCAGTTTTTTGAAATCAGAAACAATCCCTGGATGCATGTTGTGCCTCCTGATGATGATTCTGGCATGGAAGCAGGAACAGTTGGAGAAGGAGCAGCTGTCAGAGCGTGTGGGGGCAGCGGAGGGTCTCAGTCTCCAGATGGATGGGCCTTTTGTTCAGAAACGTTTTTTAAAGTCAGAAACGTTCCAAACACACACAAGTTGGAAATAAACAAATTGAAATCCTCCTGCTGTTTATGACGATAAGAGAACGTCTTTGAAGACGACTGAGGCACTTTTTACGTTCGTCTTTAAATAAGTTGAAGGAGATTAACTGAGAATCCTATTTTGTTCACGAATTGTGGAGATGAGGCAGAATTTGATGGTTTAGTCGTCGCTCAGTCTGTAAAAATCAAAACTACGTGGAGAAATCATTTCAACAGCATCAAGGGGAAATGGGAAATGTTTATGTGAACAAATACAGTAATCAGGCAGAAAGTTTTTGGCTGAAATTCAGAGCCTTAGACACCATAAAATAAAATGTGGACAAAGCGTAGATCAGCTGACTCCCGTCCACACTGAAGGTCATGACCTAAAGATACGACAGCACGTAAGGGCCAGTGTGGAAAAAAAAACAATAAATTTCCACCAAAAAAACTGAAATTAAACTAAAAAAATATTCCAGAAAAAAAAACTTGACATTTGAAACTCCAAGAAAGTTCTAATCTGTGTGTGGACTGGCTGTGGGATCCAGTCAGAAACACTAACAGGACCAAATATTCACACCACAGTCCAGCCATTTTTCTCATATTATCCATTTCTGCTCAAACTATTATAACACCAAGCCTTTCTGTGAAGTTTTTATTCAGATTACAAAGCGTACTTGCCTTGCCTCAGTTGCAAAGATCAGTCAGTGAACATGATTAATAGTTGAAGCAGAATTATGGATGTAAGATTCAGGAGAACATGCAGAAACTGATAACCGGAACTAACTGTGCATCCGTCTTCACTTTGACCACATTAAGATGAAGAAAGACCCAAAGGGAGGGCTGGTTATTAACTTTTGGTTATCCCCAAATAATTTTGGCAATATCCTTAAATTGAAATACTGAATCAGAATCTTGTTGGAGACATGTTGAATCTCTTTAAAGATAATAAATCTTTAATAAAACATTGTTTACGGAGTCCAAAGTGTTTTATTATCGTTTTATTGAAACTGTTCTCATCTTTTCTTTTATCTGCTGCTGTGAGTCTCTAAATGTCAAACAGAAACATCACCTTCAGGCTATTTTAAAACGTAGTAAAATTGCTCCATCTTCCTTTTAGGACCTTGGTGCATCAGGTCAGGTCGTGGAAGAAAACCCGATCTATCGAGCTTTACACTGAGAAATAACTGCTTTGGTCCAATCAGGGCACAGATGTTCCCCGAACCAAAGCAGAACTAATCTGGCCAGAAAGTCAAATTTACCATCAGTTATGAGTTTTCTAGACTTCAGAGTGTAACTTTGTGTATGTTGTGAGTTTATGTTGCTGTTCTGCTGTAAAACAAACGACCCCTCTGGGATAATAAGGACACCTTCAAATTTAAACCTTGAAAGCACAAAGCAAACCAAACCTGAGTATTCATGTTATAGGAAATGTTTGGAAAATAACAATTTTATAAGATTATTCAAGTTAAAACTGTGAATCACACTGGATGATTCTTTTAATAATTGGTGTTTTATTGCATGAAGTATTTGATCACCTATCATCAAGTTGTATTCTGACTCAGACATGTTAGTTCATCTTTAAGCCCTCATGTCTTCCACTCATTACCTGTATAAAGACCCGTTTCCCCACATTCAGTCAGACTCCAGCCTCTCCACCAAGTCCAAAGAGTCGTCTGCAAAAACCAGGAGTAAAAACTGTAGATCTGCACAGAACCGGGTTGTTCTACAGGACAGTCAGTCAGTTTGATGACAGGAATATCTGACCTCTACAGCTGTAAGTGAAGATTTCTATACCAGATGGTGAGTTTATTTTTCCCACTGTATCAAACGTTAAATATGAAGTCATTCTTAAAAAATCATACAATGTGATTTATCAGATTCTGTCACAGACCTCTCCATTGTTTACAGGTGAGAAAACTTGAATCTGCTGCGTATCAAATACTTATTTGCCCCACTAAGTGGAGTTATGGTGGGCCAGGCGCTCAGACTGCCTCCATGTCACAGATGAACATAAAAATGTTCTCTAAAATAACAATTAAAGTCAAGAAAACCGCAGAATAGTCAAATCCAGATTGTTCATTAAAGCAGCAAGTCATCTGTTTTCATTTTACATCCTTCTTCTCGTCGTCAGCTGTTAAAGCCATCGGATCGCTGTGTTCTCCAAGGAGAACAAACTCCACCCTCGTCACTTTAACACTTCTACCTGGGTCACCCGCCAGCCGGCTGTTAGGAAGCAGACCCATTAACTGCTCAGAACCTCTCAGCAGAACCCAGCTTCACTAAACCAGCCGTCACTGTAATGGGCATTATGGGCCACTAAAGTTTTAACAGGTGGAGTCCAGTCCGGAGGCCCCGAATCCCAACACGGAAACAGAAGAAAATTAGGAGTTTCATCCCTAGAGACTCTTAATGTAACTCCAAACCACAAACAACACTGACGATGTCAATTTAATGAATTGCAAAAACATTCTTCATCCCTAAACCCATTGATCTTTTGCTAAACACAAACAAGGTTTTCTGTTCCCCCTTTCGGTGCTTACAGAGCTGCCTTGCCCTCCATTCGGTTGCAGAACTCCCGCAGTACCTCATTCTAAAACCAGCAATCACGGTTTGAAACCCCCTCATCATGTGAAACTACCACCTGCCTGCTCCACCTACAGTTGCAGTGCAACACTCTCTGCTTTAGTGTTTCTGAATAAAAGAAAAGCCTCCCTCTGCCTCTGTGCACCTTCAGCATTCAGACCAGCCAAAAAAACAAACACAAATCTTCCGTTTGGAGAGCGAGCTCTCCTCCCTCCTGCCTCTGAAGCCTTCCCAGCTTCGCTTCCACCATTCTGCAGGGTGGTGGCCTCAGCCACCCACCTCTCCATTATCACCTCATTAGTGGGTTTCAAACTGGCCCACCCCCTATTTTGGCTCCAACCTCAATCAGCCCATTAATCACAGCAGAGCAGAGAATCCTTCCGTCCTCTGAAAGCTCGCTGTGTACTCTGCCGGTCCCCGCTGTGCGTGCATGCATACATGTGTGTGTTTGTGAGCGTGTGTGTGCTGGTGCATACAAATGATCCGGTTACATCCCGCCATCTGTTGACTCCTGACAGTAATGCTCCTGCATCGACATGCATCATGTTCATGATGTTCCCTGGCTCTCTGTTCATCCTTATCTAGAAGTTATTGCTGTGAAAACACCGAGGAGGATGCCATTTTATTTTCTGAACAGGAATTCATTTCAGCACAACTGCTTTTTTTAACTGAAGCCCTCCTTCTTCAGCAGCAGTCTGTGCAGATAAAGTTTGCAGAGACGGAAAGCTTGCAGGAATAAATATGTGAGGGAATGTTTCCTCTGTGCAACCACTGGAAACCCTCAGACATAAAAACATGGATGTAGAATAAATTAGTATTCCAGTAAAACTCATTGTTTCTATTTGCAATTAAGTCTTCAAGTTTCTTTAGTTATTAGGCACTTAAACTAATCTGACATACCACACATGTTTTCACAGTGTACTGTAATGAAAATGGAAGTGCACCATCAAAACATGTCAGGTTCTCTGCAGAGAAAGTCATTTAAGTGTTGAATAACAAAAAACTACGAATAAATCAATCCATTATCCCATCAGGCCAATTTCACAATCAAAATGTTAGAAAAATCTTATATTCATTGGTGGGTTAAAAAAAAAACAAACATTAAATTATACTTTGTTTATTATTATTTCCACAATTACTGGTACCCCGTAAGTCCTATAAACAAAATAATTTTCAAATGTACAAACGTGAGTAATTCAGAACTTCTATAATATAAAATGATAATTACTGGGAAAGACAGGAGAACATCTCATTCATGTTTGTGTTCCAAGCCAGAAAATGGCTGCTAGATTAAACTCCACATATCTAGAGTCAGAGAAACAACAAATGATAATATGGTTTAATAAATTAAAATAAACTAATGAATCTCATCATTTCCAAGAGCTTTTTCTATCACGACAACTGTCAAAGTTAGTGTATACTTTGATTTCAACATAAACACAGCCATTCTGTGACGTCCTCAGAGGTTTGCTAGACAATAATCATGAAGACCAAAAACATCCAGCAGAAAGGTCAAGGAGAAAGCTGAAGAATTTTACAGCAGGATTTGGTTCTTAAACTAAATCCAGAACTTTCAACATCTCAGATTCTGTTCAGTCTTCTGAACACGAGGAGGATGAAGCAACTAGACCTACAAAGACACAAACATCAACCTTCAACAGGGTTCAACCTACGAACAACAAACCTGTTAACCAGGCAATTCACAAGTACAGCTCTATGGAAGAGTGGAAAGAACAGGGTCAGGTAGAATGGTTCTCCTTGGACTAGACCAAAAAAAGCAAAACTATTTGACTTGAATGAAAAAACTAAGTGTAGCTCATCACAGGGGTGGCTCCAGGCTTTGTGTCTGATCTGCAGTAAGGACAAGGAAAGGTTGATGGGAAACTGTCGTCCATCCATAACCCAGCAGCACCATCATAACCCTCATTACCAGGTTTTAACCGAAAAGGTGCCTTTCAGTTTGAAATTTGCTGCTCTGACATTTAGGGAGACTGGTCAGTAATGGTCAACGGTGGAGCACAGAGAGAGTCGGGTCAACGTGTTGTTAGCACCACTGAACACCTGATCTACGGGTCACATCAGCCTCAGCAGCATCAGAGAGCAGCTGCCTTTTATTCCTCTCTGCTCTGAGAACTAAAGACTTTGGAATAATATCAAAATCATTTTGCCAGGAGGGGAAAAGCAAAGAAATCTCAAGGATAAAATAGTGAATCCTCCAAGCTTTACATCCTTACTGTAATTCTTACAACTCCAACAGCGTGCTGCAAATGGAAACTATAGAGTTAGGTTTCAGTGGGTAGAAAATGAAAAGGAAGAGTGGGAGTTACAATAAATTACAATTCTCTCTGAGGAAGGGATGACTGCGGTAATCAGAGGTTCTCAACCAGAGGTCCCAGGACTCTGAGGGAGACGACGGAAATTCACAGGCGGTGCGACGGTTTCTGCAACCGACACATGCAAAGATCTTAAAACTTTGATTTACATATGCACAAGGAAAAATCTCTGAACATTAAATCATGAAGCCCTGCAGGTATGAGCAAATTTGGAAATGAGTTTTATGACATTTAAGGAAGCATAAACAATGTTTGTCTCCTGATACAAGACACAGACTGAGCAAACTGTCCACAGTGACGAGCATGCTCGGTGAAGTCAAGGATACTGGTGGTGGCAGCATCATGCTGTGGGGCTGCATCACAGCCAGTTTTAACGGCATATTCCAGAAAGTGAAAAGAAGAGTGAGGATGGACTTCCTTCAAATTACTGTAGATGGCTGAAACCTGGGCATGCGCTTCAACATGTGGGCGACTGTGGCTGTGTGGGTAGAGTGGTCGTCTTGCGATCGCAAGGTTGGAGGTTCGATTCCAACTTCCTCCTGCCACATGTCGATGTGCCCTTGGGCAAGGCACTTAACCCCAAATTGCCTACCGAGCTGCGTGAATAATTGTGTGAGCGTTTGTGAGTGCGAATGGGTGAATGTGACTCTAGTGTAAAGCGCTTTGAGTGAACAGAAATGATTGGATAAAGCGCTATATAAGTTCAGTCAATTTACCAAAACAATGATCCTGAACACATCCAACACACTTTCAAAATCTATAAAGTTGGGACTTTCCTTCTCTGAGCATCGGCCTTGTAGAAAGCTTGACTGATCTGTGATAAGAAACAAGACAATGGAAATTAGCATTTCTGCCAAGAAAAGTCTTTGGATGTAGAGATCATTTGGTATGAAATTCGCTTAAAATGCATTTACATCATCTAAATTGTTTAAAGTATATATTTGAAAGTCTGATTTTAATTAAATTCATCCTCACCAATGACTAAAACTATTCATAGAGAGAAAAGTCTCATATTTGATGTGCCTGGTTTCTTTATAAGCCGTTATGTAGACCAACTTCCTGGTGGCGTTCTCTCCACATCCTTACTGCTCAGGGCTGACCAGGTTCAAAAGTAAAACGTAGAAGACAAACAAGTGAGGGCAAGTTTTGAACCAGCAACGTTTCACTTCAGGGTCCACGAAAAGTCTCAGCCTAACATGCTCCACCAACTGAGCTCTGACTGCAGCACAGAGCTATAAAAAGAGCCGGGACTCCAAACAGCCGGACCACAGAGCGCAGGAAGAACGTGGAGCGTCTGACCGATCGTGTTTTGACATCATGCAGATGACCCGGTGTGTGTTCTGAGTTTATCTGGGGAAAACATTGCAGCTCTGAGGAAAACACACGAGTCTGCAAGACAGACTGGCATTCTGCTGAAACCTTAACCTTTGGTACTTTAACAAGCAACAACGACCTGCAACACGACCGCGTGGAAACAGAACTCTGATGGATGAGACTCTTCCTCACCGGACACAAAGTGTTTCTGGATCATTTGGCCCAACAAGTTAATGGCTTAGCAGTGAGAGGAAGTGTAAATCTGAGCTGATGCAGGTGTTTGGATCAGAACCCAGAAACATTAACGGAGAAGACTTCAGCGAATGAAACAAGAGGCAGAGAATGACTCAAACACACTATGTAGGTCAGGTAATTGCAGCTGTAATCTCCATCTTGCGCAACAAAATATTAATATCCGTCCCATTAGTCTCAAAGGTGGCCCAGAGGCATTTACCGTCACCAACAGGTCAGACTCATTAGGATCTCAAAAACGCAGCGCTACGTCAACAGGACACCCAGCGCAGGTTTACTGGAGCGGTCTGCTGACATTATGCACACGCAGCCTAAAAGTCTAAAACACTCGTAATATGTTTGAAACCATCAGAGGACTGGCACATAATCTGTTTTGGCTCTGAAATGCAAAAAAAGGCCACATAAATGCAATTTGGGGGAAATTTGTGTGACATAAATAATGAGTAAGCTCTGGCTCCAGGCCTGTTTGGCCCCGAAGAGCCAACTGCGCAAATTAATTCCTCCTGCTATAATGATGTTGTAAACAAAATCTGAATCAGTTTGAATCAGCTTAGATGCCAAGAGCTGCAAGTTTTTAAGTAATTTCCCATCAGTCACACTGAATCAGAGACTCACCAGCCCCTGTGCATGTAGAAACACACCAACACGGTGCAAAGGGATACGAGGAGGAAAAAAGTTCAGTTAGTTAAAAAAAACAAAAAAGAAGTTTGTGTCGGGCTTTGGGTGTAAAAGTGTGGACCGAGGACCCTTTGTGGCCCTCAGAATGAAATTTTATGGACACGATGCAACCTGTAGAAAGAACATACTGATAAATCTAAAATAATGTTTAGGAGGAAATTTTCCCAGATTTAAGGTGTTTCTAAGTAAATACAGACAAATTAAAGTCATTTTAAAGTGGAAGATGTTAGATTCAGTGAAAAGTGTCCTAAACTACATGTTTCTCTTTACCTTTAGACAGAGCAGGAGTATAAACTTCCAGTGACTTTTGCTGAAAGGCAGACGTGAGAGAACCCAGTCATTAAATTCTTATGGGTTTGGACTAATTACAGAAAGCATCTTTGAAAACAGAGACGCCTAGATCATGTTCTCAAACCTGAGATGAGAAAATTTGTTCCAGAACAAAAACCCAGGATGTAATTAACCAGATTCTTTGTCTTCTAAAATCTTACACTACATTTCAAATATTACATTTAAAAGAGAGAAGAGAAAGTGTTCATTTATGTATTTAAATCTTTGCTTTTAAGTTTAGACACCATTATAGTCTTGCAGCCCAAGCTCAGCTGTTCTCTTGACCCACATTCTGGGTAGAACTTTTTGTTTAAAGGGATATTTCTGATTGTCTTTGAGGAGTGATTCTATGACGTGATCAGTAATTGAACCCTGAGCTGAGGGACAGAATGTGAGATGTAACACAGATGTGTAATCCTCCGAACCAGAGTTTTCTCCAAAATCACAAAAAAATAAAAATAAAAAACTAATTCAACCCAGCTGTTCAGGAACTAAACAGTCTGAGGTCAGACATCACCTCCAGCCTGTTCCAGGAGGCAGAAACCTCCACCAGCAGTGAGCGATCATCAGTATTACAAGCTGATCATCCTGCACCAGTTCATCTGTTTCTTTTTTTCTCAAACCTCCAGTCAGTTGTGACAGAAGCTGTTACAAAGGCAATGACCACAACATTTACACTTAGTTTTATAGCATCAAATTAAAGTATGAATACCTACAAGGTGTCCAAGTCCAAAGTAAGGAGCACTTCATACATTTTCCTGGTTTACTCACTGTGGGTTATTAATGTGAAGGACCACTGACTGATGATTTGGACGTTTGAGCAGAAAAATACAAATTTGAAAGAAAACTCATTCACCTCCTAACCTTTCTATTAATCTCTGCTTTAAGTTTGCGGCAGCTTCTTTTCTCTCAAAGCTCATTTCAGTGAGGACGTTCCTCGAGGGAGTTGAACTTTTGTACATGAACCACTTTTGAGTCAAATGAGGGTCAAAAGTTCAGATTTGAGATTCGCAAAAGCCTAAAGAGCTAAGAAGTGGTGTTTTAAACATTAGAGAGGGGAGCAGCTTCTGGCTGTAAACAGACTCAGAGAACGAGAAGTCAGCTCCGTCTACATCATAAATTATTCCAGATAAAGTTGAAACCCATAATCATGTCGTATTGAACTGCTCCTTTTCAGGTCAAACTCACATAAAGGAATAAAAAGAACCCCTGTGAATGTTTGGTCTGTTTCTCTTTGCATCCATGATGTCAGGTTGGATGCAGGTCAGTCTGGGTCGTTAATCATCTCTCCTCCCCGACATGCATCACTCCATCCACCCATTCCTTGATCTCTCCTCCATACATCTCCAGGCCTTCGTCTGTCATTCCAGACAGCAAAATAAATCACCTCTTACATCATGACAGCTCAACACCTACACAGTGATTTGCTCCTTGGATCACTGGCTTCATTGAAATTAGCGAGAAGATATAAGTTTCACATTTAAATGCCTTCACAGTTGAAAGGTTTCATTTGCATGCAGGTTTGTGTATGTTTTAGAGCAAGAGGAGGTTGTGATGGAGGGATAAATGGATGGGTGAACGGATGAAGAGAGTCTTAAAAATAAATAAAAAGGAGAGGCAGCTGCTCAGTGGATAATCTTTCAGCTTCTAACCACAGAGGATCGGAGGGTTAGAGGTGCCTGCCAGTCATCCTGCGGAGTCCCCACTGAGGTAACCCGGGTTATGGGCTTTCAGAGGAGGGGGAGGCTAGTTACTGGAGGAAGTTCAGAGACAGTCTGCTTTCAGAGAGAATTGCATCCTCTGAAAAAATAAATAAATCTCTTTCTGAACTGAAACACAAAAAACAAAAAGAACATCAGGCTCTTCCAACTGCAAGGACAAAGAAGGAGAGGGAGACGTCTCCGATTCCAAAGGAGCGACTCGGATAACTGCAGCACTTGAAGCTTTTAGTGTCCACTCAAGGAAAATGTCACATGTCCAAATAAATCGCCTGTTTTATGTGTCTGCACTGATCAGAGCTTAAATGTGCCTGAGCAGCAAAGAAAGATGATATTCGCGGCGGCGTCTCTCCAGGTTTCCAGTTTTCATGTTTCCTGTGCGTCTGTGTTTGTAACATAAAGCTGTGAGCAAAATCTCATGAGCAACAATTGAAAACTTTATTAAAACCAGTTTGAGTTATTCAGCACCCAGATCACCAGACAGCAGGGTTTCCTAAACTCTTCATGACGAGTGAGGCTAATTAGAGTCACAGATTTGTTGTGAGTACAGACAAGCCGGTGGACAAATACCATAAGAGTTGGTCAGAGCATTAATTCTACATTGCTTAGGGATGCAGACATACACAGAGGGCAGAAAGCACCGTATCTGGACGATAAATCCAGGAAACAGTCTTTAACCTTTGAAGAAGGTTGTCCAGTAAGAAAGAAAATATACATTTACAAATGACTTCTACAAGAACAGACTACATGAGACCAAAATACTAAAAGTTATTTCTAGTTTTGGGTTTGAAGCTTTTTAGCAACACTAGGCAGTTAGGGAATGGAAATGAGCAACACTAGTAGGAATAAAAGCTTCTGGAACCGTACATTTAAGAACTTTTCTGTTTTTAAAACAGTGATAAACAACCAATGGTTGTTTAAAACATTTGACTAAATTCCAAAGTCTTGCATTAACAGAATCAATGAAATAAACTCAATGTGATTAAATTTAGACCGCTGGTAGATGCAATCTTGAAACTAATAACCTGCAATTGACAGCAACACATAATATTTGTTTTTATCACAATTTGATTTAATCCCAGTCTTAGAGCCCTGGATCAGTTAGTTTCTGTTAGGGACAACGATGAGTTGTTTTATAAAGCAGATATCTGAGGCCGCTGACTCTGAATGTTCACATTAATATGAAAACAGGTGGAAAACAGAAGCAGAGAAAAAGCAGGATGAAAGCTGAAGATGAAAAAATAATGACTATGCTCATTGCAGCTCCGTTTCTACCGCAGGTGTCAGCCGCAGAAGATCAGACGTTTCAGGCTTAATCTCTCTTCAACAATCAGACTCAAATCCTCTTGCATTAAATAAGGAACACAGGATGAATATTAAAAAAGTGTCTCAAATATGACTACCATGTTTAGCTTTGGTGGGTCTGCCTCACCTGGGCGGGGGGGGAGGGGGGGGGGGGGTCACCACCGATCCAGGTTCTCACATGTTGTGGTTTCCTGAAGTAAAACTTCCCTAAAAGTGTTTTTTTCAACCGTGGATTGTTTCTCATCTGTACTTGAGGATTTTTAAACTGGGGCACAAAGTATTGATCGATTTGAAGAGCTGCTAAACTGAGTTCATTTTATGGATTTGCACTAATCCTGGTGAAAGTGGTCCAGTTCCCTTTTAACTGCTTTTGTCAGTGATGCTAACCTGAGGCAACCACATCGTTCTGTTTCCTGTGTGTTTCTGTGAGTCTGCTAATTTAGCCGTTTACCCCGACATAAACCAGGATTAGGACTTAAAATGACCCAGGTTAACAGAAACCGACCACTTGTGATGCGGTATAAAGATCTGAACCCTTAATACCAGTGATTCAGCAACAGACCATCTCCATGTTGCAAGTATTTTTTCCCATTTCAGCCCATCAGACCAGCTCTCTCCAACTCAGTGATAAACTGCTAAGCATGCAGGCAAGTGAACCTGAACTCAGCTTCCCCCAAAATATATGTAAAAAGGATCAAAGCCCAGCACAACATTTTGTTGGTAGCTAAAGTATCTAAAGATGACAAGTGGGTATAAATGACTTGTTTTTTTGTGAACGTCAAGACAAAATGATTTGATTTTAAAGAGTTTTGCTGTTTACATTTTCTTGTCCGCGATTAAACTGGACATCAGTTCAAAGGAAAATCGTTTTCAGTTCTTACAAATAAGCAGAACAGAGGAAAATAATCCACCTGCAGAAACGTGTCAAATACTGAATTACTCTCAAATCTATGGAAAAAACAAACAAACAAACATCACTTCCAGCCTGGTTCTGCCTTCATCACAAAGCAGTTCTTCTTAATCTAGAAAGAAATTGTGTCTTAATATAAAAGTAGTTGTCAACAAGCAAGTAAAGCAAATATTGCAGTTGAGGAAAAAGCAGATGGACGCAGGCCGCTCACCCTGGATGACCAAGTTTCATTCTTAGCTGTTGTCTCACATCTCAGCTTCTGGACAGATGGTTTTTTTTATTTAATGGACATCCAGCAGCATGAACAGCAGGTAAGATTTATCACAGTGTCTGCATCTAAAGTCAGTCAAACTGCTCAACTTTTCCCCATCTTTACTACAGATTTCCACTGGGAGAAGATATTTCTGCACCATCAGAAAAAAGGAGCATCTGCTACAAGCAAGACATTTCTGCTGAAAGTCCAGATAAAGTCACAGCATTTGAAATTAGCAGCATTTATCCAAACTACAGTTCATTTCCTCCCAAACATCCAAAACTGAGCAACAGCAGCAGAAAGCTCAGTAATTTGGTTTGCTGCAGGAAAATAACTAAATTATTTGTCCTTCTTCAGCAAACGCAGCTCTTCAAATGGATTTTTTTATAAAATAGCCTGTGTGACACATCTTACATAAAAGCTAATTTTGCTCCACGGTTTCTTGGCAGGGGTCGACTCACCCCCACCAGCAGGTGAGACCACAAAAACAGAGCAGTAAAAAAAAAGCACTCACAGAAGTGAAGGAGCTGCAGAAAATCCAGAATTTCAAGGATGGATCCAAAAGTACTGCTGGATTCAATAGGAACAAACGTCTGGAACCAGTGGAGAAAGAAAACCTGGCAGGAAATAATGACTGAAGGAGCCGTGAGCAGCAGGTGCCAGAGACAATCAGCAACCATAGACCAGGTGTGTGCACGAAGCCGAGTTACACAAATTATAGGAGGAAGGAAAATTTAAGCAAATAACAGAAATGCACCTTAAGTTGGTTTTCCAAACCAGCAATAAAACTCAAAAGAAGAAGCAAAAAAAAGAGACAGAAAATCAATTTAGAGGAACCAAAAGCAAAAATGGCAAAGTTTACTTCAAAAGAACAGAGACAAAAATAACACAAAGGTAATTATTTCTATAAAATTAGATAGAAGTGATCCATCTGAAACAAAAGGTCACTGACAAAACAAACTGAACTTCTCCTTTCATGTCAGGCCTGAGCTGTGAGATGAGCAGTAGGTGTCTAACGAAGCAGCAGCCAGCAGGTCAAAGCATCAACGCGGAGGACACCTCATGCTCGTTAGAGACGCCAGACACTACGAGACACCAGCAGATTAAACACGGGGCTGATGCCTCTCAGCTGTTCTTCAAACCAGCCATATTCTAACAATCGAGCCAAACGTGTCCATCAAAGATCCACAAACAGCTTGAGCTCCATGTTCCCAACGCTGCAGCCAAGTTGTAGCAAAGTAGAACACAAGACCCTCTGACTTCCACCACTCACACACACACACACACACACACACACACACATACACACACACACACACACACACACACACACACACACACACGCAGAAGTTTCTCGATGGAAATGCCAAGCAGCTTGGCAGGAAGCTGACATGAAGCAGTGGAGGCTTGCTATTTTCATTCTGTGGAAAACCCTACGATGATTTAGAAGATGCCTCAGTTTGTTTCGCCAGAGAAAGACACGGAAAACACGGTGTGGGATGTGGCAGACAGTTTATTACCAATCCAAAGCCCTGAGTAGGAGGAATTTGCTGTGCCAATTTTTTGTGGAGAGTTGAGTTCTTTCATGTTGCACGGTTTAATTCTGCCTCTAAGTCATGCTTGTAAGCCCGTAGTCAAGGCCTCTGAAGTGGGAAGTAAGACATGTCATGCATATAAGTGCCCTCATAGTTGCAGGCAGCATTAGCAAACTGTTGCTGAGATCATTTAATATGAGGAAAAACTGGAGACCAAAAAGTAGGAGCCAGTAATGAGCCAAAAGAATTTTAATTATGGGAATACAGAGCCAAGCACAAAGTATTCACGCTCCTTGAACTTGTACACACTTCCTCACATTAAAAGCGAAAAGTACAGCAGAATTAAAAAGCAGAAATAAATTAATAAACTGCTTTTCACATAAAATATGTGGTGAAAACATTCAGCTTCCCTGAGTCAAAGCTTCGTAAATCCAACAAGTTTTTACTCACTTTGCTCATCTGGGGACTGAAATTGTTGCTCATTCTACTTTACATTTGATGAAATATTATATTTATTACTTGTTAATTACTAATAAACCTGACTTTGCAGAAACGCTAAGGGTTAGTCAGTCGTGATGGAGAGCGCCTGTAAACATGTTTTTAAAAGTTTTTGCCACAAATTCTTATGTAAGGGTCTGGACTTTGACTGGGCCGTTTTATAACATACAAATGTTTTGATCCAACCCTCATCTCAGAATCCCTGGAAGGTTTTTGCCCCACTAGAAAGTGAAGATTCACCTCAGCCTCAAGTCATTTGGCGTCATGCATTGTCCAAAGATTTTAATCAACTTCTTTGTCCCTTCAAAATAAAAGCACAGCATGACGCTACCACTAGGTTTTTTTACTGACATGTTGCATTCAATGGGATCTGCAAATCTAATTTACACAAAACATTTTATTAGGCCAAACAGTTCAGTTTTGGTTACACCTTCTTTCACATTTGTTGTGAACACGACTAAGCTAACACATTTGTTGATACTTTCTATTAAAAATAAATGTAGAAAACATGGATTTCTGAATAACTTAAAAATGAGTGATTTCCAAAGCTGATTACTGTGAGGAAAGCTTAAACTCTGGCATCAGGGTGGAAACAGAGACCAAACGATCTGAATGACATTCAACACAAATGAGAAAATTTCAGCTTCTATGAATTTTGATGGTTAATTATGAGTATAAAAGAAAATCTCCATTGTTCTCACTTCTCTGATGAACATTCCCAGGAGGACAGTCATGCTTTTTAAAAGCTGCACCTCTGCAGCAGCAGTTGGTTGAGAAGAAACCGTTTAGTCGCTCGGGAAGAAGATCCGTGCAACATAAATCCCGACTGCGGCGGCAGAGTCCTGCTGGAAACACAGGAGTGTGTTTCTGTGTGACGGGGAAATGTGACTTCATTGAAGTCCAAATGTACAATATTTCAAACCCCAAAGCAGATATTTGCTAAGAAATAAAATGATGCAAGGATGATTTAACCAGTGAGCACATCCTGCTTTCCTCTGCTCATGTCTGGGTTGCGCAGCATATCTGAGCATAAATAGGTAAAAGTCCATTTCACTTTTTATTTTTAAGTATTTTACTTTTTACAGAATGCAAATCTAAAACATCCTCAAGGGGTTGGAGCAACATTTGAGCAGTTTCTCAGGATATAACCATCCTGATACCTGAAGTTATTTTCCTCCCCCAGTGATCTGCGGCCGTCCTCAGCCCGGGTCTCACTGCCATCAGTCAGGGTTGATCCAGGCTGCAGCGGAAAGCCTGGCTTATCGCCGTCCCGGATCTCACCCTCTGGGATGAGGGTTAAGAGAAAACTCGCTCTAAAATTATGTTTTACTTTAGCCTTGAGGTGGGGTCAGGCTTCTCAGATTAGGGTGAAGGCAGCCCATGTGTGTGTGACGGCGCGGTGTGTTTCTGAGGTGAGATGCCCTTCGAAACCAAATGACTGAGTGAGGCACGAGAAACGAGTGATTACTAACCTCCAGGCTCCGTTGTTAAATGTCAGCCTCCTGAGGAACGGGTGCGTCATGCGACCTGGAGACGCTGACATCATCTGATGCTCCAGCGATGTTTAATTTGTCTCTCCAAAATGAGACGTCTCAATTTTGACCCTCAATTTTAAATCAATTATGTGCCTGGATGAACTCTATGCAGGAAACACTAATGCATTGTCCACATTCCTTCAAATTAAAACAGAGTACATCGTCTTCTGTCACTACAATGTTTGGCAATGTTTATGGAATAAAGTGAAAACAAAAAAGAAAAAAGAAATGACTTGAAATGTCACAAATGTAAGAAATTCCATCATAATTTACTGAAAATCCTGTTGTTGTAACTTGTTTACTGCTCATCTAAACAAAGCTTGTTACAATGATTTATACAGCTGAATTAATGTCTCTGTTTCAGTTACTTCAGTCAGTTCTGCAGACTGCAAAATATTTCATGTTGAAGTCTGAATACTATGATTACTGCAAAAACAGTCAGACAAAAAGTTTTATTCAGTTTCAGCTCCCCAACGATTCAGAACCGTTGAGTGAGATTCTGAAGCTAACGTGGCTAAGGTTAGCTTTTACAATGTCTCCACATCCCCAAAATCTTAAAGTCTAAAATCAATATGAAACCAATAAACCAAACCAGAGTAGATTTAGCTCAGCTTTTAGGGCCTTTTTCAATAAAAGCTGACATTTTCTAACTTCCTGTAGAAACTAGCTGTGCGAATGCTGTACAACTAGCACAACTGAGCAATACTTGTTGCTTGTCTTTTTATTTAATCTGGTAAAAACTAAAAGCTTACTGATCCTTTACAGTTTTTATTTATGTTTCTGATGCACTTAGTTTCAGAAACGAACATTTAACAGAATTATGGATGATTTAGAGTTGACTTAAAGAAGAACTGGTTCCTCAATTTATATTAAAAAAAATACATATCAGGTGTATGCAACTCCATCCATCCATCCATCCATTTTCTTGCACCTTTGTCCCTTAGTGGATCGGGAGGGTTGCTGGTGCTAATCTCCAGCTATCGTTTCGGGCAAGAGGCGGGGTCACCCTGGACATGTCGCCAGTCTGTCATAGGGCAACACAGAGACACACAACCATGCACACACACACTCACACCTAGGGGCAATTTGGAGAGGCCAATTAACCTGACAGTCATGTTTTTGGACTGTAGGAGGAAACCGGAGTACCCGGAGAAAACCCACGCATACACAGGGAGAACATGGAGACTCCATGCAGAAAGACCCCAGGCCGGGAATCAAACCCAGAACCTTCTTGCTGCAAGGCAACAGCTCTACCAACTGCGCCACTGTGCAGCTTTCAGTTGTATGCAACTGAAAGCTACAATTTGTGGGTATAGATAAAGTAACTTACTTACAATATAATGCTAAAAAATACCCCAGATGATCAATTAACCAGACTTTTTTTCTATCATATTCTCTCTCTTTCCTCTATTTATCAAGCATTTGGATTTAAATCCAAACCGATATGCCTCGTAACCTCAGAACAACTCAAATTATTCTTCAAGAGAAGCACAAAGAGCCAGAAGAGCACACATGTTGGTAGCACAGCATCAGCATCCAGCTGTGAACAGGTCGGCCTCCTGCTGGGAACAAGCTCTGCAAACTCATCTTGAGTTTCACTTAAAAAAAATAAAGAAATCTAACAAAACCTGGCAAACTTCAATGTGAAAATCTCATCTGTAGAACATTACAAAGTGCAAATTTTCTTCAGGCATAAAGCATTAAATATAAACCACGTGTTTTAATTCCTGCTGAGAGAATAAGTGAAAATTATTTCAGTAAAAATAAACTGCTTTCATTTCCTGCCCCAGATTTTAAAATGTACACAATGACCCGCCGACATGAGAACAAGGTTTTTTGTGATTATTTCTCAGTAGCAAAAATCAATTTTAGAGTTCAAAAGCAATTCTTTTTTTTTTTAATGTAACCTAATCTACACACCTCAACCGCTTAGATTTACATTTTAAAAACACTTCTTGATTTTCAGTCTCCTGAAGAAGACTCTAACTCTGCCTCCCTCTGTGAGAAATTGGTCATTAAACTGATGTTAACATGCAATTGCGCTCTTAGTGCCTGGGGGTCGGAGTTATTATGTGGTCTCAATATGAGGTCGCCTCATGTTAAAGGTTACAAATCAACCTTTTCGTGTGGAAAACTCGTCGAAGTGCTTTTAAAAAACAAATTAAAGCTGTAAATCCTGGAAACGGGAGACGGATGGAGACCATAAACAGATGCGACCTTCTGCTAATAACTGCATGTATCAAAGTACCAACATTCAGACGAGGTAGGATGACCAAAGGCTGATTTTCTGATAGGGTGATGTCCTGTATCCCTCAGCCAGGCTTCAATTAACTGTGCATTCCCAAGAACGCCTTGAGAAAATGAACCAGTTTTAAACTCTGGTCCATAAGATGAGAAACAAAATAACCTTGCAGAGCTGCAGTGCAGCACAGCAGAGGGCAGGAGCCAGCATAAAGACAAAGGGCTGTGTACCAATGGAACATGATGAAATAAGCTGCATCCTTTTATCTGTTGTTGCACACCTGCAGAGAGGTACTGGAGCGCTCTTACAAGAAAGGATGTACATTTATTTTCCCAAGAACAAAACCCAGTGAAAGATGAGTTTTTCCCCCCCAAGTATCAAATACCAGCAGTTTAAGAAACAGCCTTTATTATATTAAAAAGACAAAGTGAAGATATGTTTAATATGTTTATTTTCTTAATAACAACAATAATATAAAATGTTTTTTTCTGAAAAGGTGAGTACAAAAATATTTAAATTAATAAACATTCAATTAGGAAGATTAATTGATTGATTTAAAAAAGTAAACTATAATCCCAGTGAGCCTGAAAATCCATCAAACCAACATCAGGAAAATGGATCGATCACATCAGAACCGGGTCTGAAACGGTTCCATTGGTTCCCTGTTTATCAGATTTCAGCCTGAATGTTTTCCTTCAGCAGGGGAAGAGAAGCTGGTCAGACATGATGGGAGGATGGATGGAGGTAAATACAGAGCAGAAAACCTTTTAGAGGGTGAAAGACTGGAGCAGAGATTCACCTTTACACAGGACAACAACAAAAACAACCCAAACACCCATCAGCCATCTGGTCACCGAGCTTCACTGGCCGACATCAGCTACCTGCTGATGTCAGCATCCAGAGCGCTTAAAGGAACAGCTACCACCTGTTGAACGTTCTCACAAAGGCACGATCCACACACCACGCTCAAAACAATCCAGTCTGCATGTCAAGATCAGAACCTCAATGTTACAGCTAAAAATGTTTGAATTGTTTTCTGCAGTGAAGCGGGTTTAAAGAAGAACCGGTTCCTCCTTTAAGCCCAGTCTGTCATGGTGAGGAGAGAACTGAGTCAAAAGGCAAAGTTCTTGATTTACCAGTCGATCTACTTTCCTCATCTATGGTCATGAGCGAAAGATCAAGAGAGTTTTCTTTGTAGGGTGTCTGGCTCTCCCTAAGAGAAGCTCGGCCATCCGGGAGCGACTCAGAGTCGACCCGCTGCTCCTTCACGTCAAGAGGAGCCAGTGGAAGTGACTCCTGGACGCCTCCCTGGTGAGGAGTTCATGTCCCACTGGGAGGAGGCCCAGGGAAGACCCAGGACACGCTGGAGGGACGATGTCTCCCGGCTGGTCTGGGAACGCCGTGGGATTACCCCAGAGGAGCTGGAACAAGTGGCTGGGGAGAGGGAAGTCTGGGCCTCCCTGCTGACCCCGCGACCCGACCCCGGATGAAGCGGAAGAAGATGGATGGATGAAAACTGGCAAGTAAAATTTATTACAGTAGCCATAAGTCAAAGTCCATTCAAATTAATACATATAAATACAGACAAATATTGTTTGAGCTGCATTAAGATGAAAATCCAAATGAAAAAGTGAGTAAAAATATAAAGTCAATAATTTGTTAAGAAATCTGGTAAATTCTAAAAAGAGAGTTTCAGTCTGGTTACATTTCCACCTGCTAAAAATTGTAGAATAACGACCGTCTGGCCTTGTAACAATTTGAATTTTATCACATAATTTCATATTCTGCTGAACAAACTTCAGACAGAATCCTGTTATTAACTTTGACCCAAGTATCTAATTAACTTTTGGATTCCACTCATGGGTTTTTGCAGACTTTTCAGGCTGAAGTCAGGGTGCAGCAAGGCAACGTTCGCATTGCCAGGTGTGTTTGTGGAGGAGCAGAAAGACACACCTGCAGGGGGAAAACATGTAAACTGACAGGGACAGGTCCAAATGGGCTCAGACTTAAAACTCAGCTTTAGTTTCTGGAGGGAAACTGCTTACCAACCAGCACATCACCATGCAGCTCTGCTTGAGTCATAATGAAACAATCCACTTCCTGCTCTGGCTGCAGAATCAGGCATATGCAAAGGCTCTCAGTGCAAAGCCACCGGGACTCTGCTGATGCAAATCTGCTTGTATTTTTCACTATTTTTGGGTCTATCTGCGCCCCAGTTCTGGAAAACTGGGTCTACCGTCTTACCCTACAGAGCAACAGGTCAGAATGTCCTGATTTCTCCAAGTCCTGGCCTGAATGTGGCCAAACACAGACACAATTTTCAGAAGGATAATAACCATAATTCAACAATTTTGCTAAAAGTGTGTTCCAGTTGTAAAAGGTTATTGTCTGATAATGAAGGTATGCTGGTTCAACATCTCCCCTGCTGCATTTGAAAAGCTGATGGAGCTCCTGAATTATTGTGTCAGCTCAGTCTTAGAGATATTAATTATATTTTAATTAGCCTTGATGTATCTACGGTAGGCATAGCTGCTAGCCGACCTTTTAAAGCTCAGTAGTGTGGCGTTCATTGTAATAAGTCTCTAGCAGCCGGGCGTCTTTTATATTCTGGCCTGAAACACGTCCAGCTGTTAACAGCTGGCTGCCACTGTACATTCTTTTCAAAAACCCACCCACAGCTTCAATCTCTTCTTATAGCAGCCAATTATTTTTCTCTCATGCCCCGTCCATGCTTTTGTTGATAAAATTTCATTTTATTTTGTAAGTTGTGCGCTGCAATCTGAAGGATCCACAATTATTTTAAGAATTTTGTGCCCAAGCAAGTTTTGTTTTGTACATACGGGTTTCTGTTTGATCAAGCATTTACACAAAAGAGTCAAATAAAAATATAATATTTGACTAAAGCATTTAATTGACTGTAGTGTTTTTTTTAAGTAGTATTATATTTTAACCAGGATGTGATGGGAGTCCACATATTATCAGCCAAAATCGTCATGCCAACCAGACTTTTTGGGCTAAAAATGTGATTTTAAAATCACAAAATAATTATATTGTGGTCTTGTTTACATACTTCACAATGAATTAAGCATACAATATTAAAACAGTCAGATTTTTCTTAAGGAAACAGAAACTTATTGATCAAAAACCAAAAAGAAGAGCATTTACGTAAGCACTGATTCATCAGAGATTATTAGCTTTACAGCTTATCCTGATTACCATCAACTGACAATTTACTCTTTTTTTATCTGATACTACTTTACAATTATGCTCTACTTTATGTTGCTCTAACACATAAAATAAATACATTAAAGTTCAGATTTAGCTTTTTGTCATGTCCTTGCACACAAACAGGGAATATAACTTCAACTTTTTGCAGATATGTAAAGCGTCACTGTTTTTGTAAAAGACAAAACAAAATTGTTTGGTGTTCATCAGAGAGACAGACAGGTGGAAAAAAACTGTCTCTGTGGAGGCTGCAAACAACGCAGTGTAGCACCTGAAGGCAAAAGTCTAAAGAGTTTGTGTCCAGGATGTGCGGGGTCTGCAGAGATATTAGCTGACCTGACCTCGAAGGTGCAGAAACGGATCTCTTTGCGGATCTGATTGATTGTTGCAGTTTGGACTCGTCTTGTTTTGATGATGAGCCGAACCACATGGATCTGCTGAGGCGCAATCGTTTCTGTACAGGAGAAGAAGAATGGGGAGAGAAGAAGACATTGTAAGGTGAATGCGATCTGTAACTAAATCTGATCAGGGTGTGAATACATTAGTAAAGCTCGGTGGATAAAGTCCAGACTAACAATATATTGCAGCTGGTAGCAAAACACAATGGAACCAGATCTAAAAACATATACATCAGAGAATGTTTTCAAGTTATATCTTTGCTTTGTTGCTTTTTTAAAACTTCCACAAATTGCTTCACAAAGATATTATTTTGATATCTGTTTCATCTCAAAGTTTACAAGCATGAAACAAGATAGCAGCACTGAGAGACAGCCATGCAAAATGGAAAACAAGAGTAGAGATTACGTTTCTGTGAAGTGCATCAATCTGAAAAATTGGCAACAATTGTGTAGAAGAGCCGTGGTGTATGTTTACAGAAGCAGATTAGAACCGAAGACGAGTATATCTTGCAGAGTGGATGTAAAAGATGGTTAGAGGACAAAGAGACAAAGGAAACCAATACAGAGATGCTTCAAATCTATTTTATAAATGATAACAGCAAGACATTTTCAAAGCACACAAACACCACTTATAAGGCGAATGCAGTTGCTATCGGTACGACGTATTACTGAGCAAACTTCTTCAGTTTACAGTTTTTTCATTTATGAAAACATCCAAGCGAGACGTCAGAAGCTAAAGGTGTTGTGGTATTGCTTTCTGACCGTCAGAGTCTCCAGCAACTGCCTGTAACTTTATCACCTTCCTCTTCCTTAGACCTCACTGCATTAGCACCACTTCTGCCCCCTGGTGCCAGTTTACAGAAAGTGAATTACTTCCAACTTAAGATCATGTTTACCGAATTAGGCCAACCATTGCTTCTGGTGCTTAGCTGGTTTTGTCGGTGGTTGCAGTTTTTAAAGAATGCTTACTCTGAGTAGGCAGCGAGCATCCCAACGTACGGCTGCATTCAGAGTTGAGGTACTACACTTTTCCAAAACTGCTGGAGAAGTGGTTAAAGTAAATGTCTGCATAATTTTTTAAATCCTGGAAAAGAAGTTCTGGCAGGAACTGAAGTAGCTCTCAGTGTTGTTGCAGCCTGATTTATTGTCTGATAAGCAGGGACAATGGTTAAATGCAGTGATGCGCTGTGCAAAGTGCTTCATTTAAGTGGCTCCTGATTGGGAACAAAGAGAAGGGGACCTGGCCCTCAAAAAATGGCTACGTTGAAACAAGTCCTTAATAATGTTTTTGAAGAGCTTTTCATTTTCAAGGACAGGCAGCTATTATCGCGCTTAATCTAGGTCCTTTGATTAGAACGCTGCTCTTCATATCGGTAACAAAAGCCTCTTTTACATTATGTTTTTGACTTTATGATGGCTGTGACATAAACCTGTTTAGCATCTGTTTCTTCTAGAACGACAAAGCTTTGAATTGTCATGGCTCTTTCTAATCAAACATACAACAGAAAGAGACGACTGTATAATCATTCTAACTCATTCCTGGTTATCAGTTTGTATGCAAAAAGGTTCTGGAAGCCTGAACTTATGATTCAAAGGCTCAAATCAGGCTTTCCGTCATGTTTACAGTTAAAGGGAACCACAATGCAGAGAAAAACTGTGGTTTAACAGAGAACTTTAATAATATAATGAGAACTTATACAAAACCGCAGAGAACCAGATGAACTAATCAGAGAAAATGTGGAACAGCTGTGGCAGAAGAAAAGCAGGGAAACTGATGGAGAGAGACTAGCAGGAAAGAGGCTGAACTAAGAATGGAAAGGAACAGCAAACCACGATAAAACAGACTAATACAGATGAAAGAAATCAATTCAAATGCACAAAGAAGCGAACGCCAAAGTGTTCCCGTCGGTTGGTACCCATCGTTCTGATGCTAAATTAGCATCAATGCTAAAGTAAGCTCTAATATACTCAGTAGCATATGGAGAGTCACTAGCATGTTGAGTAACAACAAGCATGTTGAGCCACAACATGCTTAACATACTCCATTCAGTATGTTAAAATTAGTGTATAAGCTAAAATTAGCCAACATGCTAATTCTAAATGCTGCTAGTGGCATGTGGGGCATCAGCATGTTGTCTTAATTGACTTCCTCCATTCAGTGAGATAAACATGGCTAATGTATAAAAAAAGAGTTAAGAAGCTTATTTAAGGCAAGGGAAAGAGGAAGTGCACTACTAATGTTTGTGCTAATGTTAATACACAGAATTCAAAATCTGTTACCAGAAAACGCGCTCATCCCTTAGCAACAGATTAACAAATATTATTGTTCAAAAAACTCTGCTCTTTTGATATACTGTCCATCTTATCTACACTACTTACTACCTAATAAGAATTGTGCAGTTAGTTAATGTGGCAGAAAAGTGAAAATGTATTTTTTTATTATTTTTTTGTCATTGGTGGTGAATATATCAAACACAAAAGTTAAAAATCTGATTTGTACTTCGCGGCGGTTCGTTGCCAGAAAAAAAAACACTCATCTCTTAAAACCATATTAATAACAAGTAATACTGTTTCTAAAACATAATATATTTTAAATACTTCTTATCTGCTTAGATACAAGAAATTTACATTAAGTAAATTTTGCAAAAGTAAAAATCGGATGTTTACTTCGTGGCTCTTCGCTACCAGAAAACGCACTCATCTCCTAGCAACAGATAAACAACAAATGTTGTTATTGTTCAAAAAACATAACATTTCTTCTGCTCTTTTGAAAAACTACTCATCATTATTTACTACTCAACAAGAATTGTGCAGGTGGAATTTGGCAGAAAAGTGATTTTTCTTTTTTTTTTGTCATTGGTGGTAAATGTATTATAAAACAAACATTCAACACAAAAGTAAAAATCTGATTTATACTTCATGGAAGTTTGTTACCAGAAAAAAACTGTCATCTCTTAAAACCATATTAATAACAGGTAATAATAGAAAATTTCTGAAGAAATTTCAGCAGGGCTTGCCTATCAGTTGGAACCAAATCAGGGGTTCTGATGCTAAAAGTTAGCATCAATGCTAAGCTTAGTTAACCTGTATTCAACACTATGTGGAGATTCAGTATTCTAAAATTAGTGTATTGGCTAAAATTAGTCAAAATGCTAATGTTAGCCTAAATGGTGTCAGTAGCATGTGGAGCATCACTAGCATGTTGTTTTACATTGATTTCCTCCATTCACTGCTAAACATAGCCAATACATAAAAAATAGCTAAAATCCTTATTTTAGGAAAAAGGCTAATGCTAGTGCTAATATTTTGCTAATATTTTGGCTAAGGCAGTGCAATGAACTAACATGGGAGAAGAAATAGCTAAAATACTTATTTTAAGTTAGAGGCTAATAAAAAGGAAAAGGCTGAGAGGGATATTGAGGCTTTTGTTTTGAAATTTTCAGCTTCATCATAAAGGGCCACACTGATCCCATGTGTAACAGCGGTTGGATTAAACCAGTCATATAATTACCAATTACCTGCTGTGAAAAAAGTGAAGGCTCTTATTTTGGAGGGTATGTCTTGTTCTTATTTTGACAGTAAAATGTTTTTTGTCAGTTTAGGAGCATCAAGTTTGATGAAGCATAAGGAACACAGGGAAATGATCAAACCCAAACGCATCTGGATCAAA
Organism: Poecilia reticulata; assembly: GCF_904066995.2. NCBI lineage: Eukaryota > Metazoa > Chordata > Actinopteri > Cyprinodontiformes > Poeciliidae > Poecilia > Poecilia reticulata. The sequence continues at coordinate 27,069,890 of NC_088840.1, read as the reverse complement.
GTGATTGCTATGAATTATACTTGATTAATCCGTTTTTATTATCAATTCAACAATCATAATGTTGCTGGTATAAACTTTCCATAGGCTGTTGTCATTGTAATAAACTGAATATTATTGGAGCTTTAAGCAAAGCATAACACAGTAAAACTGTGTGCTTGCATAATAACGGAGGATAAAACAAACATAATAAAATATTTATAAATGGCAGAATTTCCCTGAGATCTCTGAATGCTTCCTGCACAGACCTCAGGAAGTGAAAGGTTGGGTAGTTTGTGACTTTTAATTGGTTTTCTGTATCAATATGAGGACCTTATTTAGAACGTAAAGTATGCGACATGCCTATTTATATTTTATTTATATATTTTTTATATTTTCTAAGTATAAAAACGTGTGAATCTGAGAGTTTGCCCGTTTTCCCGTCTTTCATCGATCCATCTGATGTTGGTGGCGTTCCCATATGAGAGGAGGTCTGCAGCAGCGGCAGGGAGACCAGATTGATTAAACGTGCTGCTGGCGTAATGTGGTCATGTGTCAGGAAAACCACACATTTAGCTCGCTAATACGTTCTTCATGGCCGCCTGTCTCCTCTCCAGCTTTGCCCTTTTGAAGTTAAAATCCACAAATCCCCCCGCCAAGCTTCCCCCTCCCTCCCTCTCTCCCTCTCTCGCCCTCTGTCTCTCTCTCTCCCGTTTCCAGCCGTCTATTCGTCCCATTCCATCATCCTCATCCCATGCGTCCGTCTCTCCGTCCCGGCCTCCAGCTCTCTTTCACCTTTAATAACTCCACTCATCTCGCCGAGCTCGACTTCCAGCGTTCCTTCGGCCTTGATGAATTCCCTCGTCCCATCTGTACCTTCCTCTCACGCTGCGTTCCCCTCATCATCAGAAGTTTTGACCCTCACTCTTCCTCCTCCATCAGTTTGTTTCCAAGCTGAGATTTGGTTTGCTAATGACACTCCAAGGGAGCACAGCAACAATGCTGTTGGCTTTAATTAAAGACATTAAGGGGATAAAAAGACACAAAGATCCCAGAATGGCATGTTTTTCCTTTCATACCTCCCAAAATACCTCTCTGTTTTATCTTCCCCACCTTCATCTCATTCCTGGCAATAGCTCACTGGCTCCTTTAAGGCACACTTTCACACTTTCACTAATTTGTTTTTTCACACAAATGCTTATTCTTCTCTTCTAGATTTACATCACCAGACTGTTGTAGCTGAACTTGTGTGACATCATGCACTTCTCTTCCTGCCAGACACTGATGAGGAATCCATCTATGCATTCATTGTTTCGATCTTTCGATCGCCATCTGCATCTCGTGGCCGTAGGTTGGAGTCGGAACGTAGACGGACCAGCAAACCAAGAGCTTCACTTTCTGGCTCTGGTCTTTCTTCGTCACAACAGACCAAAGCAGTTCCTGCAGACAAAACCCACAGTCCCTCTGTCCTCCCGTTGCTTGAATTAAAACATGATTAATTGTGATTACTTAATTGCAGGTCCTGCGATCAACTCGACTAAAGATTTCAATCCAGTTCTAGATGTTGGATGCAGACAAACTCTCTTTGAGGAAAAGATTTCTACCCGTGTGTCTGGCATTTGTTCTTCAGAATCTTGCAGGAATGTTTCAATTCTGAGAAACGAAAGAGGAGAATCGATATGAAACATGAACAGAGAGAAGCTCAGTCTGCAAACTGATGAAAGAGAAAGCTTTAATGGAACTATAATACTGTCTCTTAATCTCCCTGCCCTTCCTCTATCTCTCCATCTTTCCTCTGATCTTATGTCTCTCTCTCTCTCTCTCTTTGTGCAGGTCGAAGTCTTTTAATCTCTTCATTCGCAGTCAGAACTGTATTTATCCAGAAAGTCGTTTTACTTAACTTGGATGTTGTTTTTTAGAATAAAGGCAACATTTCTATGGAGACTTGCTGGCAGATTACAGGAGCAGAGTGAAGGCATTCTGATCCACACTTATAGGACTGTAGAGGCTTTATTTTTGTCAAGATGTGCACCCCATCTTCTGAGCAGCAAAAACCCATCAGTACTAAAAACTCAACAAGCCCAGGTGTCAGGCGTTTTTATGGCTAGTCAGAAAAATGTGACCTTGTGCCCACACAGCGTCTCCAAAAGCAAAACTCCAAATATGTGTCATATGCAAACTACAGCCCGACTGGGAGAACTCAGCTCAGCGTTTAAAACCACTGGTGCAGATTCTACAGGACCCATCTGGACCCAGAGTCATAACAGTAAACACTCAGCAAGCAGGCATCCGAGAGTTAAAGAAACGTCCTGACGGACTGGCTAACGGCAGCTAAGTGTTGAATATAATGATCACAGTCTGTGTGTCAACCAGCAACTGAATTACAGCAACTTTTATCACCCTGTTATTTTGTCATCGGTTTATAAATAATGTGCTTAAAATGTCCACCGGTGATGGAAGGCAACACCTAAAATGTTTCCTCTTCATTTAACTCGGCTCATTCTAAAAATCAGACCCAACAACAACAACCCATCAGGTCTGCAGAGAGGATCATCAGGGCTGACCTCTCCTTCCATTCAGGACTTAAAACAGCTCTGCAGACCCCACACATCCTGGACACAAACTGCCTTACCTTCAGGTCAGTGCAACAGAGCGCTGTCTGCAGCAACTACTGACTGCAGAGACAGCTTCTTCTCCAACACTGTCTCTCTGACAACATTCACAGTGTTAACAGCATTTCAATCTGACCGAAGTCTGGACTTTAATTAGGTCATTGCAAAACTTTGATCTTTCTCTATTTCAGTCAATTTGCTGCTGTGTTTTATCCAGTTAATGTTTCAGTTTGGACAGATGGAATCACATCTGACTCTTCAGTTTGGTCATATCCAGAAGACGATGACTGCAAGGTGTCCAGGTCACATGGCTGTAAACAAGCCACGATCACCCTGCATCCACCACCGTGCTTTCAGGTTGCGATGAGGAAAATACTGCAACTACAAATTTGCAAAATCTTCCCCACATATAAAGCAGTTCATTGTGGAAAAACAGAAGTAAGTTTGTTTAGTTGCTCAGGTGCAACTTTCTGATTGAACTGCTCACAACAAGCTGCACTTGTTAGTTTTTCTCTATTTGTCATGTAATGAACTTTTCCCTTTAAAATGCTAATCTTAAACGGCAAAGTTAATGTCTTTAACCCAGATTGATTTTTCTGGGACGTCCACCTCTGAGGTAGTTAGTAGATGTCCGTTTCCCTCTGCAGAATAACCTTCAACCTTTTCCACATTGACAGGCAGCATTAGCTACTTCTGTCAGGTCATTGCTAATGTCGTTCCACATTAGCTTTCTGTTGGGGTAAGTGGGCAGGACCTGCTCACACAGAGGATGATCAGTTAATTAATCAGGTTTGATTTCCTCCCATAATCCTCTTGAATCAGTAAAGGTGTGCTCCATCTTTCTCTCGACAGCATCTCTCACTCCTGAATTGTCAAACACTTGAGCTCAGTTAGTCAGTTCACTGTGGAAATGTGTGGGCTGCAGATGGGCCAGACCAACTCCATACGTGTTCCCCAGTCCATGAATACATAATGTTGCTGATTTTCATTTTGCAGAATCGTAGATTCTTTCCATGGCTGGACTTTACATTTGCATCATTTGCAAATTGAGTGAGACTCCAAATGGACTCAATTTTACTTTTGAATCTAATTGAAGTTTATAAAGTAGTGTGTTGGATGGGAGACAATTTTAGTTCCCCTGGATGATGGTCATGTTCCTAACTCCACTCAAAAAGCCTTTCAGGCTTTTGAAGCTGCTTCTGTCTCAGCGTCATTAAATGCAATGAGACAGTATCCTCACAAGATTCATTTTGTGGCAACTGAACCACAAAATGTCGCAACAAATTACCTGATTGCATCTTTGAAACTGTATCAATAATTCCCAGAGACACTTGTGCAGGATGCTTTTCATCTCTTTGACGCCACTTTGGATTGATGACAAATTTCCCCCAATGAGAGTTATTAAATAGAAAGCAGTTGGGGAGGGGGTTGTATATTTGCCAGCATTAGCAGGTGCTTTCAATGAAACTTCTCAAAGACTTTGGAAAGTTGTTGTTGCCAAAAAAACAAGACGAGGGCCGTCAGGGCGAAGGAACGACGTCGGCTTTTTCATTTAATTCTGATGCTGTTGGAGGACAGGAGGCAAACGGTGGAAACAAAACACAGTTTGTAAATCAGTCGAGCATCAACTGTTCTGTGCACAGCAGCTAAAAGTTAAGCTGAGAGTTGCACAATGCAGTAATCCGACCTTAATGCCGTTCTAATGTTTGGCCACAAATCCACCATTTAGTCTGGAAACACACCATATGTCGGAGTGTTATTAACTCACAGACCAGATAATGTAGCCAAACAGAAGTAAACGTAATATCAGAGAGTGTGTCTGTTCTTATTACACACACGGGGCTTAAACACCAGCAGATGTGTCCGTTCAGTCACAAACACTGGAAGCCTCACACTCGTCTCTGTCAGGAAAGTTGTTCACTTCAAGGCGTTGATTAGTTTGGCTGGCGGTGCTTCCCTGCATCTTTATTTAGTCATTATTGGAAGCACATCTGCTCTCGGTAGGCTGGCTCTGGTGGATGTCCCCTCCATCCGTAATGCAAGCATGTACACACACACACAGAATAGCACAAACACCTTCACAAACCTAAAACCAAGCTCATATGCACGAACACACCTGGACAATTCCAAAAGCTGACTTGTAAACATGCCAGCTTCTGCACACACACGCACACGCGCGGACACACACACACGCCCACGCGTGCACACACACACGTCAAGGAGATTCACAACGGGAGTGAGGCGCTTTCCGATCATCTCACATCAGCTCAACACCTCTCCATAAATAGAAAAACTGGCTCAGCACTGCAGGGAAGGAAGCATCGTTTGGAGAACAGATTAAAGTCCGGGTGGAGGTGAGCGCATTGATCATGCATGTTTATCAAGCCGAGTCTCAGGGTCAATCAGAGAGCAAACATCAGGCTGCAGCACTAAGCTGCGCTTTGTGTGAGTCTGTAAAGGCATGTTTGAATGTTTCCAACTACATGCATCACTGTTATCTCCACAGACTGCGTGTGTGTGTGTGTGCGTGTGTGTATGTTGAAGACGGAGTCAGCCTCTGGCTTCCCATCCGTATCCCTGCCATCCCAATCCTCCCTGCAGCAGAGACAGTGAGAGCTTCTCCGATTCCATCAAACAGACGACACAAAGGAGGAAAAGAGGCAGAAAACAATTAACTCTGGCAGAGAAAGTCACAGTGAGGAGGAAACACAGAGATCTGGCCAGAATTAGAAAAGGGACGGAGGGATGAAACCATCCAACAAACACAGAGAATCAGAGGTGGAGGAGATGAAACCAGATTTAATGTGAGCTGAACTACAAACCGTAGAGTAGCTGTGATTTACAAATGTGAGAAAAACTTTGTTGATATTCCACTAATGTCAAAAACACACAATTTCACAACTGTGTGTTGACATTAATTAAGCTTGTTCAAGAGATAAATCATTAAAAACAAACATGCCAAGCCTTCATCATCATACTGTCGTCTTCTTCATCTTTTCCACCAGAATGTGACTCATGTGATACTAAAAATGTTTCCATTGCATTTTAAGAAATACACTAATTTCACAATAGCCAAAAAAATTAAAAAATCACTTCATCCTAGTGCAAACATTTTACCAAAAAATAAGAGTCTTAGCGAAATTGCCGTGTTTCCAATAAGGAAATTCTTTTTTTTACTTCCCATTTCCACAATTATATGGTCAATGGAAACGCAGCTAATGATGCTCAAACAAAACAGGTGGGATGTTTGCAACCAACACAACCTAGTATATCTTGGCCTAAATTTTGTAATATGGGAAATGAATCAAATGAAGCATTAAAATGTTTACACGTGGTGTCCCTCTCTGAAATGTGTTTAGATTACCAGCAGAGGGGATACACATGATAGGAGGCGATAATGTTCAGGATGGTGAACTGTACATGAGAGGCAGCCTACAATATTCATAAGTGACATGTTTTTCAGGAGGAAAATGGTCGTTTGAAGGCATTTAGAGAGAAAAATGTATTCCTAAACAGTCTTTTAAGTCAAAGCCACCTGTCAGAAAATCCAGTGAGTAATTTAGAGCTTTTTATCTCCAACAAATTACCATCAAAATGTGTCCAATTCAGCCGACTTTTTATAAATACATCCTGTCAGCGCGACCATTTCAGAAACCACTACTGCAAGACAGCTTAATTGTATTATCAAAACATGTTGGCAGCAGTGTCAGCTCTCAGGAGAAGCGTTCACAACTACATGTGCTAGATCTGCACACAAACCTGTCCCATCTGCACTGGAGCGCCGCTATCTTGACAATTTTACATATTCCCGGTGCTCAGCGCCGCAGCGCCGCTGTAACATGACCACACAGAGCCAGCAGCTAACAAGGAAGCCCAGAGGACAGGAGGTTCCAGAGAAAAGTGTTTATGTTTCTCCTCTTTTCGAGTTAAATCTACCTTATAAGACATTCTTACGGCAGCTCCGCCGCTGTTATCTCCAATCAGCGGGAGCCTGCTGCTTCTGACACAACATAAGAGGGAAATGCAATCTAAGAGAAGTGCTTATGGGCTTCAGATGCTGCTTGTCGTCTCATTAGGCCGCTTCTTGTGCATCTGTCTCCCGTCGAGTGCTTTGCTGTGGCACAACTGAAAACAGCCTCTCCGTATCATCATTAGAATTATGGATACAGAAATGTGCGCCATGGTGATTTATAGTTTGTTTTTAAATCTTCCTGTGAAAGTCGTTCCAAGAACACAGAGTGTGGAAGTGTGCGGTTGCTGATCTTTATCCATGACCAATTATACGCCATAAAACTGACAACTAAAAAGCGCTTTCTACAAACTTTGTGGCTCCTCAAAGTTGGGGTGTCAGCACAGAATTTGCTTGATTAAAAGATAAATATTTTAGCCTCGTCTCCGTTCCCGACCACCAGAATGTTCTGTACTTTATTTAGTCAGATAGCTGTTCTAGTTTGGGTCTGATGAGGGCGGGTTTGTGTTGAGAGCTGTGTTCTGTCTCCAACAAATGAGACTGCTGAAGTTTCTCCAGGAAGTTTTTTTTTTTTAATCAGACGGGTCCCTGTACTAAACAAGTCCAGTTCTGGAACCATGGTCTTAACTGGAAACAACTGGTCAAGTTTTCCACAGCCACAGTGACGCACCAACAGGTGGTCGCCCACGGCAACAGCCAGGCTGACCAAGGAGAGCACACTCTAAAATGAAAAAGTTGAACCAACTTAATTGAATCGCTTCTATGGGTAACAAGCAATTCAATTAAGTTTATCCAGCTTAATTTATTAAGTTTAACCAATTCAATATATTCTAATCATCCAACTCAATTTGTTAATTTTTTAAACAAATGTATTAAGATTTAAATACCAGATTTAAGGCAGTGACCTCACATAAGAGTCACATTCACACATCAATATCCATATTGGCAGGAGGAAGCTGGAATTGAACCTACAACCTTCCGATCACAAGACAACTACTCTACCCACAGAGCCACAGTCACGGGGAATCTGTCCCTGGTCAGCTTGAGTCATGGTCAGACGTGGGATACAAATATTGAACTTAATTATTTCAAGTAAAGTCAAAGCAAAAAGGTCCTTTAAGGAAAAGATTTGTAACTTTTAAATTAGAGTATATTTAGAGGACACTGTAAAAAGAGTTTTCCAAAATATTTAGTTTGGAACTACTTAAAAGTTTGAGTTGACTTTCTGTAGAATTAAGACAAAGAGATTTTAAATGTTTATTAGAAAAAAATAAATGATTTGAGTAAGAGTGACTTAAATCTGTTATCTTAAACATACTTAATACATTTGTTAAATAAAATTAACAAATTGAGTTGGATGATTAGAATATGTTGAATTGGTTAAACTTAAATTAAGTTGGTTAAACTTAATTGAATTGCTTTTTACCTATAGAAGCAATTCAATTAAGTTGATTCAACTATTTAGTGTAAGTTTTGAGTTAAATTAACACAAAAAAGTAAGTTGGCATAGCAAAAGCAAAAGAATTAAGTTAAATAAATGTAAATAAGTCCATAAGATGAACTTAAGCCCAAAAAACACTTTTTAGAGTGCATTAATAAGTAAAACAGCCAGGAGGCTGATCACAAAGCCACGCAGGGGTCAATATTTCCTCTTATGTTGAGGATTTTATTTTCTTTGCACATTATAGTTCATCATCAACACATACTGTACCTGCTGAGAACTAACAGCTTAAAACCGATGTATTAATATCAACTTCAATTGAGTCAAAACCTAAAACAATAATGTGTTTATATCAGGACGACTCAATTTCACACATTTCCTCCACTAACAATTCAACACAGTCATTGCAATCAAATTATTTATCACAGTAATTGTGTTCCTTTACACACATCAGTTATGTATTACCACAGTAAATGTGTATACAGGTACTTTATTGACAAAACATGTTTAAAAAGTGATAATTTGATTGGAAATATTAAAGTCTTGTAGAAAATTGTATTTTATTGTTAATGGGTCACAACAGACCGACTTCGTAACTACACAATACCAATAAAAAAAAACTAGCTTAAATCTGGTGCAAAGCCAGCATTGAAAATCAACACATTTGTTTTAAGAGAGTAGAAATTTATAATAAATCTGATTTATTCTGTGTAATCATGCAGCACCAATTCACAAAATGTCGTCTCAAGGCACTTTGCAAAAACTCTTTTCAGTTCAATCACACATTCTGTACATTCCAGTTGATCTTCATTATGCTCAGTTAGTTATTTAAAGTAGTAAAAAGTTGAGTCTAAAGAAGCCCAGCAGATTGCATCAAGTCTCTGACTGCAGGTTCACTCCTCCTGGTCCAGAATCACCTGTAGTTGAAACGTTTAAATCCTTTAGAATAACTCCAGGTCGGAGTAAAAATAACCCAACAATCTCAGCCACCCCATGATTCATGTCAGGCCAACGCAGAACGACAGTAAAACTCCTGCGGTTCTGTTGATTCTTCTGGCGCCTCAGCAAAATGAAGACAAAGAGCTTCCTGTGAAGCTCCTCCCCGCCATAACCAACATTATGACACGCATTGATTGTCTCTGTTTACTGTAACTATTACAGGCTTACATTATCTCCACTCCACCAACACCGCACTCTGTTACGTATAATTACTTATCTTTCAAGTAAGCAGATCTGCACCCTGCTTCATAATCAGCTTTGGGCTGCAAAGATGCGCGATGATATAAACTTGAAGACCACAGAGCGCCGCAGAAATTGCACAGGAGCCGGAGTATTGATTTCATTTATCTCCGCCGGAGCTGGGACTTGTAAACAGGTGTGATTCTGTAATGGAGATACTGCACTCTTTGCTGGTAACGCAGCGCTGGAGTAATGCAGGCCGACGTATCAAGGTCGTCGTCTCCCTCAGCTGTTAGCCAGAGGTGCATCTTAACTGGCTGCGTGTCCCAGCAGCCAGCTGGGAGCAGAGCTCACAGGAAGCAGGTGTGAATGGATGTGAAGCAGGCCGTGCATGATGGGAAACATGTGCTGCTGGAGGAGGTTTCCCCGGTGAATAACGTTTTTAAAGGTGTAGCTGATCCTTCACTTCATCTTTGTCAAGGTAATTATAAACACTTGCTGTAATTATTGTCGGCAAATGAGAGCAGAGGGGAGACAGATGACTTTAATTCACACCTGCTGAGTTTGTAGGGATACAGTGTGGTCCTGAGTTACTAATATCTATTAGCACACGTGTTTAACGCATTTGTTTGAGTCAGATCTGCTACCCTATAATCTAAGACAGTGGTTCTTAACCTGGGTTCAATCAAACCCCAGGGGTTCGGTGAGTCGGTCTCAGGGGTTCGGCAGAGCCTCTGCCGACCGCGGAGGTAAAGACACACTTTGTCTTGATGACGCCCCGCTTTGCTGCAGAGGATCACGTTACATTGCTTAGCCAATCAGAGGATCACGTTACATTGCTTAGCCAATCAGAGGATCACGTTACATTGCTTAGCCAATCAGAGGATCACGTTACATTGCTTAGCCAATCAGAGGATCAGAGGATCACGTTACATTGCTTAGCCAATCAGAGGATCACGTTACATTGCTTAGCCAATCAGAGCTGCGGAGGAGCCCTGATTGAAGGAGCTCCACTCTCAGCATGGATTTGAACTTGTGTCTTTATTTACTTCAGCAAAGTTCACAGTTTTTACCAAATTCTGTAGTTTTCGGTGTACTTCTAAATCTGCTCCTAAGTCGCATCTTTTCGGGGTTGCTGCTGCCTCTAGTGGCGTGGGGGTGGTAACACAACTAATATAATTACATTCCTAAATCAGAATACGGCAAAGTCTTTATTATTTATTATTAAGTTTTCATTCTCTTAAGAATGTAGAGCTAATTAAATGATCTAAAGACCTTAAAGTAGTTACAATTTCTCTCGATGGCCAACCTGTTGAAACTGTGGCAAATTTTAAATACCTTGGTTTGTTCATGAACAATCGGCTCAACTTTGCTGGAAACACTGACTATATTTTGAAGAACTGTTCTCAGAGACTCTACCTTTTAAGAAGACTAGTTGGGTCACTCATATGTCTTGAATTTGAGGAAAAAAATCATATTTTATTTATCACTACAGAAGGGTTCAGTGAATCCGCATATGAAGCTGGTGGGTTCGGTACCTCAAAAAAGGTTAAGAGCCACTGATCTAAGATGTCCTTTATTTTAAATCTACTTTTTCACAGACAGCAGTACAGTTTTATATTTCTGATTAAACCTTGTTGTCGTGCATGTAAATGTTTTTTTTTTTGTTTGTTTTTGTTTTTGTTGAGAACCCTTGTTGTTGTTTAATTCCAGATATTTGCTTTTAAGTACAAAACACTAGACCAAAAATACTTGGTAAGATTTAGTGTTTAGTGTATTAAACACATTCCTGAATTCTGCAGTTGTTTTGACTCGACTGGATTTCACCAAACGTCCCAGAGAAAACAACGGCTCCTCACTTTCATTACAGTTTTTTAGTAGTTTCTTCAATCTCATTGGATGTTTTAATGCTTTATTCATGAGAAGATAATCATTACATCAGTTGGGGTTAATTAACTTGTTACCACAGATAATCACCCATGCAGTGATTATCAAATAGAAGATAATTACTTTTTTTTTACATTTGTTTCGTCCAGCCAGTGTACCATCTAAATCAGATTAAGCCGATTAAGAATAGTTATTCATACAAACTCATCTAGTGAGTTTCATAACTAGAGAAAAGGGACTTAAAATATACAGACTAATTATTCAACACACAGCAGGGCTCAAATGAAGAAACAGGAACAGGATAGTTATAGTGGAAACAGAGTGAAACAAGTCAGGCTGAAGGGAAAAAACAAAAAACTTACTGGAGGTAAAAGAGAATTCAGACGTGAACAAAGGAAAACTCAGCAGGCTTTCAGACCGACGACTCAATTCACAGCTTCATGCATGACGGTCCGTAAACAAAACATTCTTGGTAAAAATCTGGCCAGGCTTTCACATAACGCCACTTAAAACAGAGCAGTGGCAGCACTCTGCTCGGGTCGGCCGCTGAGTTTACTCTGAATAGAAACCACCTCCTCTGTCTGCTGAGAGCCGTGAGCTCACTCAGACCTGAAGACTGGCTGACAGTGGCAGCCATGCTTTTATACGCCGATATGTTTTTCTGCTTTCTGGTAACAAAACAAAAAAATGAGACAAAGAGCAGCACATTCATTACTTCTGTGTTGTAATAATGCTTCGTGATATTCGAATCTTGCATCATTGGGAAGCTTGTTTATTTCTTCTTACATGGAGCAACATTTGCTAGGAAAATGCAACTGGGGATATCAGCAGCGTGTGATGCATTTTGAAAATAATGCCACTCCGTTTATTCTGCTGTTGACTCATTTTTTTAGTCATTTACTGGATCTGATGTTGGAAATTTAAAGAGAAAACAACTTAATTTATTTAACAAACTTGATAGTGTGTTGAAGAATTATGCACAGGACATCAAGGTGAACTGTAGTGCAGGGCATTCTGGGTAAATAAGACCAAAACAAACACACAAGTCTAGCTCAAAAAGAAGAAATGTCTCATTGTATTTTACCAAAGACAAAAGATAAATCCTACAACTGGGAAAATCTGAGGCCTCTCCATTATTTTAATTCACAAAAAAGGAAGTTGTGCTTCATGTCTTCTTCAGAGGTTTTCATATCATTTCCTTCAGTGGTTCTTGGTGCAGCGCCACCACAGGCGAGGAGGGGAACAGGTTCTTCCAAGAGTTTGGATTGTTTAACACAGTGCAGCGTGAAAGCAAACCACAGCAGCTCAAAATGTTACAAATGTTGCAAATCTGTGGAAAAACACCTTCAAACTCCTCCACTGGAGGCGAAACCTGACCTCCAACCTGCTGTGGTTTTCCAGTTGAGAACCAGTTGATCTGCCTCAGATCTGCAGAATTGACCTCTAACCACTTTATGCCAGCTGAAGACACAACAGACTCACATTATGTGCAAAAAGTAAATATAAAACCTGACAATCCCCAAACCAGAACTCCTCCTCTCCAACACGCAGTCTGAGATCCAACTCACAAACACAACAAACAGGATGAAAGACAACCGGCAGCCTGGCGGAGTCCATCCGGGCCTGGAAACAAGCTCCACTTTGTTTCAAGAAGCAGAAGAAGACACATGATGATGTGCCCTGCTCCTGCTTTCCACTTTAATGAAGGAGAATGACAGCAGAGATAATCCAAACTCTTCAAAGAGACAGAAACCAAAGAAAACTGAACAAAAATCTGAGAGAAAAACAAAAAACAAAAACAAACCCCCGAAGAGATTTTAAAGAGTTTCAGAAAATCTAAATCAAAGTACTTTTGATTCAACTTTTAAACATAGATCTGCTGTGGTGAAAAACAAAACAAACTGTTTAATGTTTTCACCTTCAAGCCCCAAAGTTTAAACTTATTAATGTGAAAACCTCCCGTCAACAGAACCATCGCTGTCAGGGAACGCCTCTGAAATATTGAGCTGCTTTATCTTTTATTTGTTCTGCATTTCATCTAAAATGTACGTATTATACATTCCCTTTTGCTCCATCATGTTTTTTTGGGATTTTCACACCCTCTCCAGTTCTCCACTATTGTTGTTGTTTTTCACCTTTTCGTGCATCTCTCACCTCGCTCTGTATTTTCCCATCTTTATACGAATAAATTCTCCTCTCTGCTGAAGCTGAGAACAGCAGGCTGTAGGCATCTGCAGCAGTACTGATACATAAACCAGTATCCATAATTAATATTCCCTGGAGACAGCGGTGCAGCTCCACGCTTCATGATGTGTTCTACATTAATAAGCCGAGTTAATAAAAATCAGCGGAATGCATCGGTGCAGAGAAGCTGCAGAAAAATCAAGGTATTGATTTCACATCATTACCAGCAACTGAGGGAACAACTACAGCTGAGAGGAAGAAAATGAGACAAATATGGATATCCTTTCAGCTTTGTGGAGCACATAAGCATCTTAGATATGACCTTTAACCTTTAACAGCTGATTTAATTGTGGAAACAGGCCTGGTTACAGTGTGAGTGTTTTCTCCTTTTTAATGAACAGTTCACTCTGCTGGGTTCTCTCTGGTCTAAAGAATATGAGCTTGGAAAAATATAATTTTTATGACTGGAGAAGCTCTTAAATAACTACAACTTCACCTCTGATTGGCTGCAGAGAAGCAGATGAAGTTATGGATGTTTTTTAATTTAATCCAGGTAAACTGTGCATTTATGAAACGTCATTTAGATGCTAAAATGTGAAGTTTTTTGGGGGATATTTCTCTCTTCTCTTTATGTATTTTCCCATATTTATATTGACAAATTCTACAAAACACACTAAAGATTTTTTATGATTAACTGGATATCATTTGCAGAGCAATAATAGTAAATATCATACAGTAAGGGACCAAGAGGGAGAAGATGCAGCAAAATCTATAATGGCCCCAAAACAAAGCCTTGTGGATCACCAAACTGGACAGGACAGGATCTATACTTAGTTTGTCTTGATTTTCATGATTTTTAGCTCTTGGTGATCGTTCTTTAATCATCTTTTGGATCTTAATTGTCTTTGACCGGTTCCATATTAAATTAATTCCTGAACTCTATACAAGAATCTAATTTCTTATTTAAGTGTGTGATGGAGATCTCTCAAGGTTAGATCGATTTTGACAGATTAATACATCAAAATATAATTGAACTTGGCTCCTTTTCTCTACTCTTTGGAACCAGTGGACGTTTCACAAGCAGATGCAAAATTATTTTTAATCCAAATCATGTTTTTTTTTATTCCAAACATGCAAAAACCACCTGCCAGGACGCGTTAAATCCTGCACAGAGGATGAGAATTAATGACCTCCATCACAGCATAATTTATATGCTAGAACTGTAAATAAAGGAGTGGGCCGACTCTGAGGGAGCAGTCATGTTTTATACTTACAGAGATTAGTATTCTTTAAGATATTTGATGCTTCAAAATAAATGAGATTTATTTACCATTCGCAGAACTTGATGGCTCGACCAAACAAGATAGATGAGAAGATCTAATACATTATATCCCTACAGCATCTATCATTTCTGACTGTGAGCCAGAGCTTTAAAATGTTAAAGAGGTGTTTGGGAAGAATACAAATTAACCACTCCAACCGCACTGTTTTCCATTTTGGCTTATATAAGAGCAAGAGGTGCAACAGGGGGATATACTGTGATTTAATAAACAGGTTCTTATCCGAGCACGTTTACGCTTGTAGCTTTGTTTCCTTCGGGATGTAAGGAAGTGCGGCGCAGCGATTCGAGCGGAATGGGAGAGACCTTACCTCGACAGGAAGCCGGAGCTGACAGCGACCCGACGTTCTCAGGCATTTCTGCTCCTTACAGCTCCATCAACTATCTGCTCAGGTATTTCAGCCCCCGTCTTTTCAGGGAGAATGAGTGCTGAAAAGAAAAAAGAAGTGGGTAAAAACCATATTTTAAAGTAATTCTACCAGTCAAACACACATTCACTGCAGTCTGGAAAAGGTTTTTAAAAAGTGTCAAGGTTTTTTTTACAGGAGGAGGTCAGCTTGTACTTTTTCTGGGAACAGCAGATTCTAATATTCTTCAGGTTTCACTGCAGAAAAGGAACAAAGAGGAAGGAAAGGTTTTCCAATTTCCTGCTGAATTTGGCACATGTTGCTGCCCGTCTGTCCAGGTAATCTGGCCTCCTCCCACCGTCTAGAAACATCAACCTGAGGGGAACCAGAGGGCGTGAATGTGTGCATTGTCTCACCTGAGTGAAGACTTGTCCAGGTTGTATCCGCCTCCGTCCATTGAATCTGAGCAAGGACAGAAAAAACACAAAAATATTCAGTGTTTAACTTCTGGAGCGAATGTGGAGGCAGTTAGTCTTAAATTGCAACAAGAAATTGTATATCTGTGTTGTTTTGCTGGCAAAAGAAAACACAAGTCTTCAAAAACCTTCCAAATTTAACTTTGTTTTTCTCCCATGTAACATTCTGGATTACATTTAAAATGCTAATTTTTGGACAAGTCTGTAAAACAGCTGTGCTGCATTCCCCTTATACAGCAGCGCCATGTTAAACCTTTTAAAACTTTCCTCACAAACATTTGGATTTCATGTGACAGATTATAATATATGTATATAGTATATATAGTTCACGTGAAGAAGCTCAAGGAGTTTAAAGGTTAATTTGTGTATTTACAACCATTTTGTAAAGTGGAGCTGAAGCACCCAAACACAAGATGTGGGTAAAATGCAAATAAGAACTTAAAAGCAGAAGGACAAAAACAATGTTAACCAAATGAACAAGGAAACAACAGAAATCATACGAAGGACAAAAAGAACCCAACAAAAATGTAAATTATGGGTTCGACTCATTGGAATAAGAACCAGATGTGTGTCAAAGCTTGGCTGGGTGAGTAAGAGCTTCTCCTGGAAACATTACTGACCAGAAATGACACAAGAATCACAAAGGATGACTAAACAGAACAGGAACCAGAGCAAAAATAAGGAAAGAGAAACACAAAGTGATGAACTTATCCAACCTACTCCACCTGAAAACACTCAGAAGATTTAACTGGAACTGTAATTCTGTTGTTTTGACTAAATATTATCACAGACTGGAAGCTAAAATGTCTCCTTTCAACCAAAGTGGATGATTAGGATGCAAAACAATGGTGCTTTAATTAAATCTAATATATTTATCAGCAGCAGCAGCAGCAGCACATAAATAAAACTATATAATGCTACATTTGCACTGTTACATCAACATGCAGAGCACAGAACAAACTGTTCTGTCACATAATGTGCGGATAATGTTCTGCCTGGGCCATAATGATCCAAACCAAAACACACCTACAGCTAGAAAGACAATCTAAACAGTGATGTTATCCGTGTGGAGCCACAATAACACCTTCAGCGAGTCTCAGTGGGTTTTTCCAGTCATCTTTCTAACTGCTGGGCCACAAATTAGTGTCTGAGCTGCCACACACTCGCTCCGAGCCTAACAGCCGGCAAACTGCCACAAACGGCCCATAATGCAACATTTTCTCTACCTGGCTCTTCCACTGGGTCACCTGCCTTTTAGAAACCAGTCATCCTGTCAACGTGCGGTTTTTACATCTCAGTATGATGGATATTCTACACAGGAGGAAAATCATGTCACATGAGAGTGTTTTCTTTAAATTATAAAATTAAAGATCCAGATCTTCGGCTTCTCTGTGGAAAATGGTGAAATCAAGTCCAGTTTATCACAATATGTTATCTGCATGTCTCATACATCTCTACATGCAGAAAGAAAATGGATTATGTCGCCTTTAGGGTGTTTATCTACCTGATAGTCCAGTAGACTTGGTTCGATTGGGACCAAAACTGCAGCACTTGTTACATTTCAGCTGCTGTGGTTCACTGTCAAACAAACCAAATCCTTTGAAAAACCTGTTCCCCTCCTCGCCTGTGGTGGCGCTGCACCAAGAACTCCTGAGGGAAATGACACAAAAACCTGAGAAGAAACCAAGAGCACAACTTCCTTCTCTGCAAAATGTTTTTAAAAAATGGAGAAGAGTCAGATTTTAGCGGTTTATGGATTTCTCTTTGGTAAAAAAAACACCAACCATTTCCCATTTCCCTCCCCAGCGTTAGACTCATGCGTTTGTTTGTTTGGTTGGTTGTATTTTTCCAGGATGTTCTTTGCTATCAGTCAGGACCATTTATTTAAGGAAATAGCAGTTGACCAAAAGGCTGCCATGAACCAAATTACGAGCTACTCCACATTGAGAATTAAACTACATTTAAAAGTATCCAAGTCCCCAAGAGTGAAACTAAAACACTGCCTTGTAGAAAAGGATTCCACATTTTAATCCACTAAGTTTGGAGAAACGGCATGCAAACGCTGATTATCCCCTCGGCAGCCATAATGAAGACAAATAATCAGGAGGCCAAATGTAATCTGAGCAAAGCAGTTAGTGGATCCATGTTTCTAGATGTGATTAAAACACTGACAAAGCCTAATTTGGAGGAGATTCCTCTGGACTGCTGCAGCTGTAACTAAAAAGGCCTGATTAGACCACAATTCAAATCTTCTTGTCAGAACCTCTGAAAACCATTAAAGCCCAAACTAAAGCAATCAGCTTCCGAGTCCAACCTGGAATGAGAGAAAGAGCCGCGTCTCAGCCGGGTCTGAGAGGCCATTAAAGCGCTGGTAGGTAATCAGCAGGTGTGTGTAATTAATCCTGCTCCAGACATGGAGAGCAGGCATGTTCCAGTGAAGCTGCAGGTTCTGACAGAGCCAACGCCGCGGTATCAGCTGCACCATACCAACCCGTAATGAATTACAGTAATCCAATTCAGAGGGAATAAATGAATGTGGCCTAATTAAAGTAGTTTAAAGATAAGTTTGACCTTTGCTAAAGGTCTGGGTTGAGGAGAGTGTCCATTAAGTTTAGAAACATTCTTCCATTAGCTCTGCAGGCGTCTCAGAAATCACAAAACCAGCCCGTTTTCTCTGCTGCTTCTGTTTCGTTGCATGACTGGCAATGAAGCTGGAGGCTGAGATATGGCTGCAGGGAAAGTTACAGCTTCAAACACTGAGTTATGAAAAATACAGCACCCTGCAAGAGTACTGCACTACCTGACAAACCTGAACCTGTTTTATTGGGATATTTTTTAAGTGGTAAGGCAACATAAAGTAGAGATTGTGAGGAGGACAGTGGAGAGTGCACAGTTTTTAAATTGCATTACGGATAATAATCTGAACTCTGAGTCCAGACCTTCTCTGCAGTTTCAGATGGACGTCGTGGGTTATCGCTCCACCAGCTGTGAAAAGACTCCAGATTGTGACATTTTTCCACTACAAAGTGGCTCCGTCAGATTAAATGGATCATTGAATAGATTTCAGGTCATTGTCCTGTCGGAAGCTGAACCTCCACCTCAATCTCAAATCTTTTGTTTTCCTCCAGTATCAGCCTGTATTTAGCTACATCCATTTAGCCGCCATCAGCTCTGACCAGCTTCCCTGCTCCTGCTAAACAAAAGAATCTCCACACCTGGATGCTGCCACCACCAAGTGTCTACATGAAGGCCGACAGATGCAGCAAACAGCAGCTTCACGCAGGCTGCATGAAGTGAATGTGCATCAATCAGAGCCCACGAGTGTTAGCTGCATGCAGGTTCTAATGCATGCACTCACTCTGCAGACTGTGAGGAGCTGGTTGAAGTTCAGATGCATTAGTAGATGGGTGAGACTGGTGATGTTGCATTCATTGATGAGAGTCTGTTTAAGATTTAGTCTCAATTCAATCCAACATGCACACGAATCAGTAATTAGATCCATATTTGTTTCAAATGCATAATCAGTTTCTATCTGGCTGGATGTAAAATAAGACGAAGCCCAACTGCTGCTTCAGAGGAACCATGTGTTCAGTTTTTCTAACACATCCCAGAAGAAATGATCTAATCTAACATGTCAGAAAAGCAAAGAGAAAATCAAAAAGACATTTTAAACAGAAAAATAAAACTCGTTTTATTTGCACCATCTGTTCAAATCTGTAAATTTGAAAACACTTTGCAAAGATTTTAGTCAAATATAGTGTTGCTGTTGCACCATGCACTGACATAAAGTATGATTCTATATTATGAGGAGCTTTTTATAGGACAGTTTGTTTCTTATAGGCGTCTAATGTGCATTGTTGTCTCAAAGCCTTATATTTTCAGCTGTAACTAAAGTAAATTTTAAAAACGGATAGAGCTTAATGCTGCAGTCGTGTTGTAAGTGGCAGCTGATGACGAGGCGACAGGCTGAATACTCAGCTGCATGTTGGGACGCTTGGTGATGAAGAGCTCACTTTGATCAAGCAGCAGGCATGTCGCTCTGTAAGCTCTGATCCCAGCATTCCTCCTTCAGCGTCAGTCAGGTGATCACTCAGGTGTTTGCAGTCCTCCTCTAATCCTGTTTCTCCTTTTAGGATTTGGATTATTCCCACTCCTCCTACAGATCACAGCCGTTTCTTTTTTCCATCTTCCACCAACTTTTCCCTCCTTTTATAATAAAAACATCAATCAGTTTGCTGCACAGCTCATTGAAAACCTCAACTATAACATTTATCAATTCCTACTGATAAATCTACTTTCATGATAAATATAACAAAAGGTTAAAGTTTAACAAGAGTCTAAAGTGTTAATAAACAAACTGGATTTCAGAATACTTAAAGCTATTTAATGATTGTAGGTTTTATTTTAGAGAAAGAAGTGTATCCTAGCCATTTAACATGTTAATTTTATTTTTTATTATTATTATTTGGGAAAAATGCAGCAAAATCAAACCAAGTGACCCCAATATTATGGAAAAATATCATGGATAAAATTAAAATCAAACTTGACGGGGTTTCACTGTGCAGTTCTGGGAAAATGCAGGCGGAGGATGGGAGCTATTCTTAAAGGGCCGGTGCACCAATGTGTCGCCTTAATCCTCTGCAGAGTTGAGGATTTAAACTTTTTCCTTTTGAGGGCCACATAACTTTTCCCTTCCCTGGTGGGGGCTGGAGTCAGTTTGTAACAGAAAAAGTGTTATGATTGCAGGAGTGCCTAAATGTAAAAATGTATTCTTTTCCAGAAAGCGTAATCAAATAACCCTCTCTGGGTTCTTCACAGAAAAAATCCAGTAAATAACACTATTTATGAAATAAATACAGTATTTTCCAGACTATAAGCCGCAGATATCTCTGCCGCTCCAGGTTTTCCACAGCGACGCAGCAGCAGAGGGGGGCGACACCCAACATTTTAGTCATAACAAGTAAATTGAATATCACATTTATTACGGTTGAAAAAGAAAAAGTCGCCAAGTTTAGATTTAACTGAACTGATTACGGTCGTTTCCGAACGGTAACTGTAACAGTAAAAGTGCTGATCCTTCGTGTGCTAAATAATAGGCGCTTTCTTCTTCTTCTTCTTTAGATTTCAACGGCAGCTTGCATCCATTATTGTTGCACTACTGCCAGCTACTGGATCCTAATATCTATACCTCAAATTCTCATAATGATCCCAGTATTATTTAAAAAAAACTGAAAAATCTTCTTTTTCCCGTCAATGCTATTTAACTGATCAACAACATTCTCAAATTTCAATTCCCTATTAAAATCTGACTCCGTTTTAATGGGCGCTTTCTTCTTTTATTTCCAATTTTCACTTCCAATAATCGGGGCTGCACAGTGGCGCAGTTGGTAGAGCTGTTGCCTTGCAGCAAGAAGGTTCTGGGTTCAATTCCCGGCCTGGGGTCTTTCTGCATGGAGTTTGCATGTTCTCCCTGTGCATGCGTGGGATGTATGCACTTGTCCCACTAAGGGACAAGGGTATAAGAAAATGGATGGATGGATGGACTTCCAATAATTCACTTCCTGCTAAAGAGCCCCCTGGTGGTGGAAGAAAAAATCCACATATAATCCACATGGTTCAAAGTTTAGGAAATAATTAGCATCTTATAGTCCGGAAAATACGGTATATGAAAAAAAATCCAAATGCTCTCTGGTATTGTTCAGGGGGTCGGACCAAATGTGGAGGCGGGTTGGAACCGGCTGTAATTTGGGGACCACTGATTTAAAGGGTCTCGCTGACCTGCTGACCCCTCCTGCTGGCTGAAGCTCTTCCCAAACTTGCACCAGACTGGTTCCCACTGGCTGCAGACATCTGGGTTCCCCTCTGAATATTTTGGAGAGCAAAACAGTGTTGATACTCTACTCTGTCATAGTTTATGGGATGTCAATCATGCATCAGTGGTTATTTCACTGGGATGGGGTCATTTTTCAGAATCAGTCAGGCTCAGGAATCTGGCAGAGTTGAAGATAAAACCAGGAATCAGCTCCAGTCAGAGGTTAATATTCATCATCTCTAAGAATATTATACGAGTTTGTAGTTTTTCTTCATGGATTTTTAGCCAGTTTAACATCAGAGAAGAGAATAAAACTGTTTCATTTGGTAATTTACCCAGAATTCCCTCTTTGCTTCCTTACAGACATGTTTACTCCTCAGCGGCACGTCGCACTACTTTTCAGAAGCAGACTGTGTGATTTGTCTGATCGAGATTCATTATCAGATAATGATTTCAAGCCTTGGCAGCAACAGCGGCGTAACAACAAACAGCATTTCTGTTGTATTTTCAACTCAAACACACACCAACACACAAAGTGAGAAAAAGGAAAGAAGTGGAGGAGAAAGAGAGAAGTCTGTCGTTCGACGCCATCCAGTGTACTTGGAAACAAAACCCGACACCCACACAGCAACTCCGACCAAAAAATCCTTTTCAACCATTTCAGAGAGCAGAATAATTAACTGGTTTTGTGTCTGGATGCTTCCAGAATCCAAAGGTTATCGACTCTTTTGCCGGGGATCAGCTTTTGTTTTAACAGCTGAAAAGAGCAAAAAAAGAGAGAGAGAGAGAGAGAGAGAGAGAGAGAGAGAGAGAGAGAGAGAGATCTTCTTTCAGAAACTCAGCCGTGGTCTGCAGAGAAGAATGGTTGTGAAACATTCACCGCGTTCCAGGAGACTTTGAGTTGTAATTTTTCCTTTTGGTCTGCCTACCTGCCACCAGCCTGTCTGATCTACTGCTGCTTGTTCCTACATTTCCTCAAAATGCCATTTGACAGCCCCCCGCGGACATTCAGCTGCAGGTTTTCAGCTTCTCAAAGAGAACATTAAAGGTAACCTCAGAAAAAGTAATTGGCCTTCCTCTTCCCCTTTGCTTGTCTTCACTACATTCTCTCACAGCTGAAAATGTTCCTGCATATTTTACCTGCTGCTCAGCCTCAATAACTTTAAATAAAAAAGTAATTGCGTTGAGTTTAAGCTGCATAGCGCTGCTTTAATATTTAAGCTGAGATGTTGGATTTATGACCAAACTATGGAATTACTCTGTAATTTCACCTTTTGTTTACATATTTTGTTGCGTCAATATATTCAGTTCAATTTCCCACTGCAGCATCTATCTGACCGCGTGCAACGTTAGCGAGAAAATTAAGTAAACCCGTACAGCATTATGGGTTTATGAGGGGAAGAAGCAGCTTCTAACTGATGACATTTGATTCTTTTATTTAGTCTGATGCTCCGGGTCATAAACAGCAGTTTTATTACAACGTCAAGGTGGACAAACATCATCAACGGCTTCAGAGAAACAACATTGTCCGTTTCAGCTGCTGATCCACAGCAGGAAAATTCACCTGAAGGACGCAGCGAGGAAAGATCAAGAAAGTGAGGAAAGAGAAAAAACAACTGCTGGATGTCTGACTAACTTCTGTTCTCATGGTGAGAAAAAAGAAAAACATATGATGCTTTTCTGGAAAGAGGGGAAAGAGGCTTCAAAATTCAAGAGTAACAAAATAAATACAAAATGAAAAAAATATCTTTACGTTAAAGATGTAGCACATTTAAAAATGATTTAAACTGGAATTTCTGCACGTCACATTTTAAAAACCTTCCAAGAGTGGCACAAAACTGAGAGAGATGAAAGAAATAGTTTGTGTTTACACACAAAAAGCTCTTAAAGTGAAGGCAGGAAAAACCAGCTGATTAATCAGACTTATTACTCTATTAATACCTTATAGACAGACAGACAGACGTTATGCACTCAAACTACAGCAACATTTGCATCAGCTGCTTGTACATGCAGCTGCTTTTTATGTCAATATTTTGTTCATTTGCTGAAATGTCAAATCAAAAAGTGACGTTAAAACAGCTGAAGGCTGCGTTCAGGTGCCGCGGCTCACTTCTTTTATTCCTAAAGCCCGACTTCATGGTTAGTTAAAGAAATCAATTAAAAGGGAAAGGAAAGTACAGGTCGACCTCGCCTGGGAGAAAATCCTGAATTTAAAAATGTTGTAGGTTCTGTCAGCACAAAGAGAGTTTAAGGGGCTTTTTCTTGACTCCATTAAGAGTTTACAGATCTCAAAGGCTTCAAACCTTTTTAAAAGATAAAAAAGATAAAAGTTTAACGTTGGTCCTGAGAAAATAACAGAACGTACTGATTTCCATTAATAAATGTAACAAAAAAGGCCAGCGGTCAGTCCTAATGGAACAAGTTAATCATTTTTTGTCTCCTGCAGTGTGTGAAGTTTAAAAATGAATCAGTTGCATTTATTTGATGTGGATTCTGCTATTGTGAACAGAATGCAGCAGGAACAGCATGAAACACGAGGAGAACATTTCTGTTTGGAGTTTGGACCAATAAATGACGACTCGGCCTTCAGAGCTGCAGCTGCTCCAACAGCCAGACATGGATCTGATTTTAATGATCAGATTTAATGCAGGACAGCTGAAAAACACTGAAAGTAACCCATTCCTTCCTGGAGCTATGGATGGGATCGTCTTGTTTAGCTTGTTAGCTGTTCTGGTTTTATTAAATATGCAGGTGAGGTCCAGGAATGCATCTTTTCACATGAAGGTCTAAAACCTGCAGGTCAGCTCCAGCTCCAGTTGTTCTGCAGCTTCCACCTTTTCCTGCAGTGACCAGTCAAAATGTGTCCTAAGAAAATAAATAAAAAAGTTTCTTCTGACTTGTTCAAAGCAGCAAACACAATGACCTTTTCTTTCCTGGCTGATATAGATGGATTTATTTTTACTTTGATGTCATCTACGGTGAAAGAAAAATCGATAAAATCACTGAATCCATCTGGAAAAGAAAAGTCAATAACTCAGTGCTGAAAAACTAAAGAAAAAAAACTCACAAAAACTGTTTTTGTCCAGTAGATTTCTGCTCCGCTGTGGGTTCACACCCTCAGCAACACTCACGTTCTCTGCTAAAAATAAACATATTCACTTCTTTACATTAAATCTATGCAAGAAAAAAAAGTTTTTTTTTCCTTGTCAGGTTGTCAGAAAACCAGTAATGATTGCGTTTCACCCTGCAGCTGTTATTGTTACTTTGCTGTCACAAAGTGATCTCTTCATAAACTCCGGCCTGCCGACGCCTCTGTGTGGAAAACCGGCTGCAAACAGAGGAGGAAGAGCTGCGAGCAAAACACTTCCATCAAAATGAGTCCAACTAAAAATATATATGTTAGAAGAGAGGGAATTAGTGAAGAGACAAAGTAACTGTAACCAGAGTGTGTTAAAGAAAATCTTACCAAGTATTTTTGTAAAGGCAAAACTAATAAAAGCAACTTTTCAGCCTGATTTGTGAGCTTGAATAATTTCTTCATTACTTTCCCATGTCACTTATAACATGACAAAAATGTCTTGTTACAAGTTAAATCTGCCAGTGGAACCAGTACATTTTCATCAACATTAAATAATTACTGACTTGAAACAAGTTCATATAAACGTTACTTGTAAGTTAGTTCAGTCTCATTTCAATGGTACTAAGATATTTGCACAAGAAACTGGATTAAAAAGAATACTTGGTAAGATTGTGCAGTGAATCTACTGAAAGTTGATCATTTGAGGAGAAAATTAAAGCCAATAGTTTTCAGTTTGTTGATCACTGATGGGTTCAAAAAACTCACAAATTAAATACAACATCAGAGCCTTTCAGAAATATCAGTTAGTATTTTGTAATTGCAGCAAAATACTTTCAGAAGTTAAAGTTCTAAATTCTGCCATGAAGATCTGCAGAAAGCTTAAAAAATGGGCTGAATTTATAAAGCATTTTATAGTCATATTGATCACTCAAAGTGCTTTACACCACAGAGTCAGTCACTCACAAACACACACTCATTCATACATCAATACGCAGATCGATTGGTAACTCAGTGCCTTGCCTAGAGGCTTGTTGACATGTGGCAGGACGAAGCTGGAATTTCACCCCCACTTTTCATAAGACAGCTGCTCTCCCCACTGATCCAGCGTCGCCCAAACGAACCGAGTTGTGTTCACTCCAAACCTACAGGTGATATACAAGGAATTTCAAAATGATATTCATGAAACTCCTGCAGCTTCTGCTAAAAAAAGCGTGAAAAACAGAACCTGAATATTGGTTTCTCATCTCTAAGTGCTGTGAGAAGGAATGGCGGCGGTTATATGTAGGAATGGATGCAATTCGATATGAATATATCATGTGAAAAAAGTCTAATAATAACTATTTATTATTATTATACCTCATGAACCTCTCAGTAACTCCACCGGCTCTGATCTGGACCACATGAAAACCAAACTGCTTCATCTCAGCCCAGTTCTGAGAAATAAAGTGGGAAAAAAAAGGAAAGTAAACCAGCAGACAGGTGAATGTAGGATGTTGACTGCTCTATAAAACTGGAAGAGCTCCGTATAATCAATCTACCATTAAACTAATCTGTTCACACATGACTGGACAAAAACTTCCTCTCAGTCAGGCATCATTCAGTCTGTCACTCATCAAAGCTGTCCTCACCAGAAAAGTGTGTTAACATTCGCCTCTTCCTGATGAGTCTGACAGCTGATGTTGTTGTCGTCGTTATTAAGTTTTCAAGCTGTCACTTCTTCAAAAAATAAAAAAAATAGGAGGCATTCATTGCCGCACTTCCACTGGAGAGTCAGCGCAGCCGTGGGAGAAGTTTCTCCCTCCCGCTCTGACAGACACCATGGTGGGAACAACTGATTGTTTGCTTTACCACCTGTGGTCCGGAGCCTGGAGAAGATTGCTCTCCAACTGCGGCAGAGTGCCGCGCGGTGACTGATGGCTCCGCGTGTCGGCGTGTGCGCGTGCGGGTGTCATTTCTGTTTGCGTGAAGTTTATTCCCATCAAACGTGGGAGTCTTTGAGTTTAGCTCCTGAAGTTGACACAAAGGACGTGAAGCGAGCGGAGGAACCGCGGCAGCGCGGCGCGCGCCTAATGTACGCAGGTGAGAGCGGCTGAGCGCGTGCAGGTGTGTGGGTGAGAAACAAAACTCTTTTCCAACAGCAAAGTGGGCGAGCAGGTGATGGAAAGGGACTTCAAATACACCAAGCGACAAAAAAAAAAAAAACGATAGCAGCAGCAGCAGCAGCAGACTTTGTAGTCGATGGGTCTGAAATTGAATTTGTGCATCAGCCCTGTTCACCTGCCATGTCACAGCGGGTCACATCATTCCTGCCGCACCTGCACCAAACTCACCCTCACCCCGCTCACTTCGCTGACCCCATAATGGCTAAAACGAAGCCATTAAACTGTCTCGTCCAATTACGGAGCCACTTTATCTGACACACGCAGTCATATTCTGCAGCAGGCACTTCGTCTCTGATCTGTTAATTCACAGTGAGTCGCCCTCACCAGGAGCTATCATAAAACTTTAATGTCTCTCAAACCCTCGCCTCGGTCTAACCATCATGTAAAACGGAGAGAAATCCACCGTGACCCCAGGCTTGCCTGTTAGCCCCGCACCGTCAGAGGCTCTGCTCATTCTTCTCTATTTTTATCACGTCTTCCTGGACTCTGACTTGTTTGTCTCAGTTTCTGCAGGCGCTGCAGGCGCTTGGTTCAGCTGGAGTCGGTTTAATTTGCCTCAACTTTAGCTATTTAGATAACTGCAAAGTTATTTTGAACAAATATTCTGTAATCGGAGCAATAAAAATCTACTCATGAAAGACGTGCATGGCCGTTTTCTCAGCATCATTTGGCTCCAGTAATAATGTCTCTTGATGTTTTTCATATTTTGTTGCTCTTGATCAAGACAACGACACGTAACAGCTTTCAAACTGCTGAGTAAACAGAATCTGAAAGGTGATGTCATGCATTTGCATTCAACCCCCTGTACTCAGACACCCCAAAATAGAAAAACAGTCCAACCAATCACCTGATGAGTAAACTGACCTCACCTGGGTGTAACATTAAGTGTTTTGTTATGACCATAGTGATTTCTAAGAGAACATTAGAAACGTATGCTGTTGTTTTAAAATCTAAATAAACTGAAGGCTCATCCCACCGTGAACAACCGTTTGATCGTTTCTTTGCAGATCACGCCGGTGGGAAACGGAGTGAAGCTGCAGCTTCAGTCGTTCCAACTGCTTTTTCTGCCGATACAGAATCAGGATTTCATCAAACGTTGCCGCACTTCCAAATGTAGTGTTTTAGGTTTGAGCTACACTAGGAATGTTATAATTATTTTTGTTTTGAGGCAGTGAAAGCATTAAAATGCTGAATGAGGACATTATTAATATGCTAATGGGTGAAACTTTCTGACCTACATCATAATTACATAAAATGATTAATAAGCGTCCTGTTAGATCTGAGCCTTAGATGAAATATGAAGAATCTTTTCATTTTAAGCAGGAAGAACTGAATGTGGAACCGGTTCCAAGTGAACTGGGATGAAACTGAATCCGATGTTTTGAACCAGAACATGAAAGAAAAGGAAAGCCAGGAATTTTTCCCCATTTCATTTTCAATGACATCTGAAAGGAGCCTTTTTGAGTTTAAAACCTTTTTTTTTTTTGCATAATAACATCCCAAGTTTAGCCCAAGTCAAAGTCAGAGCAGCTGCTTTACTCCTATTTGGTTCTGATCATTTTTATCAGCTGAAGTCCTTCATGAAGGGCCCTCAAAGAGAAAAGTGCACAACTGGAGCTTTTCTGACAGAAATCATAATCATCTCCTGCAGCAGGTGCCTGTGTAAAATCAGCTTCACTATTTCAGTCCAACACTCAAATCAAATAAGCAAAAAAAAAAAGGCACTCCTGAAGAAAGAATGTTTATCACAATATAACCCAGGAAAGCCATCAGGATTTTGTGATAATATAAAGAATAATTTCTTGATCCTGTGAACGAGATGATCCGTTTTGCTGCTAGTTTCTCGCGTTTAATGCTTGATAAAAATAGATCTGCTGCTGTGATGGATGATGACGCAGCAGCTCCAGCCTGAAGGGAACGTAAAGGAGAGTTTAAGAACAAGCTGCCACGTTCCATAAAATTTAGTCTAGATGTAGAAACAAGTGACGAATGAAAACAAATATGTATGACTCACACTTGGATGTATGGTTTTGAGTAATTAGATTTAAATACAGCTATAATTTTATCCTAAATGAGCCTCTGAGCCAGTGCCAGGTCATTTTTTGTGCAGTGGATTCTTTATCATTTTCTAAATTTCCTCTCTCCTTCTTCCCCCTCCAGTTGCATTTGCTTCCCCTCCAAGTTCATCCGGGAAAACAAAAATCCAATCATCTGAATTAACTCGTCCTTCCTCCTCCGTTTGCTGTCGCTCAGATTTTCTCTGCTTGATTTCTTCCCCTCTAAATTTTCCCCAGTTCTCATCACTTGAAAGGCGGTCCGAGCCGATCATAGCAGCAGACACACGCTGCCCCTCACCTACCGCTGGAACCTTCTGACAGTAATTGAAGCCTTAACAAGCTGCAGCCCCACAAAGCGCCAGCACTGCCTTTGTTTTCTGCATGAAATGTTACCATTAGTGAGCAACACTTCTGCGCTTAAACATCCCTCACAAACTGCTGAATGCAACCTGAGCACACAGAAACACTCAAGTGTTTGCTGAAAGGTCCTTATTTTCCTGAAGATGGAGAGTTGTTGGAGTGTCAGCTCAGCTGATTGTTAGCTAGCAGCGCCGCCGATTCTCTCCTCCATGTTCCTCTGCTGTGAGAAAAGGATGCAGGATTTGAGACAACACACTAAACATCCACAAAAAAAACTCTGTTGTGATTTAAAAATAGATTCCCTCCCTGCTTCCTGTCTTGCTTCCGGCTCTCTTTACCTTTCCGTTTTGATCTGACATACATTATCTCCTACAGCTCATCTTTAAAGTCAAAAATAGCTTTGAATGACATTTATTGTTGTGTACCTCTGGACCTGCTCTTCGTCACGGCACATCTCCAGACTCATGAAAGATGCTATCTGTCTGGCTTTATTTTTAAAATCATCTTTGCCAGATTGACTGGCTCAGACAGGCTGTGCTGATGCCACCTTGACTTCTGTGTTTTTTATTATCTTTCTGGGTCATTGGTGTCAGAATAAGAGCAAAGAAAATGGGGAAAGTTTTGCTCCGACCCACTGCAAAAACAGCCTGGTTATCGGAAACGATCATCTCTCGCCAGCAAAAACTCTTTTTCTGCCTTTTGGTGCAACATAACTGAAAAAAAAATATTCTGAGATTATAGAGTTTTTGTTCTCCGTTTGGTAAAACTTATCTAAAATGCTGGAATATTAAAGTAGGAATGTCCTTATTTGATCCCAGTTATGAGCCGGGGGTTTGATTCAAGGCTTTTTTTAAATGAGAGAAAGAGAAAACTCAACTCGTATGTCGTCTTGGTCTATTGGCTGCAAAAACACAGAGTGCTGTGTTATGTATCCAATTTTCCAAAACCATGTGTGAGCAGTTTCCAAAACTGCATTATGGGCTGCACATTTTATTTTGCTGTTCTAAGGAAACTTAAGTTTTCTTTCTCAATTCAAGTGTTTTTGCAGCTTTTGCAATGTTCTTAATAAGGAAAGAGAGACTGTATCGGCTGCTGAACTTCCTGTTTCTTTATTATTATTATTATTATTATTATTATTATTATTATTATTATTATTATTATTATTATTATTATGTGTCTTTTCTGCTGTGAAACAAAAAGTGTTTGCATATGAGAAAGGTAGAAACACTAAATTATGATGTTTAATTTATGAAACTTGTTTGGTAAGTTCTGTCTGCACATCCTCATTAAAATCCACAATAATTATTACCTGATTATTGAATTTAAAGTTCCAGTCACTCTGATGGCAGCATGCAAACAACTCAGCTCAGTGAATTCAGTCATGAAATTTCCTCTGTAGGTCTTCCAGTCAACTGTTTGTGGTATCAGAGTGGAAGCGATTGGAAGCGACATTAACTTGCCCACATTTGTTAGGTCAGGTGAAAAGCACAGAGTGGGTCAGCAGATGTTGAGGTCCGCATCATGTAGAGGTCGCCAACCATCTGCAGAGTCAAACGCTGCAGACCTTCAAATGTTCACAAGAGCTGTAAGGATGAGGTTTCCATGGCGAAGCAGCTGAACCCAGCCCATAAATCACCGGGTGCAATGCAAAGCAGTGCAAAGGAAACTCCCAGTGGATGCTGGGAAATAAAACAGGTGCATAAAGTTTGGAAATGACTTATCATGTTCTCGTTTTTGTTAACCGTCAAACTCCTGGTATTTTACCAGATCTGTTCTACATCAGTGCCATTGTTTTGCCGATGTGCGACATGCAGGATTGCTTTGATTTTATCCGTAAACTGTGTGGTTATAAAACAACAAGCGGCTAAACGTCGTCATTTAAAGGTTTCTAACCAAAAACTGAACCTTTTCTGGTGAGACCAAACTCAAATAAAACTTTTAAAGGTCATTTTGGTGGAGATGGTATTCAAGAAATAACTGAAATCATTTAAATGTCATTTAAATATTGACATTGATGCCTTGTTTGATCATCTTTCTATTTCATATTTAGTTTTTCCAGCTTTACTTTATGGGTAAAACAAATCATAACATTTTCTGTAGAGATACTTAGGTGATGATGGGAAACATAATTATTCATTTTTCATGAATGCAAACTTATTTACTGCAAAAGTAATTTGTTGATAACTTTTCATTTGTGCTTTATTGAAGTTTAGCACAAAAAGTTTTTACCACCCAAAGTAAAAATTAGTGATTACCGGTAATTACAGTTGAGATGTTGCAATTTGAATGAAGCTGAATTGACTTTTTCTTGGTATAGACAGAGGATGAATGGATGTTTCCTGCTCTGAAGGCTAAACCTAAAGGAGCATTTTAATTTAAATACATTCCATAAATCAAATGAGTTTGCATGAAGTGACCCCGAAACCATCACTCAGGATTTGTTATTAATGTAACAATTTGCAGTTTTTCCTGATGAAAATGAACTAAATTTGTCGACTTCACTAATTTTCTCATTGTGATTTAAAGGTGAGAAGCTCCTCCACATGCCGTGTTATCAAAGCCATAGATGTGCAAAAAAATAATTTTCTGTTTTCTTGGTGTGAAGAAACAATAAAAGCAGAATCAAACCAACTGTGTAAGGTGTGTGTGAAAAGAGCGTATCTATAGAGATGCAAATGTCCTCCGGGATCATCCTGTTATCTATGCTAATTACTTTGAAGATAATTATCTGATTCTTCCCTGAAGGAAAACATTTATTGCTTCATGCTGGAGGCAGAAACTGTTTTTCAGGACAAGTCTGTGGATCTTTTCTAATAAAAGGATGTTTCTGAGGTGAATTGTCGCTGATGTCATGCATACTAAAAGCACACTGTCCCCCAAACTGATATATTTCTCAGTTTGTAGCTCCAAACCACTTTCATGAAAAACTGCTGCAGTCCACCAACATGTAATTGCTGCTGAGACCCTCGTTGCTCCCTCAGGTTGGAAACGGCACCTTAACAGGCCTGAAACAGTCCCAGTAACCAGCCGGAGCGGAGCACAGTGCACACCAAGCGGGAGTTTTTTCATTACTTTCCACCAGACTTTCCCCCCAACTTTTATATCAAACAGCACGTCTGTCCTGTTGCACATTTCCCTGAGAAATAACCTGTAGCTTGATCTAAATATAACAGCCTGGTGATAAGAGAGCATATCCCCCTTCCATAATTCATTACTTCCAACACATCCAGCCGCAGGTTCCTTTGTCTTGCTAATCTCCCGGCGTCCCCCGTGCGCAGAAAGGCCACGTTTTTGCGCCTCACAGGAAACCGGTTTTCTAAATCGGAGCGCGCATGAGAGTCTCCCGGGACGTGTTGTGCAAAACTGCTGAATCTCCAGAGGATCTGCTGCTGCAGTTCCCTCCCGTATGAGCGGCGCGCTGATGCAGCTAAACTGATGCCTGTTAGTGTTATAATGTAATTACGGCATTTATTTGAGGAAGTTTGGTGAGAGACAGGAAGGACGAGGTGTTACAAATGTAAATCGCTGAACTTAGGCCACAGTAATGCTGCAGTGTTTCCCAAAGGGATCATTTATGTAAATGCTAATTAATGGTGTGTTCCAGAACAGCACAGAAACAAATCAGGTTAACAGCCTAGCAACAATGTCATCTGGTAACAAAGTGTCATTTTTTGCATCCTAGGTGAAAATTTTTCATTGCGACAGGAAAGACAGCCTGCAGAGTAAAGTGCAAATGTGTCACAGTGTGTATATAGCACCCATAAACATAGTTATATACTTTTTCCATTTCTTATTTCTTCCTGAACTGACAGTAGAGCCAATTCTTTGTTTGTTTGACCAGTAGAGTCGTTGTTACTGAGGGGCTTAAAGATCCAGAATACGTCATAACCACAAATAATGTGGAAGATTTCAATACGTAACCATATGAGTTTATAAAAAATAATATAAATGAAAGTCATGACTTAATATTTCAAGTTATTTGGGGATAATCCCAAGAGAGGGAGGGTGTGGATATTAGCTTCTGTGCTAGATGGTCTCCACTGTGTTTTAATGCATATTTAAGATATTTGGAGTGTGAAACATAAAAACAGTCAGCTGTAAAGTGGGCTCAAATATTTGAAGATTTTAACTTTGCGCAGGTAGTTGTGGTACCCAACCTCCGCAAGTCCCTGGGGTCCAATGCAAGCTAATGTTAAAATCCTAACTATGGTATTTCAGTATTTAATAGTTTATGTGCTGCAGCGTGCTTAAGGAGAGGAATAAACTTCATCGTCATTTCAAGGTCATTTTGAACATTTATATCTTAATTGGCCTCATTAAGTGAAGCAACGGTTGTTATGGCTAAAGGTGATTGGTTAGAAGATAACTCATTAACCAATCAGATTTCAGGGTCTTTTAATTTTCTCATATTGTCCTGCAGCACTGGAAAGAACCAACAATTACATAAATGTTTTAAAAAGTCCATCCATCCATTTTCTTACACCCTTGTCCCTCATTGGGGTTGGGAGGGTTGCTGGTGCCTCTCCAGCTAGCGTACCGGGCAAGAGGCGGGGTCACCCTGGACAGGTTGCCAGTCTGTCACAGGGCAACACAGAGACACACAGGACACACAACCATGCACACACACACTCACACCTAGGGGCAATTTAGACAGACTAATTAACCTGACAGTCATGTTTTTGGTTTGTGGGAGGAAACCGGAGTACCTGGAGAAAACCCACCATGCACAGGGAGAACATGCAAACTCCATGCAGAAAGACTCAGGCCGGGAATTGAACCCAGAACCTTCTTGCTGCAAGGCAACAGCTCTACCAACTGTGCCACTATGCAGCCCATTTAAAAAGTGTTTTATTAAATATAATGAATTTACATGTAATTATCTATTTTTTAATTGGAAATATTCAAACAAATATAGATATAATTTCTGGCTGAACCAGAAAAGATTTTTGGTTTTGGATCCTTGTGATCAGATGGTAAGTTTCAGAAACATCTTGTACCCTGTTAGAAGATGTTTCTAACAGGGTAGAAACATCTATACGTTGGGTAGAAAGGGTAGAAAACATCTATATTAACATGATTAATATTCTAAACCAAGTAAACTTCTAGTTTAACATTTTAGAGCCTGAACTTTGCTCTCTATTTGGAGAACAGAATATTTAATGCATTCAGGTTCAGGCCTGAAGAAATAAAGTGTAAAGTTTGTCGCAGCTCAGCAGCAGAAAGCACCTGCAGCACATTCAGTTAATAAAATACAAGATGAGACGCGTCAGATCCACTCAGCTCTAACCGTGTGGCAGTGATATTGACAAGCTTATTAATTTGTGCACTCAGGGATTTTTCTGCCTACTTCATGGTGTCGAGTCGTCTTTTGATTCCAGCTCACTTGTTTTATCTGCAGAGACCAACTCAGTTATTGACACCCTGTGAAGATGTTTGAAAAGCTTAAAATGAATTAATACTTTACTGCTTTATGATAATAATTTGTACAGTTCTCTTTTTCCTGCGGTCACCTTGAAGGCTTTTCTTTCTTTTTTCTTTTTTTTCTGCAGGTTTTGGGTCTAAAGATTGAAACGGCCATGAAAAAATGCTGATTTTGTGTCTTTTGAAGCGATTCTGTGTTAAACCAAAGTAAGATATTGTTGGTGTTCTGGCTGAGAGACAGATTTTGATTTAAAATGTTTTGGTATTTCAGAGTTCATAAAGTCAGTCACTTTCAAGGTTTCTACATAAACAGTCCCACAGCATGTTTCACACCAGAAATAACTGGAACATTTGCTGAAAAGTTGAATATGAGCCTCAAGTGAATGGTGGCAGGTTTAACTTTAGTCCTCATTCATCTTAGTTCAGTTGTTTAAAACTTTTCAAATTCAGAAAAGTAGCTATTTTCTTGTTTTAAAACACATCTGCCATTTTTGAATGCCATGTTGTCTTTCATTTTTAGGAGTAGCTAAGAGAAATTACTGGACTATTCACTAAAAGTTTGACAAAGTTATTACAAAAAGGAAAATATGAAATGCTTCAATTCAGTTCATATTACCCGAATTGTTAGCAGTGCCGGGGCTGCACAGTGGCGCAGTTGGTAGAGCTGTTGCCTTGCAGCAAGAAGGTTCTGGGTTCAATTCCCGGCCTGGGGTCTTTCTGCATGGAGTTTGCATGTTCTCCCTGTGCATGGTGGGTTTTCTCCGGGTACTCCAGTTTCCTCCCACAGTCCAAAAACATGACTGTCAGGTTAATTGGCCTCTCCAAGTTGCCCCTAGGTGTGTGCATGGTTGTGTGTCCTGTGTGTCTCTGTGTTGCCCTGTGACAGACTGGTGACCTGTCCAGGGTGACCCCGCCTCTCACCCAGTACGTTAGCTGGAGAGGCACCAGCACCTCCCGACCCCACTGAGGGACAAGGGTGCAAGAAAATGGATGGATGTTAGCAGTGCCAATAATTTAGGCGCCATGGATTGTAATGTAAATGGAGTTTTTTTCCTGCATAAATACGCCAATAATGGCGGCGCTCCGTATGTTTCCAGAGTCAGAGCAAACCTGGTTGACTTGCTGATTAACTGTTGATTTGTCCTTCTCCGCTGTAATTTGTTCTGGTTCTGCAGGACAACGTTTGTGTTTTCCCATCTGTAATGGGAGTTCCTACGACTGCACGTCGTGGGTCCACAACAATAACAGCTTCCAAATGTAAAATCCACACTCGCAATCAATTTCAGACATGACGGATAAAGAAATAACAAAAGAATAGCTTCCACCTGAGCATGAAACGGCTTTTAAATCCGCTGATTACATCTGAAAAATGGGCAGCTACACATTAAAGAGCTGTTACCTTCCCTTCCAAACTGATCTCAATACACTCAAATTAGAGCTGAGAGTTTTATTTTCGAGCATGAAGGCAGAATTTCAATGAGTTTTGTTCTGAGACGGGCCTCATTCATCCACATTAAGTCGAAGGAGTTCGGCTGCAGCCAACCGACTGGGACGCAGGACGGGTTTTTTTTTTCTGCTCTGGATGTCATCACTCATCCTAACCACCAGCTCTGCTGCGTTTTCTGGAGACTAAGAGAAGTTTGTTCAGCCAGTAATGTGAATTTAATTACATCTTGTGAAATGTAGGAGTTTCCCCGAGAGTTCGAGTGCTGTCTGAATTTACTGTCACTTTAAATGTCTCTGAGGACTCGTTCTGAGTCCTGACCTCTCCCTTTGCCTTGTTAATTAGTTTGGAGCCGGAAAATTCAAACCCAGGGAAAATAAGATGGACCACAAATGTCAGTCAAGGAGATGATTAATTTTCAGAGTCAAAACTAGAAACATGGAAGAAATTAAGTTCCAGCCTTCAAAACTTAAAGCTCACAAAGTTTTTCTCTCTTTCTCTGTAAAGTTGGAATCATTTCAAACTAAAGCAGCGAGAGCATTACATATTGCTTTATGACATTTATTTGTTTTAGGGAATTAAAAGAAACTGTCACACGACTTTGTTTAAATTGGAAGAACTGGTTCTCATGTTTGAACTGGTTCACATCAGGAGTTCCACATCTGGTTACATTCAAGCAACATAAGCTCTCTGTGTAAAGAAAATTAAAGCTTGTGTTTTTTATTTCAGTGTTTATGTCAGCTAATTGTGTCATGCGCTCCGGCCTGCTCCCCAACAAGATCCAAAAGAGAAACTGGCTCGTGAACAGAATCGGTACACAGAGCAGATTCTGATTAGACGAGTGGATTGGATCGTTCAGAGGTCAAAGGTTTTCTCTTACTTCACTGTTGCTGCTTTGTTGATGCCAAAGTGAAAGGTTTAAATTCTTAGCATGATTTAGCCTGACATGATTCTGATTCAGATCCAAAAGCCATCTGGGTTCAGTCAGTGCTTTATTTTTAGGGCAAGTTTAGCTCCCAGCAACTGCAGAGCGGGAGAGATTTGATCACCAGGAAACTGGAACATCAGTCATCGATATGAAAACACTGTTTATAGAGCAGCAATACCACGTTTCTGTAATGTTTGTTCCTATGGGATTTACTGAAGCCACAAAGAAAACTAATTAAATGCAAAACTGAGTCATATCTAAACACAGGAGACATTAAGCTAACATTAGCCTAGCTCCACAACAAATACTTCACGTTCTTTAAATTTAAATGGTGAGTTGCTGAAGACTTTTTGTAGCAATATGTGAAGATTAAAATATGTTTTAGAAATAAATGATACAGCTGTGACCGTTTTATGTGAAGTGATTAAATATACTACAGCCGATTTAACTCCGTATTTGTGCCTGTCCTAGTTCAGAGACATTCACACACTTAAAACTGAATTGATTCATGTTCATATTAGTTCACTATCTAACTTCAATTATTTTTCGGTAATTTATACATCTTTGTTATTAAATAAAGAATTTAATTATATAGGTCATAGTGCATCAGATGACATCATCATCTAGCATTAGCAGTCACCCAATTAATCCCCTGTCAAAACATGCTCAGTAGTAAAAATTACAGTAATTTTTAGCCTGATAGTCAATAATCCTAGAAGCATTAATCTATAAAGTAATGATGAAACAAGAACTCATTAAGACATAGAGGATAGTTTCTCTGGGACAAAACCCTGTTTGACAAGATGGGACTGGTGGAGAGAGGATTTATTATTTTACAAATATGAAAATCTGTAAGGATTTTAAAACATCATAGTATGTTTATCATCCTAGAACAATCTGCACTGAACGCAGGACTCAACAACACAATAAATATTGACATTAATGGCATTCCATACAAACTATCTCAGCAGATTTCTTTTCACTGGCTCCAGATTTGCAATTAAATAGAAATCAGTTCTTAAACACTTACTTTTGTCTGCACTTTTAAAATGTCAGGATAAGCTTCATAATGTTGCTACAGCTCTGAGGCAGATTTATTAGGGCTAAGCTGCAGTTTTTCAATCCAGAAGTTCGACAGTAAGAAAAAATGGGTTTTTCCAAACCATCTGTGGGATATAATTTCTCCAGAAACTCTTTGGGCGCATAAACCTTCTTCCAGACACGTTTCTGCATGTTTTCTATGCGTTTGCATTCAGTTTATTATCACACTGTTCGTCTAAACATTTCCGCCTTAAATCTCAATAAACTGTAGATAAGTGAAATATTTCTAATAATAACTACTATTTAAAAGAAAAACATGTTTATACATTTCATGCCCATGCTGTTTATTAAATGAGTTCTTGTTTTTCTATCATCTTATAAAAACCACATAATAATCAGCGGCTGGAAGCATAAAAGAGTGGAGGAATCGGTGGTTGTTGACGCTGATCACACTTATTAAAGCGTGTAAGAACAGGCAAGACAGGATGAGTAAACCTCATTAAAGACAACAAACATGAAGATGTGATATGAAGAAAACGAGCAGAAACATCGATTTGATTTTCTCAGATACAAATCTGTTAAACAACAAAAGGTCTTTGGATTAAAGTCGAGGTTCTGCTGTTCTCCCTGCTGGGTGGATCTCACCGTGAAAATGTTATTGTTGCTGCATCCATTTGGGAAATACAAATATTTTAAATTACAACAGGCAGAAGGATTACTGATGTTAACTTTTGAGTACTGCTCTTGTTTCTGTGTTGAGTTGTGTCTTATTCCTGGATGCTATCAATGCAGCTTGTCATTTGTTGAGATATTTCCAATATTCTTTACATTTGTTTTGTTTTTCCAATAGAGAAAAAAAAATACTACCCCAGTTCTTCTTTGTCCAGCTGGGTCAGTGAAGAATCCATTGCAGTCTTTAACTTTTCAGTACCATCTTAGTTTTTGTTTTACCATGTGTTGTTCTCCCAATAGAAAGTATTCCTGGTCCAGTGGCCGTGTGTTTAGCTGCGTCAGTAGCTACGTTTCCATTAGCCACAGGACTGCTCAAAATAAGTTACTTAATGGAAAAACCTCATGTTTTTAGTAACATCTTACAATTAGTTTGATTGTTGCCATAGATTTTTTCCATTAAAGAGGAAATGATTGACTTTCAAACGTTTACTCAAAATGAGAAACTGCTGCAAAGTTCAAGACTTGCAGCAACTGCTAAGGAAACTGAATTTTATGGTTAACTAAATATTACTATGTCCAAGCCTTTTATTCTATGTTTATAATAAAAAAAATCCAAGCAGCACAAAATGAAAGAGCACATTCATTCGGAGCTTTTTAAGGGCCTCTTTTGAAGCTCGGGGCCCTCAGGAATCGTAACCCACTTTGAGTCCACTTATAGCCAACGCAGAGTCAGAGTCCGATGATTAATGGCATTATTAAACAGTTTAGAGAGGTCGTACGTTCCTGTTGCCGATAGAGGCTGATTTGTGAGGTGAAACAATGAACTGAAATGAAGAAAAGCACGAGTGGGCATGTGAGAGGGAACGCTTTGTAAGTGTGTGGTTTGACTTTAGTAATCTGTGCACAAATACAGGAGGTTGACTGAGTTTCCTGTTACCTGTTGGGGCGCAGAGGGAAAAAAAAGTGAATGTGACTGGGTCTGTTTGTGAGACAGACGGGTCAAACTGGGGACAGGTGGAAATAAGCCAATAAGCTCGAAACTCATTTCCTGTGAGCCGGAGAGGTGAAAGAGTGAAAGTTCGATGGAAAGAAAAACAGAGAAGGGAGGGGGAGTGGGAACAAAAGATAAAAGAGAGAGAGAGAGAAGAATGTCATTGATCCAGTTCTGCATGCGAGAGAAGAAGATGGCAGAACAAAAAGCCACTGAAAAAAAGACGGAGGGTAGTGACACACTGAGGAGAAGAAGGTGAAAGAAGGAGTGATGGAAAAAGTAAAGATGAAGGAAATGAGAGAGGGAGGAGGTCAGGGAAAGGAACAAGTTGAGCGGAAAAGGATGAAAGTCTAAGAGAGGAGGAAGAGAAGAAGAAAGGTGATAAAGAGACAGAAAATGCAAAGAAAAGAAGGAGTTGATAACTGAAAAGAAAGAAGACTTTAGGTGGTTTGAATAAAAAAAAGGAAATGAAGAGGAAAGGTGAGATAAAAACAAAGAATGAAAAGAAAACGGGATGAAATGAGGAGGAAAATGACATCCAGACAAAACATAGAGGGAAACGCAAAGAAAAAATAGAAATTGCAATGACAACAGGACAGGAGTTGAAAGGAGAGGAAATTAATCAATACGAGGAGAAAAGATAAATGAGAAAGAAAAAGGAAAGGAAATTGAAGTTAGAGCTACAGGATGAGGACTGGGTGGGATGAAGGTTGATCACCTCTTCACCGTATCATATCTCTGTAGTTCTGATCATTGAGAAACTTTATGATATGAAACTGAAACTTCTGCTGTACAGACCAGCCATCAGCTGGGGTCTTTATTCCCACACTTTAAAATTTAAAGTATTTTTTTTTAATAAAATCAACTCATAGTCTGCTGTAAGAACATTTGATCACATGAATCTGATCAATTATATCATGTTTTATAAGGATATTCTTAGCTATAGTGGGATCAATGGGTAAAGTGAATACAAAATGCTAACAAAACAAAATTCATATATTTTAGTTTAAGTGTGAAAAGGTGAATAAATGGTAAAACGGGGAGGAAGGTGAGATGATAAATGATCCATTGAATTGCATCAAATGTTCTTCCTTACATGCTCACTCAGGTCATAACAAGAAATAAGATTAGTTACCATAGCAACCCAGATGATACACAGCTCCGCATTGCGATGTCCACAGGTGACTCTGAACCATCCAAACATTAAACAGACGTTAAAAACAAATCAATGAGTTTGGAGGAGCCGCAAGTTTCTCCAGCTGAACAGAAACAAAAACTGAAGTTATTATATTTGGACCAACGATCGAGAGTCAATGCACAGCTTCAGTTTTTACAGCTGGAAACTAGTGAAATCTGGGGTTGAACATTCAGAGTCACATAAAGATAATTACAAAGTCAGCCTTCTATCACCTGAAGAACATTTCCAGGATTAAGGGACAGGGAATAAAAAGGATAAAAGGAAACAGAAAATCTAAGAGAAAGATGAAAATGGCTGCTCTCTCCAAGGTGGGGATGAGTTTCTTCCTCTAGCAGAGGAATATCTTGGTGTCTGGTCCAATAGTGATGGTTGGATGGATAGATTGAAGTGTTTCTCTGATCTGTCATGGTGAAGAAAGATCAGCTCAAAAGGCAACGCGTCCAATTTACCGGTCCGTCTATGTTCTGACCCTCACACACAGCCACAAGATGTGGATCAGAACCGAAAGATCGAGAAGGAGCTTCCTTCACAGGGTGGCGGGTTCAGATGGATGGATGGGTAAACAGAAAGGAAATACAGCTGGATGGAAGGAAGAGAGGAAAGGAGGGAAATGATTAAGGAGAGAGGGGGAAGCAGGAATTTGATGCTGACAGCTGGAAACAAATGAAACAGGGAGAGGAAATTAAGTGATGTAATTAAAGAACAAAGGAAAAATTAGGTGGGAAAGGAAAAAGTGACAAAGGAAGAAATTACGGTAGGAAAGGAGGGAAATTAAGACAAAAGAGAAGGCAACAAATAAGAAAGTGAAGGAAAAAGGAAAGAAATTAAAAAAGAAAAAAGATACAGGTAAAATAGAGAGAATGAGTTGAGATTAGATCTGTTGATAGATGATAGAATTGAAATATAGGAGGCAAAAGAAAAGAGCAGGGGAGCATTAAAGGGAGAAGAAATGAGATGAAAGAAAAAGATGGGGGAGGAAAGG
Source organism: Poecilia reticulata (assembly GCF_904066995.2). Taxonomy (NCBI): domain Eukaryota; kingdom Metazoa; phylum Chordata; class Actinopteri; order Cyprinodontiformes; family Poeciliidae; genus Poecilia; species Poecilia reticulata. The sequence goes on along the minus strand of NC_088840.1, from coordinate 27,028,332 downwards.
TGAGAGGAAAGGACAGAAGGAAGGAATCTGGTCTGCAAGGATGAAAGAGGAGAGTGGGATCAGAAAAAAAGAGTGAGAGAAATAGATGAAGTAGACAAAGAGATGAAAGGGAGAGAAGAAGAAAAGGAGACGTGAATGTGAGAGGCTGTTGGGACAAATCGACATCTGCTCCCGAGAATCTATTAGAGCGCAGGCTGAAACACACTAACCCAGCGCGCTAACACGAACCTCATTGGCTCTAAAACTGTGTGTGATTGGAAAGTCATAGAGTTCACACACACACACACACACACACACACACACACACACACACACACACACACACACACACACACACACACACACACACACACACACACACACACACACAGGTTGGAACCCTGAACGCTGCAACATGCAGCTCCAAAACAACAAGAACTGAGGCCACAGCAGCACAGGTAGGAGGCAGGAGCATGCAGATGGTCCGGATCACCGAAGGGTCCAGAAATTTCCCCACTTCCACTCGGAGCGTTTACTCCGCATCAGCAGAGAGGAGGAACAAACATCCAGGGTGTAATATTCAGGGAGTGGTCCTGCATGTTCATCCTTTCCCTCCTGCTGATTGTCCTCTGTGGGCGTCTGCTGCCTGGCTCAGCACTGCCCCCTGCTGGGCCGGCAGAAAATCACTGACGGGAACGACGTCTTGGGCTTCTGCTCAGGAGTGAAAATCACTGATTTTCCATCTGTTGTTGGTTTATTGTTTGTTTTTGTGAGGCTGATGTTTGTAATATTGAAAATTTAACCAATGAAAAAAAAGCTGAAAGCACAATAGAAAATAAAATCTCCATCTAAAACATCAGCTGTTTAATTCCTCACAACTGAAACATGTAAGAAGCGGGAAGTGATAATCCATTCAGCGATCCTGTTACATCTAATGAGAAATTATGCAAAAGCTCATTTGATTTTTGTGTTTTTTTTAGATGAAGTCTGTATAAAACTGAGCTGTTAATATGACCTCTACTGAACTGATTTTACTCATTAAATAACGCTGCTATTGAAATGTGCTAAATTAAATCAGCAGAAGTCAAATCCACACAGCTTCAGGTATTTACAACAACCTTCAGTCATTTCTCAGCTCTCCTCCTTTATGGGATTCTTTTTCCAGGAAAATCAATACGGTTCGGGGAGATTTCTCTGGACTCAATACATACAGGATCAGAACAACTGATAGCGTCCATAACACCGCGGAGATTTATTGACTGCAGTTTTTACATGGAGATTGATCACAAAAGAGAAGAATATCTGAAATACAATGAAAGATGAAGACCTGGTCAGTCGCTGTTTATGACCTTCCTTTGCTTCATTGTTTAGGCTTCATGGATTTGACCTGGTTTTAGAGCCAGGAGCAGATAAATGGATGAATGAATGAATGAGTGATCACCAGGGAGATGCTTTCATCTTGAGAAATGTTGGACGTATTCATCTGTGTCCATGAAGCTGTAAACTCCTTTTGGCTGCAGCAGAAGGAAGGAAAGAGCTGCAGATGCAGAAGTAGATTCAGTCATCCAGGTTAGGTTGAGCTGGGACTTCTTTAAGGTCCATAAAGTCATTTTATTTCATCTTAAGAGCCTTTTATAAACAAAAATAAAAGATTAGGAATTGTTTTAGAAACTATAGATAAATCAAACTGATAAAGGGCTACTTCTCGTTTTATATTCTCCATTCTGACATAGATATTATGCTGTTGTGAAAAGGACATCCTTTAATATTTTAGATGTGTTTAAATGTGGCTGAAAGCTAAAAATCAGCAGAAGTCCAAATGAAGATGCTCCTCCAGACTAGCGGCAGCAGCAATGAGCAAACACCTGGAGGAACTGATCATAGAAACTATTTCACAGGCTAACGCTCCTAAAACCGGTTGTAAATGCGTCCTGATGACGTGATGAAGGCGGCGTGTCGGAAACAGCAGGAGCTTCTTAAAGAGACAGAGGCCCAATTTCAAGGCATCACATTCTGTTGTCATTTCTTGTTTGATATATGCAGCATTTCTATGGCAACTGAAGGCAACAGTTGCTTCATTTTGCTATAAAATTGCACTGTGTGTCTGGATAATACATAATTCTGCTTCTTTGATGTGTTTTTCTGGGCCAAAAGGAACAAAAGACTCTTTCACAAAACATTTCTGTGTACAGAAATGGTGATAACACACATGCACGCACACCTACATGTTTTCAAAGCCAAAGCCGGCAGGGCGAACGGCAGCAGGTGTCATCATGTGGCAAACACTGTTTCCTCCATCTGATGCCATCGTTGCCTCGGACGTCATTCCCCCTGTGAGGGCACACAGTCAGCACAGTCACAACAATTCACCTCAACACAGATGTTTGCAGACAGTCCAAAGAAAAATGCTCCAACTAAACCAGCGTTTGGACTTTAACTAGGCCAAAGCAACACCTTGATTTGTTTCTTTGTTTGGATGATGAGCCAGTCTGAAACAAGCTTCATCCGTCATACAGGGAACCTCATATTTAACTCTATGATGCTCTGTGTACTTTACCGTACAGAGGAGCAAAGGTTTTGCTGTGTCCAGGTTCTGAGCCCAAATCATGAACCCTCCAGATGGTTTGCCTGACAGTTAGGAAATATTCAAACCTACAGTAAATAATGGGTTTAGTTTTGTCCAGACATGGAGTTATGAATTATGGCTAAATATGTCTGTTTTGGTCTCAATCTGAAGACATTTCTTCCTAAAAGTCTTGAATTTGAGTTATATGCAGCTTTGTAACCCTGAGTCACGTTGCCATGTTCTTATTTTCATAGGTTTTCTTTTTTCAACTCTTCGAATTAAGTCCTGCTTGTTGAAATACGTTTAGCTGTTTTGTGAGGAACTTCAACATTTAACAAACTGAGACCTGTAGAGTTTAGGATGCAGCTCTTTGGATTTTCTCCATTTTCTGCTCATTGCATGGTCTGACCTTGGAGTGAGTTTGCTTGGATGTCCACTCCTGAGAGGACCGACCGTTTCCCACTTGTACAGACAGAATAATATTTCTGTCTGCACGATGCTTGAATATGAGTTTGAAAACAGTCTAATGGGCAGCAGCTGTCTGTCTGCCTATCTGCGCCTCTGTCTGTCTCGGTTACTGGAAGTGGATTCTTGCTGCTGAATTCTCTGGTTATGTTTTGTGTCTGAATGCAGATGGTTTTCAATGCGGGTATAAACTCTCTGGTTTCTCTTTTCTGCCACCGCTCTATTCGACTGCAGCGTCAAAACGAGACGGCAGCAGCGGCGGCTGTTCCTGCTGAGCTTCCTGTGACAAACAGAGACGAAGCCGTGATATTTCAGCCACGTCTGCACTTCAAACCACACTCAAAGACAGACCTCTGGGGTTTCTGGCACTTTGCTTAATGTGCTTTTAAGTGATGTTTTCTTGGACATTGCATTTGGGCGCGATTTGTTTCATCCATATTTAATCAAATTGTTTTCTCATATCTTTGTTTTTCCCCCATCTACAAATGAATACTTTGAGCCTCATGCAACTAAAAGTGCTTCAGGAATAAAATTACCCCAACCTTCCCATGCTCCTCTTCACACAATCATCTTCGCTGCCTCTTTCTATGTCAGTACATTTCTCGTCGAAGGGAATGAAGGTGTCAGCCGGTATTACAGGATGGAGCACAGGCTCGTTTCTTCCAGCCCCCCCAGCCCCCAAACCACCCAAAAAATAAAAAGCCGCAGACGAGCGTTGCTATGGAAACAGTTCAGACAATTGTAATTGTCTCCCTCCATCTTTGCAGGTCAGAGCAGTGGGCATAACAGCTCCATAATCTCTCCATCACTCGTATAACTCCCCACTGAACCAGCGCCGTAAAATAGGTTTGCAGGAGTTTTGAGTCACAAATTTGCTGAGTGATACATTGGGTAATTTTCCCAAACCAGTGTGTGTATGTGTGTGTGTGTGTGTGTGTGTGTGTGTGTGTGTGTGTGTGTGTGTGTGTGTGTGGATCCTATGAAATGAGATTCTGCATCTTTCTGTCTCTAGAGGGGGGAAAATGACAGCCTGACATGTTTTACTTTCATCATCCATCCAACTTGAAAACATTTATGAGAACACCTTGACATCCTGAACATTTTTTTAAAGACATATACTCAAAGCCTCATATCGGAGCGGTAGTCAGACTGTCAAGTCAGTCAAATCTGTGGGGTTTTTCATTTAAAAGAAGCAGAAACCCATCAGCACTGAGGAGGTCATGCCCTACAAATACTGGGTAACAAGCACATAAAACCAGCATGAACGTTTCCTGGAGTTAAATGTTTGTTTACATCAGTCAAAGAAACTCATTCCATCTTCAAATGGATAAAATAAATGGATATAGAGAAAGTACAAACATAAAAATAATGATAAATACCCCAAAAGGGTAAAATGTTTGCTCCATGGAGACATTTTCTGCTTTGGCATTAAGAGAAAACCTTTAAAAAAACAAAAGAATATCTCTTATTTCAAACCTCATTCCTGTGTTTTGACCCAGGAATATTATTCTTGCATCTCAGAATGGGATTTTTACCAGCTAATATCTGTGGATGTAGACTTTAAAAACATTAACTGTGAATGTTATGTCAGATACAAGTGACATCTTAGTTTCTGCTACATATTTTATATTAAGGCCTCAGGTTGAGCTTGGAACAAGTTTCAAAACCGAAGCCAAAGACCAGACTGTGTGTATAGTTGAGCTGTACGCTTCGAGGTACCGGGGCCAAATATGGGAAAGTGTCCACCGTCTGTCTGCCTATAAAGAGAGGCTCTGTTCATAATTCTTGGGGGATTGTTTGAGATTTGACTCTCAGATCCCTCCTGGTGCACAGAGCTGTAGTTTTATAAAAGGGTCAGGTTGAAATAAATTCTCTCTTTGCTCAGCTTGTTCTGTCTTAGCAGCTTTTTTTTTTTTCCTGGAGAAGTTTCACATTGGTAGTTTGAAGGTGACCAAAACCCCTAAAACACAACATCGACATACAAGTTATCCGCATGTTTTGGTGCTAAGCATGAATATTGTTGATATATTTAATATTTTGTGTGGTTGTGTTTGGATAAAAAAGAAAAAGGATATCTTATGTGCGCCTTTTTTGCAGTCAGAACTTTGAGAGGAAGCATTATTGCACCATCGCCGCATTAGCATGCTAACATTAGCTTCCTGTGTTAACTGTAGATATTTGCTTTATAAAGATAAAAGGTAAAACTCATAGATTCATTTCACAAAAACTGAAAATGTTTCAACCAAATATTGAGTGCATAAAAATGTAAATACTTTTCAGAAGCCTGACATTAATGTGTAAAATATTGTTTTTTTTATCTTATATACTTTTCGAATTCTCACTTTCTGAAATAACTGACCAAAAATCATTGAAATCTTTCACAATATTGTAACTTCTGTAGACATACATGCATGTTTTTAATCCTCTAAACTCTTTACTTTTATGATTATTGAGGGAAAATTACAGCCTGATACGTTTCCAGGATCCTTTCATCCAATTTCACATTTGCGACATTTTAAACATTATTTTAGACTTGAACTCAAAACTTATTTCACAAATTTAATCAGACCAGCAGAAGGTTTTGGGCTAAAAGAATATTCTTCAACTAAATAACCATAGAAATAGAAACCACTACATTTTATTCAAACTGAGCTATTGTTAATTCAGTTTAACTTGGATGAAGGCCAAACCAGAAAGAGAAAAAAATGGTTTACAAAACAAACTCTACTCTCAGTGGTGGATGCAACCTCTTCATGATGCCTTAGCAGCGTGTTTTACCTCAGGACAGGATTTAACTAGACATTTAGGCAACCCAAGGAGTGCTTGAATGATCATAGTTGAACAGTAGAGGAAAGGAGACATTTACCTAAACTAGAATGGTCGTCTATGTGGAGCTGAGGATAATAAAATGACACCAACCTGCACATTTTGCACATTTTTAGTAACTAAAAGAAGCAGTTTGGATGGAAAGTTGTTCGTGTGTAAACTCTGACTCGTCCTCTCTGACCGCCACAGTCATGATGACCTGCTGTTAGTAAAATGTAATTGTTTCTGGCTGCACAAACAGAGAAAATCACATCATGCAACAAAGTCCAAACATAACACAGCTGCATAAACAGCTACAACACTTTTTAATGGCTTTCACCAAACATTTACTGTCAAACAACTCACAAGCATGAAAACCACACGACAAGACCGACTGATGCATCTGGACTGTATTGTCTTTAGGGTTCATGGTGCTTTTGTTTTGGCTTCGGAGTGGAAGGTGGTGTTCTGGTTCTGGCACGCTTACCGTTAACAAAATCTGCAAAAATCATTAAGTGGAGTTCTAAGGAACAGTTAAGGAACTGAATACAAAAATATAAAGAATGAGCAAATCAAGAAAAACTGCCTTCGCAAACATGTTTCTTAGGTGGTTTGGGGTTTGCCGGGTTAAAGAATCAAAGTGTCACATGCAGGCTGCAGGAAACATCCAGATCATTATGTTACAAGCATGTAAGGGAGGGTCTGCATTCCCTCAGATATAACTACTGTTCATTATTTTCTGGATGTTTTGCCCTGGAAGTTCAGATGCAGTATGAGTTATGGGTCACGGAGGTGGCAGGAAGTTGGAAAACCATCAATTTATTGGTATTAAATATCAAAATAACCACATTTGTAGAACCAACAACTGAAGCAATATCCAATTATAAAGACTCTAACTTTGTCCAAATAAAGATAAACTACAATCACATATTGGAATTCACCTCCAAATGTCCATCTATCCATTGTTCCTGCCTGCTTGGGGTCGGTGGTCATTGGGGGAGCTGTAGAGTACACCCTACCTCACTTGTTTTAATTTTATAACACAGAGACACACAACCAGAGTCCCAATAGAGAATCTATGGATGCATTGGAAAAACATGCAACCATGCAGACAATCTGGCCAGGACTCAAACCAAGAGCCGTCTTGACGCAGGGCAATATTATTAAAGACTAATTTGGTAAAGTATGAAGTGGTACAATTAAAAGAAAGACCAGGTGATTGTTCAAATTAGCTGTGATTTCTCATCCAGAGCAAGTGGAAACAGGAAGAAACCAACAGAACCAGGCTCAGTATCTCTGCTCCATCAGGAAGACGAGTAACAACAACAACCTGGGAGCTGAGCCTGCAAAAAAGGAGCCTGATAACCAAATAATCTGCCCTCATTCTAATTTTAGAAACTAATACCTACGTGTGAAGCTGCAGAGCAAAAATTTGACTCTCACTATGAGATGAGGTGAATATATGAAAACCTTTCCAACAGATTCTCCTCCTCCTGAACCAAAGCAGCATTTATTGTTTGCTACGTCCTTAAGTGCAGCATAACTACTAGATTTCATTTGAATTATGTGCAAATAAAAACTACGAAATAAAATATGTTAATACAAATTAAAACTATTCAGAAGGCAGCAAACAGAAACAGTTTGATGTTGCAAACAAAATCTTTAATCCAAACATCACCTTTTGTCATAAAAATACCAGCTCTTGTCCCACAAAAACTCTAAAACATCACCAATCTGACCTTTAAATAGCACTACAGATTATATCAAAGTACACAGAAAATAAAAACCACCCTACCTCAGAAGAGTGAACCGCCTTCCTCGTCCAGGATCGCTGCTGATCCAGGATTCCTTCCAACTGGCCCTGAAGCCACAGGCCTGTTAGCCCAGCCATGCTGCTCCGTGTTAGAGACACTTTATCCACTTTGCAGCCGCTTTTATGACACCAACATCCACAGAAATGCTCCCAGGTTGTCATTTCTTCAAATTACCCAGTTGTAGCTCGCTAAACGTAGCGCTGAAGCTTTTGAGCTAAAAGCAGGGAGGCCAACATCGTCTACACAGCACAGGAGGGGAGGCATCGACTTTGTAACACCAAAAACTGTCTCTAAACGTCCAAACGGTGTTATTTTTTCTAAGCTGCTGTGTTAAGCCAGGTGTTTGGAAATCTCCCATGGTGCCAGTCTCTCTTTTTTATGATGAATCATGAACTTTGACCTAAGATCAATAAGACTTGCACAGGTCTGGACCTCCTGAATGAAGTACACTGTTATGTTTTCACACCTCATAGTCCGGTAGATTCGGGTTGATTGGACCAAAATTGCAACATTTGTTATATTTGCAGCTACTGCTGTTCACTTTCACACCGCCCTGTGTCAACCGCGTCATTTTTTAACGGTTACAGGATTTCTCTTTTGTCTTCGGCAAAATATACAATCCGTTTCCTGTCCGTTTACAAGCGGACACCACGCCATTTTAGTTTACGTCTCGTGAAGAAGAAAGTTGCGCTCCAAATACCTCATCTGGAACAACAGAGATATTTTGTTTAAAAATAGGTCACTCTATCTTGAAACTTGGGTTCAAAATGGGATTTTACTGGTGGCTCAGCTGATTAATAAGGAAGGACGATTAATCAATTATAATGAATTCTGCTCAATATATAATTTTCCAGTTAGTATCCAGGAATTCTCCATGGTGGTTAATGCTATACCTTTGGGCACCTTAATGTTGTTTAAAAACACTAATTATACTCTGTTTGTTCCATCTGGTATCTCTGATCCAGCCGAATCATCTGTGGGAAAAATCTGTTTTTCACTGGAGTTTAGGAAAAGCAATGAGAGAATAAATACGCAGGTTGTCCCAAGAAATGATTGTTTCTCGTCCAGTTATAACATTTTACTGGAGCCGTTATATCCCAGATATTCACTGGAAAACAGTTTGGATGATCCCCCATAAATACTTAATTGTAAACAAGGTGAAGGAAGTGTGATTTAAAATTCTCCATAAAATTTACCCTGCTAAGCACTATATGGTCAAATTTAAAAGAGACATAAACACTAATTGCAGTTTCTGTGAGGGCCATCCAGAAACTGTGACACATCTGTTTTGGCTCTGCCCTTTTACACAAAGGTTCTGGTCAGCAGGTTTATTAATGACCATATTTTACAGAATGTTTCCTTATGAATGTTTTATTTTGTTTCTATAGATTCCATAGGAATCTATAAATATTTCTTTATAATAAACCTGTTAATACTCTTTGCTAAATTTTATATTCATAAATGCAAATTTGCTAATAAAACACCTTGTTTCTCTCTTTTCATTAAAGATATGGAACTATATATCAAATCAATAGCAGACTCTACAAATGAAAAGGCTCTAAGGACAATTTCAATATGTACATCTCTGCATGTTCTTATCTAATCACCCCCTGGCTGTTTTGCTTGGCTGTTGTATTGTGTTGTATACTTCATTATGTTGTTTTGATGTATACTAATATAATTTAAATAAAGTTCTTTGGAGAAAAATAAATAAATAAAAAAGTAAAAAGTTGCGCTCAGTGTCTTCCTCGGAGGATTTCGTGTCGTTTCCTTCAGTAGTTCTGCTCGCAGCGCCCCCACAGGCGAGGAGAGGAACATATTACTAAAAGGGTTTGGAAATTTCCACCGGGCAATGAGAAAGCGAACCGCTTTCCAAACAAATGTAATTTTGATGCGTGTCTTTGAAGTTTTAAACTTAGCTTAAAACACTATCTTAGTCCTGCTCTCTCTGGTGAACTCAGATAAGAGCCACACATAGGATTTATTGACACCAAGACTTATGAATAAAATGTGATGTGTTTATTAACATAGTAATGATTTTCATGTTTTAGTTTAAAAAAATGACTATTTTCTTGTCCTTCAGGCACGTTTTTGCCCATGTGGGATGGCTATAAACTATCGTCAGACTCTCAGCTGATAAAACCATGTAACCCTGGAGGGATATTAAATGTCAGCTTCTTCCCAGAACATCTAAACGCAGGATGTGACATTGCTCTACATTATGGGTGTGAATTATTAAACCTCCATATCTGCATGTGTGCCTGAGGTGATGGTGTTCAACTCTAATTTTGTGAGTGAATGTAACTTCATGCATGGGGAACCAGGACATTATCCAGTCTGAAGTAAAAGAAAAAAAATGTTGAGATAATGGGCCTTGAATATGAGGATGTTGTCTGTGCTTGTTGGATCATGCTTCTCTGTAATCGCTTCAAAGAAAATAATCAGCAGAAACATTACATCTCTGGCTGCGGTTAATGGTTTAAAAAGGAAAAAACAAAAAGAAAACAAAAACGGTGAAATCAAGGTTTGATCAATCTTGACTGGAGCTGGATGAGAATCTATAATAAATGAGATGTGCTTTTGATCACAGCCTCCAAAGATGGTTCTGTAGAAGAAAACAGTTCAGCCTCAGAAGATAAAAAAAAACAGATAATGCAGAGATAAATCTTCTGAATAATCTTTATTTCTCTGATAACTCTGACGCTTGTGGCATATCGGAGATTTACGATTCTGTACAAACCTCAGAAAACCAACAAAGTCAAACTGCTCTGAGATGTTCGGCGTTTTTAATGTGCCAATTAAAAGCAGAGCGCTGTGAAGATCCGGATCAAAGCAAAGTGATTTACTAAACAATCCGTTTGATTCGCAGCTCATTAATAGAGCGGTCACCTCACAAGAGCAAGCTTCATCAGGAGACAAAAATCTGACGCTGGACACACAAAGACATGACCGAAAGCAAAGTTATCATCAAAATGTCTGCGGGCTACAAACTGTCAAAGTCTCCAAAGATGACAGGAGGAGTGATAATTAAAAAAAAAATTCCAGATCTGTAGATTTATGATCTGCTGCTACTAAAGACGAGCAGTTCTCCTTTTTCATGAAACAGTTATGAAGTGTTTTAATGGTTTAAAGATACAGAATATGTGAATTAAAGATACAGAATATGTGAAAAGTAAACGCACTCTGTTAAAATATCAGATTTTTTGTGATGTAGAAGAATTAGATCAAATGAAATCATCTCAACTTTAAACAAATGGAAAAACTAAAAGTTGGAATAACCTGAACTAGAACTTTGTTGAAGCACAAATAATGGTAATTTTGACCAATCCAACATTAATTTCAGTAGGATTTATCCTGACATCTGCATCCTTAAGTTAAAGTAAAAACTGCAGAGATTAAAAATTAAATCTAAAGGATCTAACTAAGTATCAGTATAACCTTACAAAGACAAGTTGACATAAAAAAATGGATTTATACTGAAGGATCAGCAGGAATTAGAAAATCCTGGTTGTGTTCTGCAGGAAACAAAGACTTCCTTCCACAGAAACCATTCAGGACGGACCGAAATCTGCTGTAACATGGCTGAACTACAAGTTCTGGACCAAAATTACAAAACACAATAAACAGCAAACACAGTGGTGGCAGTATCATGCTGATGGATTCTGTAGACTGAACTCTTTTTGCAAAATTGAATGAAACTGATTAGTTTCAACCCCAAAACCCTTCAGGTGTCTGCAAGAAAGGAGCTAAAAGTGGAGCTAACCCATTTTTAAACATCAGAGTGAGTTATAGTTTCAATCAGAGGAATGTCCTAGTCAAAGTCCAGACCTGAACCTGACATGAAATTCTTCAAGCTGGCTCACATGAAGAAGTTTGCAGACAGGTGATGTCATCACAATCAGACATTTGGAAAACCTTTCAGGACAAAGTGGGAAGAAACTGCAGAGTCATTAATATAAATAATAAATAAAACGAGGCTACTGTAGATTATTTAGATTTTTAACAATTCCCTCAGATTCATATGTATTTTAGCTGAATTACACGGTTTAAACCTGACATTAACAGGTGGGAGTAGCTGTAAAATGATTTGTTTTGATTCTTTACATCACAGAAACCCGGCATTTTCCCAGCGTGTGCAAACTTCATATCTCAATATTTGTCGACACCAGTAAGATTTCACATTTTCCTGATAACCAAATGCATACGACAAAAAAAAAACAAACAAAAAAAAAACATTCAAAGCCCAGAAAAAAAAACTAAAATCCCGTGTAGTTTGTTGAATAAAAATACTCCATAACAGTTCAGGGAATTCAGACTGAGGAGGATTTTCAGTACTAATTCAAAGTCAAGTAAAAGTTTGAATTTGTTTTGCAAAGCTGCAGGGTTTCTTCCTGGCGTTTCTGCTCTGAATAATTTACAACACAAAGCTTTACACAGTTTTCACATTTGTGGTTCCTGTGGCTGACGTTGCACCCGTTTCAACTTCCCAGCAAGTCAAGCTTCGACTTTTAACACGTGTTGGAGCAAAATAAAAAAAAAAAACCTCATTTGTAAAACATCTACAACAGTCGGGTTTACCACATGAAAGTGGAAAAAAGGCTGGTTTAACGCTCAGCGAGGTGAAGATGTTGCTCCCTTTATGTGAAGCTGAGCAGCTGAAGTGATGCTTTTAAATATTTTTATCTTTCAGAATCTAAACCCAACAAGCAAGATGAATTAAACTGTGAAAAACCAAACAGATGAGTAACAAAAAAAAAAAACAGAAAACCCAACAAGTTTCAACAACATCGGAGCAAAAAGCTGAACAGCACCTTAACGTTTGCAATGAGGTCAGAGAGTTAATAGAAACCGATTTTAAAAAATAATTTTTCTGATGTATTTTAAGAAACTGGAACGTTTGAGCAACTAAATAACAGATTTTCAGAATAAATTTACTGAATTTAAACTTGCAAACCGGTTCTATAAAGTTCATTAAGTTTACCTTTGATGAACTACAGACGGCTGCTTATTGTCTGGTTAAAGCTGAGAATAAACAGCAACAATAAAACGCAAAACAGAAACTCTGAGTGGAAACGAAGCAACTTAACCTGCATTCCAAACAAAAATAGATTTTTTTTTTAAAGTTTTCCTCCTTTCAAAATCAACAAAGGATTTTTTTTTCCAACATTTTCTCCCATTTTATCTTTTAAACCTGCTATATTGTCCCACATGGGTTCAGCAGAAGAGAAATTAAGAAGGAAGATTGTGAAAAGTTGAGTACATTCAGGATAAACCGACCAACTTTGGCTTGAAGTTTCAGTAGTGTGAGGAATCCATGAAAAGGTGAGCTGAAAAGATCATAAAATCATCTGTGGCATAAACACCCAACCAGCCCATCAGGCCCAGAGCGGAGCATCTGCTTCCCCCCATCAGGAGTTCATATTTCATATCATTTCAGTGGTTAGGAGATATTCTCTGACCAGCTGCAGCTATGCATTTTAATAAAAACCCAATCCTCCTTAAATCCTGCAGCTGCTCCTGCAGAAGTGCTTTCAAACATCAGATGATCGTCCTGAGATCTCGTCTCAGCAGCTGCAGCAGCCTGCTGACGGGTTTTAATTGCTCCGCCGCCCACGCCGCCGCCGCCGCTCCCACCCAGGGAAGTCTGATCATCTGTGGGGCGGCTGCGTCAGCAAACGGGGGAGATCGGAGGAAAGTTTATTCTGTTAAAAAACATTTCATTAATCTTCCTGAATGCAGCAGGAAGGGGCTTAAACGTTTCATCGAGCGTTCCCGTCCTGATCCCGGCTCTCCAGGCAGAGACATTTCATTAGTTTTCCTCTGAAGCTCCAGAGCGGCACTGAGGCTCGGAAAGCTGCTGCTCTAGTTTTCATTTCATGTTTTTAGCACTAAAAGAATTAAACATGTATGGGTGAAAATGCTCCGCGGGCCCCGCGGGTCGCCTCAGCGGCAGCCGCAGTGGAAGTCGGCGTTGGGATCCATCAGCAGTTTCTTCCGGTCCACATGCAGACAGTCGATGTGGTACCAGGCGTCGCACACGTCGCACTGGATCCACTGCACCGTGTCCTGCTGCGGCAGCCGGCAGCGCAGCGCCGCGCACGGCTCCACCGGCCCCGCCGCCACACCGCCATCCTCATCTTCATCGTCGTCCTCGTCCTCGGAGGAAGACGAGGATGAGCCGGAGGAAGAGGAGGCAGAAGAGGTGGAGGAGGAAGAGGAGGAGGAGGGAGAGGGCAGCGAGGGTCGAGGGGGCAGCGGGTGTTTTCTGGGCCGGCCGCGGCGTTTACTTTAGGGAGGAAAGGAAAAAACACAGAAATCATGAAAAGAAGAAAAAACTGCAATTAAGTACAGGAAAAACCTTAAAACTTAATAAACCTGATTAAATTCCTCATTTTGGTTCTTAATTCAGTCAGTTTTTATGATTATAACAAGACTTATAAAATGGACTTTTAATTTAACATGAAAAAGACTGAGTGACGTCACTGATGCCTTTAACAACACAAAACCTTACAGAGTGATTCTGGTTTAGTTTCTAGTGTAAATATCATGAAATAAGAAAAGAAACGTACGAGTAACTATTCAACATGATACTGGAGCTTCTTTTACGTTAATAATTTCAGAATATTCATAAAAATAAAATGCCAGTGGAGAAAGACATTTTCCCATAAGTAATACTATGGAAAAAGTGGATTAAACTGAAGTTTTAGTTTTCTTTGCCCGTGAAAAATAACAATCAAAATGAACAGAAATAAACGTTTCAGGGTCTCATCTAAGGTTTTCTCGTTGACGTTTTAAAAGAACACAAGTTTTTAAAAAATTGGACGTTATCTAAATAAAACGTCAACAATTTCTATGTACAAACATGACAGTTTCAGCCGTTAATTTATTATTTATGGTGTTTTACGCTGCAGAGAATCACAGAGCTGGATGTCATTTTGGGGAAAGGAACCGTCTATTTTCAGATACCGGCTCCATCATTACTGTGCGCAAACAAAGCAGAGGAGAGGCTGGTGATTACCAACCATCCATCTGATAGGAGTTTGTGTTGCCATGGTGACGCTAAATACCAAAATAAAAACTTTAATTTGCCGCAAAGTGCTTTCATCTGCTGCCATAATTGTCACAGCCATCCCTGCATGAGCCAAACATGACATTTACGTTTTTATTCTAAAAAAAATAATCTGATGAGATAAATTATGAATTTTATTTTTAATCCTGTTTTTAATTTATCTGAAGGCAGCTTGTGGTGTAAAAGGTTCCAGCCTGTTGGCTTTGAGAAGATGAAACATTTTCTGATTTTGACTAAGAAATCCTGCTTTTTGAGCTGCAACTGTTACCAAAAGGATATATTATTTCTAGACATATATTTTCAATAAACTGCTTATTATTTTTGAAAATAGTTCAAGGCAAATTCAGTGATATCTGCAGATGTTGTAGCTGGAATTGCAGGCGAACAGTTAATGTATGAAATTAAACAGATTTTAAAAAGTTTAAAACGTATTTAGAAAACTGTGACTCACTAACAAATCCTAACCACTGATTGGCTGGTTTACTAACATCACTACGCTGATGACACTCAGCTCTCTGTTATAAAAAACTAGAAGATTTTGAATATTGCAGTTACATGCTGGTTACATGCTATGAATCAGATGTTTTATTGTATTAAATTCCAGTAAAACTGAAGCACTGACATTTTTTATAATGTACTTCTTGGTAAGTACCTCTTTTGTTACTTAAATATTTTTACAGTTATGTGATTTATGCCTTAATACACTTTATTTTAACACATATATAGCCCTCATTTAGTTAAATATATTATTAATCTACATATTTGTTCTGTTTTTTATCATCTCCTCTGACCACTTCATTAAAAACATCTTACGCTGTTTGGTGGTGGAATCGGTTGAACTGCATCCTTCCTCTGTCGTCGGTTCGAATCCTCACTGTGGGCGAAGCCAGGCTGTAGTTCTCTCCTCCCACCACCAGGGGGGAGAACACCGGCGAGCTGTTGGCCCTCCGCCTGCCTCGCTGCGCCACCGGTTTCTGCTGGCGGAAAGCGGCGATGGTTCCGTTCACCACGGTCTTGACGCGGTGCGCGGTGTCCACTTCCTGTCTGTGGGGAACCACGCTGGTGAAGGACGCCTGCAGCAGCTGCTGGTTCAGCCGGCTGTTGGTCATGGCGCCGTGGAAGCTGCCGATGGTCCGGATGCCCACCGGGAAGGGCTTGGTCTCCAGCGGACGCCGGATGTCGCCGTGGAGCTTGGGCTGCAGCGGCGGAGGCGGAGGAGAGCTGAAACCTTCAGACTCAGATTTGTAGAGTCTCCGTCTCTTCTTGGGTCTGGATCTCGGTCCGTCCTCCACCACTCCTGTCACAGCTGGACCAAAAACAAGAACATCACAAATTAAAAAGCAGTTACAAAACATATTTCTTTTTTTAAGCTCATAAACTCAAACCCACTATTTAGAGAGTGAATGTGCATTATATGCCATTATCAACATATTACTTGTAAATGGTCTCAAAACATCAATATTTGCAATTTAATAATTACTAGGACAATTTATCATCCAGCAAAGTTTGTCATCATTACAGGATCCTATGTATTAAAGCAATATCTGGCATAGAAAACATAATTTAATATATATAGCATAAAATATTTGTTTAATAAAATAGTTTTCCATGCAAGATATTGATATAACATTTACTGTTACATGTATTTTTGATATTTTTTGGTATATTGATGAATAATATAAAAGGATGGGGGGTGAAAATGTGTAAACATCTCACTGCTGTTCTTAAAACACTGTGTTTTCTGTGTGTGTTTATGTTTGCATTCATGTATCTTGTTGAAAATAAATAAAGAACCACGAGGTTCTGTTGCTGCCGTTCACCTCCTCGCCCTCGGGGCTCGTCGGAGCTGTCGTCCTCCAGCAGCACGGTGTGAGCAGACTTCCTCCTGCTCCTGGACGCCGTCTGCAGGGGCTTCAGAGGAGCGGCGGCGCTGGGGGAAAACGCCGGGCGCGTGGCGGAGGGAAGCAGCGAGGAGAAGCCCAGCGGAGAGGAGGAGGACGGGGTCCCCGGGTCGGACACGGCCCCCTCGTGGCTGTGGCTCCTCTGAAAGGTCCAGGCCCGGCCCTTCATCTTACTCAGGCTGCCGATGGAGTTCAGGATGACCGTGGCCCGGTTGATGGACATCTTGGAGAGGTCCAGGTTGTCGGCTGATTTGCGGTCCAAGTTGGTCCTGATGCGGTTCTGCAAGTCAGAGGAAAATGTTCCTGCCTGAAAAAACAACAGAGTGACGTACAAAGTTTGAGCTGCTTGGCCAAAATGATAAGAAGTCTCAGATGAAGCTTTGAAAGCTCAGAACTCTGGACCGACTCTCAAGCACGGCGGTGGAAGCATGTTGCTGTGGGATCTTCAAAACCACTGCAGTTATGTTACTTTTTTATTCCATGTTTGGGAAATTATCATATGTAAAAACCCTTAAAAGCCCTAAAATTATTATTACATTCATGCTAATAAGTGTGTGTAAGATTGGAGTCTTAAAAGTAGAAAATGTTTTACTTTTAAAATTCCAATCCAATCTGCGGACCAGTCTAACCAGTGGAGAAAATGAGTCTAGAGCCCAGACTCTATATTTTAACATTTTAATTTGTCAGAGACAAAAAAAAAGATTCCATCTATTTCAACTTTCTGAGATGATGAGCCAAATTTGGACTAATGTTGAACTGCAGTCGGGCCGCACAAAATCATTTCATGGGCTGCAAATGGCCCCCGAGCCTTATGTTGGACATTAGTTACTGCTGAAACTAGGTTTCTGCTGATTAATGATAAAACAGACCGATGATTATCATAGTTTGTTTAAAAGAGAAGAGAGTATAAGAAACTTATTTATTAAAAAAACGTCAAAATTGTCAAAGAAAACTATTTTATAGCACCAAGACGTGAAAACATGACTTATAAGTTTCCGTCTCATCGGTTTCGCATCGGTTTGTTACCTTCGGAATTGTGATGGCATCAAAGTCCAGGGGTCGAACTTTGACCTTCTGGAAGAGGAAGTAGAACTCTGGACTTCCTGGAGCTGACTGATCTCCGAAGGTGAGCGTGTCGCCGTCTGACAGCTCCCACAGGACGCCCGGCTGCAGCAGAACGTCGTTCACCCAGGTTCCTGGAAAACAGACGGGAAAATCTAAATCTGATCAAATATTCACCGTTTACGGGACGGAAACTGTTTGAAGTCAAACCAACAGTGAGCAACAGTTTTGCAGTTCCAGAGTGAACGTCACCTGGAGCCAGAAATCCACAAAACCTTTTAATATTCCAGCATCTGACAAAAGGAGGGAATAACGGAACGAGCGGAGCCCGGAAAATAAAGCAGTTTGTTGACTGGATGTGTTTACAGCTCGGAGACTTTGAGGGAAATGTAAAACAGGCTGTGAAATGGAAGCAGAAATGAAAAGCTGGAAGGCTACAAGCCAATCAAACGGCCGTGACAGCAGGAGGAATGTGGCGGGAATACTAAAACACGAGGCTGACGGCGAAAAGGGGAAATGTGGGGAAACGGACTGTGAAATTACCAGAAAAATTAGACAATAAGGTGCAGTTTAGATGCAGAGTCCATCCGTCACAGTCCGGCAGGCCCAGACTTTACCTCCAGATTTCTCTCTACATCCCATAAACACCTGAGAAAGCAGCAGAGCCGCCTGAACACGGATCCGAACAGGAGGCTGTCCTCTGCTCAGGGCAGCAATCAGCTCCACTGAAACATCTTATTATTGCTCCTACAATGCAATGTTCGTGTCAAATTTATTATGTTTGATGTTTTATTTTTTAGATGCAGCTTTGCATTCAGTTTGAATCAAACTGAAAAATGTCCGATTTATTTTCAAACTTGTAATAAACCAGCTTGTTTGCTCAAAACGGTCTTAGGGTTTTTTTATAAAAAATAATTTTTTACACAAAAAAATACTTGGCATGATTGTTAAAAACAAGATTATAAATTTTTTGATATTCAATCCAGATCCATTTTAAGACCTGAAAACCCTGATCCAAGCTTCCAGCGCCGACAGACTGAAGAGCTTTAAATGTTTTTATTTTTGGTCAAGTGAACCTTTAACTTTGGGTTTTCAGTCATTAACTGAAGAAAGAAAATAAATCTGTAAACCAATAAATAAAACAATTGTGACTTTTCTGAAGATACATTGAAAATAAATTATAAATTAGCATATTTGTAGAAAAAAATGCAATGATTTAATGATAAAAAAGTAAAAAGTTTTGGGTGGAACCTTTATATTTGCACGTTTCCGGTACATCCAAAAATCTGACGCACAAGCAACATTAACTGGAGAACACAGACTCAGGCAGAGCAGTAAATAAGCCAAAACTGCACAAAAAATATTTAATTTAAGTTAGAAAAACTTTTTTGCCTGTAAATCTGTTCATCACAGAACTTCACGTGGCAGTTTTAGCTTCACCTGGTTCAAATTCTGCAAAGAAAATCTCATATTAAGCACATTGTGCTAACAAATAACAAATCAGCCAAATCCTGCAGCCAGACAGAAAGGTCTGAACTTTTTATGCAACAAATATTGCAATAAAATGCAATTATTGGTTTATTGGAATACTTGAGAATTGAATGTTGTGTAAAAAGGCTTAGATGGAAAATGTGGCCATTTATTTTATCAGCTTAATGGATTACTAAGTTAGTAGCTGCTGTACTGTGAAGGTTCCTGTCTCCCTCTGAGGCATTTCCTGTCAGTGGGTGTGTCTTCCTGTGTCATGTCTGGTCTTGACTGAGACGCTGCAGGTGTGTTTTATTCTCACCGTGGCTGCTCCTGTCTTTGATGTGAACCCTCCAGCCCTCCTCCTGCGGCGGCGCCTCCTCGTCCTCGTCGCCTTCGCTCGCCTCCTTCTCGGCGTGCAGCTCTGCGTGGATGCGCGACACCGAAGCCGAGTCCAGCGTGACGTCGCACAGCTCGGCGGCCCGGCCCAGGCGGAACACGGAGCGGTTCAGCGCCGGCCGGAACGTGTAGAGGTCCCGCGCGGAGTCGCCTGTGGACAGGCCGATCCGCAGCAGCTGGAAGCACGGCTGCGCCCCGTTCAGCATGGCTGAGGCCGCCCCCTGATCTGTGACCGGCCCTGAGCTACAGCCGGCCCAGATCCATTTTCAGACACACCTGTGAGTAAGTGGAGAGCAGCCAAGCTGAGAGTCGGCGCAGAAAGCCGAGCCGGTGGATAGAAACGTGAAGGTCACAGGCAGGTGCAGCGGCGCTCAGCAACAGGTGCTTCCATTAGCATGCAGAGCGGCCGCCACGCTGCGCATAAATGAATGAGTAATGAGGAGCTGGAGCCGAGTGGAAGAGGGTGAAAATGAGCTCCTGCTCTGCTTATGAGCCCGGCTCACACAGACCAAATCCCCTGCGGAGAGGGGACTGCCAAGCTGCCAGTTCAAACACTAAGAGGCGCGTGAACGTGGACGGCAGGTGAGTCACAGCATCGCTAATGCAGCGCCAAGACGGATGGATTAAACGCCAAAACCTGCTCCCAACCCTGCAGCTGGGACTTTTACTTTGAAATCTGCTTTAAAAGACAGAAAATCACTGGAGGTTCAAGCCAGAGAGGGAAGAGCTGATGATCGATCTGCAAGAAAACAAAGAAAAACATCAAATTAAAACATGTTTTATCTGTTCAGGACCAATAATATTTAACTTGTAATAAACATGAGAGTCAGCAAAAATAAAAAATCATGAACATCAACACCTTGATCAACAGGTCTGAGCAGTAAAAGAAGCAGGCTGTCCCCAGAATGCTACAAGCATATTATTGGAATGTTGAGTGGAAGGAAGAAGTCTGGTAAAAAATGTTGCACAAGCGACAGGAACAGGTTGGTGTGACAGCAACTTTTATCTGAGTTTTTTTGGCTCTACTGTATTTTGTCTTTGTGTTGATAATACTCTGTAGATTCTCAGAGAGGTTCAGGTCGGACCGGTCAGCTGGACACTCAGACACAGTTCCACCGCGGCTAATAAAGAAGAAATGAAACCAGCATCACTTCGGTTCTTATCAACGAGAAACTTCTGGACCTCCAGCAGCTTGGATTCTGCCCCGGGAATCTTCACTCTCTAAAAGATATTATCAAGGCTGTAGTTATTCCCGAGGCTTTTCACTCTTATTTATCCTTCCACTCAACTTTCCATGAATATATTTAGATCCAGTCAGGGACTGTCAATACAGCAATCTTCCAAATGATTGTAACATTAACATATAATGTATTAAAAATCATTTTCTGAGCTGTACTCATTAATATTAATTAAAAGCTAATATTAAGCTAATAGTAGCTTAATTACTGACATAAACGATCTGAACTTTGATGGTCCAGGTTATTGATCTGCATCTGCATGATCAGAATTTGCTCCTTTAAGAAGCAGAAGTGTGCATCGTGTTCCAGCTGCCAAATCACGGGATCAGGACACAAAGCAGAACTCAATAACTATAATTATTATCTAAATATGAACTTTAAGTCAGTGTATTTCAACACAACCTGCCTTAATCCTGCGCTACCAGACCGTTTTCACCCAGATGGGGCTGCCTGGAGTGAATTTAGCAGCAGCAGGGAGGCTGCAGCTCGCTGTCGTTAGTTCCTTGTTAGGATGAAAGTCAGAGGCTCCACTTACAACAATGACAGAGCGGAGCGGCGCAGCGTTTTCCTCCGCGACCTGCAGCTCCAATCCCCGCATCCGCTCCTCCAGCAGCCGCCTCAACGCTCACACCGCCGCTAACTTCAGCTTTTACGGGTTATTTTCGCGTCTCCGTCGTTCCCTGGAGGTTTCCGTGCGAGCTTCAGTGCGGGCTGTCGCCTTCGTCCGGGAGGAAGTGCTTTGAAATTTGGCGCGCCAGTCCCGGGTCTTCCGTGCGCTACGAGCGGCGTCACTTCCTGATTCTCCCCGGTTGGCTGAGAGCCATGGCGGCTTTAGCGGGAGCAGGAGGGCCGGTTTGTCCTACTGGGACTGGAGCCAGACCTGCTTTCTTTGTTTCGCTGACGGCTGGAAACAGACCTGGTCATAAATCTTTAACTATTTAACGTTTTGTCTCAGTAGAGCCATAAACTTTAACGTGTTTTTGCGAAGTTTTATAAGAAGTGCAAACATAAAGTTGCAGTGGTCACTTTTAAAGAAAGCTTGGATAGATATCTGAAAAGTGTGGCATGCAGTTATAGCTTTGTAGAACCAGTTTCACTTACATTACAGTTTAAGTTTACAATATGCTGTAATCTACTCCACCAGATAAAAACCGCCCATTACTTTTGGCAAATGAGTTCAAGTTTAATCAGATTAGATATAAAGTGTTTATACTCATTGGTTTTCAAGTTGCGTCACAGATTCCCTGGACTTTGACTGGGCCGTTCTACTATCACTATTCTTTAATCTAGGTCACATGAAAGTCTTTTTTACACTGCAAAAACACAAAATCTCACCAAGCACATTTGGTCTAATTTCTAGTTCAAATATCTTAATACACTTCAAATAAGAAAACTAACTTACAAGTAACTTTTCAGCAACAAATAATTCCTGAATATTGATTTTTAAAAAGCAGTCCTACTGGCAGATTATTTCATAACAAAGATCAACTTTTGTCACATTTTGATCATAAATTGTTAACATTTTAGTTGTTATCTAGTAGAATATTATTCATTTCCCAGCAGATTATTTTTGCTTTTTCATAATTAGCTCTGATTTGGATTTTTTTTTTAATCCTACAAAGAAGGTAAATTATAATAAATAATGCATAGATAGATGGATAGCAGCTATAATAGACCTGTATGTTTGCAAAAAGAACTATAAGAAAGTATTTTGCGGAGCCCCAAAGCTTTTCTAATGCTCCATGTTTCCCTGCTGTCAGTTTTTGCTCCGCTGCAGTGGATCTGTGTCACATTCAGTGTTTGTATTATCAGCACATCATCATGAGCTGGATATCGCGTCATCTCTCACTCTGACCTCTGAATCGCTCTGTTTCGTCTCCCGCTCAGAGCAGATAGACGTGCAGATATGATTCATCGTCTGGAGGTGATGCTTCACAGCTCATTCCTGCATCCACACTTTGTCTCATTCAGCTAAAAGGATGCGGCTCTGCTGGAGCGGCAGATGGTGACAAAGACTTTCACAGGGACAGGAGAGCATGTGTGGTTATGGCGGCCATAAAGCCGAGCAGTAAAAGGCTCTTAGAGGCGCCTGTTTCTGTTCCCCATAAAGCAGCTTTAAGGTTTTTCTGCTTCCTGACAAATTCTCATGAATAATAAGATCAGGGAATTATTTAAGGTCCAGTAAAAAAACAAACCTGGATTGAGCTCAGAGTTATTGGTGCATGGGAGCTTTTTAACAAATGCAGGGCCAATAATAAAACCTCATTCACTTTAAATGCATTAAAGTGTTCAGAAGGTGTGAAAAGGGCAAGATCAATGAATAGTAAAACATTCGCAATGAAGGGAAAACACTTTGGATGAAAATTGCCTGAAGAGGAAAACAGCAAAGTCAGCATACTGTAAATACTGATGTACGAATTTATTCATTATTGTAACAAGAAACGGTTTAAGCTTTAAAATGCAGCTGCTTGAAATATTGGACTTTGTAGAGGGAGATATTTAATTCTCTGGAAAATTAAAGTACAACACTGTGAAGAAGCACTGACCACCTTACATGTGCTGCTGCTTTTTATCACACTTAAATCTTTTAGACCATTAAATGCATTTTAACAACAGATGCAGAAGCATTTAAAAGCAGTTTTCCAGTGAGGATTTTCCAGACCAGTTTGTCTCTGTGTGGAAAAAGTGATTCTTCCCCCTTTGTTAAATTATGACTTAACTGATTGACCACATTTTTTGGAAAGCTAAGCTCAAATTCACTCACCACACCCAGATCTGATTACCGACAAACTTGTTGGATCAAGAATTAAAAAAAAACCTTAAACAGAACCTGTCTGACCAGATGAAGCAGGCAGAAAGACCATAACAGAGCAACTCATCAGAAACATCCATCCATTTTCTTTACACCCTTTTCCCTCAGTGGGGTCGGGAGGGTTGCTGGTGCCCATCTCCAGCTAACGTTCCGGGCGAGAGGCAGGGTCACCCTGGACAGGTCACCAGTCTGTCGCAGGGCAACACAGAGACACACAGGACACACAACCATGCACACACACACTCACACCTAGGGAGAATTTAGAGAGGCCAATTAACCTGACAGTCATGTTTTTGGACTGTGGGAGGAAACCGGAGTACCTGGAGAAAACCCAACATGCACAGGGAGAACATGCAAACTCCATCCAGAAAGACCCCAGGCCGGGAATCGAACCCAGAACATTCTTGCTGCAAGGCAACAGCTCTACCAACTGCACCACTGTGCAGCCCTCATCAGAAACCAATCTAAATAAAATAAAACAACGGACGACAGCTATCATTCTGGAAATGATTAAAGTTCATCTTTAAGGCTTTATGACTCCAGTAAACCACAGTTGGAGCCACATCCAGTTCAACACGGCAAAAAATTTAATCTTACCAAGAGTTTTGATAGTTTCAAATGAAAATATGTTATTACATTTAAAATAAGACAAAACTAACTTACAAGTATCTTGTCAGCAAGATATAGGGGTTCGTTTTAAGGCAATAATTATTAAATATTGATGATAAAAAAGGACTACTTCTACTGGCAGATTATTTTACAAGACATTTTTCTTGTGATTTATTCTTTGGATCAAATAAATGGATAATCTGTGGAAAGATAAAAGACAAATAAACTTTTTTATTTAAGTCTTTCATTTGTTTTAATCAAGAATAAAAGTAACAGGATGGAGCAAGACTTGCATATAAAAACAAAGCAACACGACCAAAAACAGTGCCATAAAATAAATAGTTTTATCATGTTTTCAGTGAAGTCAACAAACGTTCATATGCATTAACCCAAACATTGAATGTCTTGATCATCATAAAGGATGTTCAGTAACAGTAAAGCTGCTTAACAGCAACGTCTTCAAAATCAATCAAATCTATGCATGCAACATTCTTATGTTAACAGTTATTAGTTGAATTAACAGATTTAAAAGATTCAGATACTAATAATATTCTCTAAGTTTAAACAGGTTTTAATCTGTTGTCCAAAACAGCTAAATTCAAACAGACTCTTTATGTTTATATTCAATAATTCATCAAAACATTTCACCTCCTCTGTTGTCATCTTAGTGCTTTAATCATAACATGCCACATAAATAATAAATGAACACAATTTAAAGAAAAACATTGTATAGATTTGGAAGCTTTGAGCTTCATAGAGGTTTCTAGTGGTCATGTTATTGTGTCTGAGTGTTTACATGAATAATGCTTTGAAGCAAAATGTATTCCACATTTTGTGATCCATGAGAAACCATCTATACTTCTGCATGAAATGGGAGTTAAGACAATTCTTGGATGAATGAAGCCCTGAACTGGGAAATTTCCCAAACACAAGAAAAAACCAGTAGTTTGCATTCTTAAATTTAGAAAAAGAAAGCTTTTTATCAGTCATATCTGCTCAGGTTTCCTAAAAAAAAAAGATTTCTCACATGCTTTTAGTTTCCCACTGACGGTCAAAACTGATGTGGTTCTGATTTAATGAAAACAGGGCGAGTTAACCCAATGGCTGCATAATAAAACAGAATAATGCCACTCCATTAGAAGCAGAAAAAACAAAAAAGCACATCAACCGAGAGCAATAAAAACAGATAAAATCATCAGTGAAAGCAAGGCAGGGTCGGGTACTAAATGTGATCCGTTTATGCGCATATTTTTAACAAAGATAACAAAACAAAATTTAAAAAGCAGAAAAACAAAAATGACAGGAAGTCTTCTGTTTTCAGATTCCGTATAATTATCACTCATTTCAGCTGGAACAGCAGTGAATGGGAAACTAGATGTTTTAAAAACAAAAAAGTAGTTTAATATCTACTTTATGCAAAAAGAGAAATAAGATCCTGTTACTGCTGCTGAGGCCCAGCAGCGATCAGCTGATTTTCAGGAGGCTGATGAGAAACCAGCGAAGAAAACGTGATTCATGTGATCATAACTTGCTTTCTGGCCCGTCGTCCCACAAGCAATCTTACAGGCCAACATGCTGCAGCTACGCTAACTCTACAAACACACAGGACAGCAGGGTTAGGCTGCAATATTGGAGTAAGAAGGAATATTAAACACAGCTAGAGTTCGAATGCATTGCTACAAAAACACTGAAACGTTCATCCATTAAAACGTGTGGTACTTTTCTAAAAAATATTGGGATGACATCATTGTTTTAAACACAAATCATATCAAAATAATTTCTAGTTTTCGTCGTATAAAAACATTCTGTGGTGCCGGGAGGATGAAGGTGAGGTTAGAAACGAGGTTCAAGCCGAGGGATCAATCAGGAGGAGGCGTGGCGTCGCTTTATGTGTTCATTACTCGGAAAAGGTAATTACTATAAAACACTGTCACAAAGATAAGCGCCTGGCAATTAGTTTCTCCAATTATCTGTCACGATTCAGAAAAGGCTGTTGATTCAAGCTCCAGTGGAGAGAAGGTAACTGATCTCACAGTAATTTCCTGTTTGGATCAAAGGTATTAGCAAACTGCCAGTCGCTGCAGACATCGATTCCCATTTTTTTATTATTATTCTTTGGAATTTCAGAGAATAACAGATTAACATTAGAGGGAATCATGGCTGAAAGAGCATTTTATTAAATCTCCCTCCGCCGGAGCACGGATCAGCACTTCTGCTCTGAGGAGCTTTGTGAACCGCAGCTCAGACGTGTAATGAAACAGAAAACACGAGAGCGAGGTGAATGACACAAACACAAATCCTTTCATAAAGTCTCCGTCAGCCGGGATCGCCTGAACTTAGTCATTACTCCAGGAGGAACGGAGAAACTTTCACCTCATGAAGCATCAAAGTGGCCTCGCAGTGAGAATCTGGATTTTGATCACAATGAAATGTTTCATTTTCACTTCAAAAAGGAGAAATTTAGCATTTTTCAAAGATAGGAGTGAACACAGAGGCCTTTGAAATGTGAAGATGAAGAGACTGAAATCCTCAAACCTGCTTTAAATACAGCTTTCAAATATCTGTCACTTCAGTCCATCTGCCGGTTCATGCAGAGGGGGTAAGTATCTGCACCCATGGGGCATTTAAAGGAGATGCATGTCACACCGGGGCAGATGGAGGAAAAGGAAAATGTCTCCTGTTTGTCTTCTGAGACCTGATTAATGTTGTTCCTGTTTTAGACTCACTAATGTTTAAGAAAATCCAATTAAATGTAGTTCTTTATTTGATAATAATAGTTTTACATGTATTATCTGGAGGTAATAACTTAAAAAACAAAAATAATCAATAAGGAATTACCTAGCTCCTCTTTTGAATTTGCTGAATGATGCGTAAACAAATGGTCTGAATGCCTTCTGTAGAATTAGCTATAAGTACTGCAATAAAAACATGAACATCTATTTCTAGAAAGGTCGTTTTATGTCCCACTGTGGACAGATGCACTGAAAACAAAGCAAAGCTCTGACATCTGCAGGATTCTAGTTGTGGCCAATTTATTGCACTAAGGCGTCGTTTCAAGCTATCAGCTCTTTATTGGACCTTAATCAGGTAAAATGAAAACCTTCTGATGTCGCTTAGTGGCTCCCATGATCCCGTTTATGTGCATTTTTCATTTTCTTTATCTTTGTAACAACATAAAGAAGCCGACTGTTAAAATGTCACCTACAGAAAAGGAGAATCTCGCAGGACTAAAGCAATCAACAGCAGTCATAACATTATGACCAGCTGCTTCATTGATCCTCCAGCTGCAGCCAATCGATTCCTGAACTCTGCTGAACCTCTGGATGTGCTCTGGTACCACCAGGACGCAGCAGAGCCTCTGAATCATGGAGCTGAGGCTCGGCCTTCCTGGATCAGACGTGTTTGTCCAGCACATCTCACAGATGCAGGTTAACCTCCTCAAGCTTCCTGTCAGATGGTTTAGGGCAGCCTTCTGCACCAGTCTGCAGCAGTAACTGTAGCTATTACCCTGCCGCCAGTTTATTACTAATTATTCATTAGACCAATGTTGAATAATACCACCAAAACATCCAAGAATATTTTTACATGTTTTTTTAGTTCTTGCGAAACTTAAATCCTAACACTTGCCCATTTTTTGCCTCCACTTGGAGCCTAAAGTATCCAAACCACCAGCAGGAGCCATGATGAAAAGACACCCAGTGTTATTTACATCAGCTGCCAGTGGTCATAATGTTGTGCCTGATTTATGCAGTTATTCTTCATAGAATTAGTCCATTCAGATGTTAGAACAGTTTTTACGTATCATTTAAGTTTAACTCATCAATTTAAAACCTTTTATAGAGTAAATAATTTTCTTAGAGCTCCCTCTAGCGGTACAATGTCACACAATTTAAAAAATAAATAAATAAATAAATATTTTTATCTTTAAAGATTTTTACTCTTTAAAAATGAAGAATAAAAATGAATGTCCTCCAGTTTACAAGTGTAATCATTTTCAGATCCACATTAGAAAAATGCCGTTTTGGTTCATGCTATACGTTTCAGTCTGCAGCAGCCACAAGCCGCCATATGCTCATGCACAGTCGGCGTGGTTGAAAAAAATCGTTTGCCACCTGCAGGGGATCCTGAGGGATCCAGAGGAATCCTGCAGACTGGCACAGATGATCAGCTAAAACCTGGACATGAAATCCTGCATCTCCACTGCCGAAGATGAACCTTAAGAATGTTTTATTCTGTATGTTCGAGGCGTTAAAGGCATTACAAAAATTATTTAAATGCAACTTATTATGTTGGCACGTGAAAAACCCAACATTTCTAAAGTGGGACATAATTTTATGATTATTTTTTGTACTATAAAACCTATTTGTTGGGGTTTGTTGGATTAATTTGTCCATAATTTGATGGTTATTCTAATCACTTTATCCAATTAACATTCTGTGGTAAAATCCCCAACTGATGCAGATGCTGTAAAAGTGTTATTTTCCCCAAACATTGGATTCGTGCTCCAGCTTCCAGGTTTTGTTTGTCAAGGTTTTGCGTTTGAGGCAGAGCCTGAGCGGCTCCGGCTCAAACCATCAGCACCTGCGATGTGTCGACGCGGCCTGCAGCCGCAGCAGACGGCTCGCCTCCAGCTGAGGCCGAGCTGATGAAAGGATTTCACCCAGACTCCAACATGTAAACACCACAGACTTCCCAGCTGAAGGCAAAGTTTCCTACCTACTGTGGATACGTGGTTCAAGGATCAAAGCGGTAAAAAATCTTGCATAAGCCTCGTAGTAAGAAACGTGTGAGTATTCTAAGATTATCCACATGCAGGTCACAGAGCGTCGTATTTACAGCAGTGAAAACAGACGACTAACAGTAGGCCGATGTTCTGATGTGCTACGTCTGGGTTTTCTTGCAGGAGGAAAGCGTTCGTGATGCTTCAGTGCCTTTATCATTAATATTGCATTAGATTAAATATTCAGTGGTTATCCTGCTATTAGTCCACCAAATTGATGCATCATAGCTCATTTACATCCAGCTGATATTTACAGATTTACAGAGTCCATTTCTGGAGCTTCCAGTCGCCCTCCTGTGAGTTTTTAGCTTTTTCTCATAAAACTCCCATCAAATGGATCATTTTCCCATTTGAGTTGGATATGCAAGTCGTTTTACATACAATACTGAACGATTCAAATGAATTTTCCTGAAGAAGAAGAAGAAGAAGAAGAAGGGAACTAGTCATTTTTTGCAGATCACTGAACTATATTTACAATAGCTGCTTCATGTTTTTTACCCTCATCAATAAAAATGTGAAACTTATTCATATCTAAAAAGAATCACATGCTGAATTTGTGCTTTTCTCTTCTGATAATAAAACTTTGGTGCCTGTTGTGCTGCTGTGGGTGAATCCTGCAGCCTGTCCAGGCTGACATCAGTTCAGTGACAGCTTGAGGTAGCCATACTGCTAACAGATGTCAGTGGTAACAGCAACGCTGATGAATAAATGAAACTGTTGGGACCTAAAGGTCTTGTTGCGGCCTGTGTGTGTCAGCAGATGTGATGGATGCTGAAATGAAGCTTGACTAAAAGCAGAGGAGCTCAGCGGCTGGACGTGTGGAGGAGAGGAAGCACAGCGGCGAGTTTCATGTCCTGCTCACATTCAGAGGTGGAAATTAGTTTTCTGTGACCTGAATTAGCTTCTTCTACAGCAAGAAAGGGAAACTAATTAGTCAAACACAGATGTTAGGCCTGTGAGAGATTGGGCCGCTTTCCATTTTCCTCAGATGTTGATTTGGGTACGACTCCATTTCTTCCTAGCTTAGAATGTTCTAGTTACAAGTTAAGAACCAGAGGGATTTGCTAATTGTTGTGGTCAGTGAGAGGAGCAATCACTATGAGCAACACAAACCAAAACAACCCAAATCTTTGCATCTTTTCATGTTTAAACACCAAACTAAGACAGATGCACCAATTCATTCAGATACAAACTGTCAGAAATGCTTAACTGCTTAAAGCTACAGCTAACACTGCTCTTTATGTGGCAGCCATATTGAATTTGATCTAACTTGGAAGGCAGAAGTTCTGGCTTTCAGTCAAACCTGAAACATACCAGAAAATCTGGGAGTGACGTCACATCCAGCTACACAACAGCTGTACAATGTGTGCTACTTAATATCCATCCATCCATTTTCTTCCGCTTATCCGGGGTCGGGTTGCGGGGGCAGCAGCTTCAGAAGGGAGGCCCAGACTTCCCTCCCCAGCCACTTCCAGTTCCTCCAGGAACCCCAAGGCGTTCCCAGGCCAGCCGAGAGACATAGTCCCTCCAGCGTGTCCTGGGTCTTCCCCGAGGCCTCCTCCCGGTGGGACGTGCCCGGAACACCTCACCAGGGAGGCGTCCAGGAGGCATCCTGACCAGATGCTACTTAATGATTTACCAAACATCAAAATGGCTAGGAAGCTATTTATTAGTTTAGTTGTCACTGAGCTTTGCTTGCATAGCAGCCTTATTGAAACAGGTGCTGAGTCATGGATCTTTAACTATTTAATCTGAAAATCAGGTTTTAAACCAGAAGGTGCAGATAAAACAAACCATTAGATCTGGGAACGACATCACACCAAACTTAGCCAGGCTCCAATTACAAATGATAAGATAATAGTTGAGCTCAGTGACATTGCTAAGTATTGTTAGCAATACATGCAAATGTCAATGTATTTTTTTGTATTTAAATCTTATAAACCTTTTCTTTTTTTACGAACAAGAGCCTGCTGACCACAACCACCATCAAATAGTTGAAATCCACAAATACTTTGGACTCTTTAAAAACATCTATTGCCTATTTTAATAATTCAAACACCAAACACTCCTTAAGATGCATCAATATTTAAAATGATCTTGGCTCTACTACCACAGAAACGTCTACATTCTTCATAATCTCCACTCTTAGGAGTTCAACCAATCAACACCAAGGAAACTGAATGGTGCTCCTGGATTGGCTGCTTTGCAAATGCCAACCAACAACATCAAACAGCATTTCATATTTCAGCTTCCCATGCTGCACTTTTCTGTTCAAATATTTTAAACATGCGCTACAAAAATATCAATAAATGGGCAAATTTTCTTCAAATAAATTGGAGCAAAATCCTCACAAAAGGTGAATAAAGAACCCCGAACAGAAAGGACTCCACTGTTGGTATGACTGAGTTATTACTGTATAAGGTTTTGTGTTGCTGGCAGCCATTTTGGATTTTGTGATCAAAGTTGGACAGAAACAATCATTTGGAGTTTAATTTTAGACTTAAAGCTAATTTTACAATTTTACAAATTCTGAGTAAAATTGGATTCCATATGTTTTTAGAAAACTTAGAAAAATTTACATTTTTACTTTTTTAGCCTAACTGAGGGCTGCACAGTGGCGCAGTTGGTAGAACTGTTGCCTTGCAGCAAGAAGGCTCTGGGTTCGATTCCCGGCCCCGGTCTTTCTGCATGGAGTTTGCATGTTCTCTCTGTGCATGGTGGGTTTTCTCCGGGTACTCCGGTTTCCTCCCACAGTCCAAAAACATGACTGTCAGGTTAATTGGTCTTTCCAAATTGCCCCTAGGTGTGAGTGTGTGTGCGCATGGTTGTGTGTCCTGTGTGTCTCTGTGTTGCCCTGCGACAGACTGGTGACCTGTCCAGGGTGACCCCGCCTCTCGCCCAGAACGTTAGCTGGAGAGGAACCAGCAACCCTCCCGACCCCACTGAGGGCCAAGGGTGTAAGAAAATGGATGGATGGATGGATGGATGGATGGATGGATGGATGGATGGATGGATGGATGGATGGATGGATGGATGGATAGCCTAACTGACCTGTCTAAGTTCAGCCCTAACAGAGACGTTGAAAGGTGTTTTTTTAGACATTTGATAAATCTTTCTTTTAACTGTCATTTTTCCACCACAGGTCGGAACATTTTATTAAAAATATGTCTCACTGAACAGGTTTTCTTTTTAAGCATCTATAAATCAGCATCTACTGTAAATTCTATATAAATTTAAAGTTTACTGCTGTTTTAAGGAAAGTTTCTTTTGTGTTTTACATCAGTTACATCCTGGAGCAGAACCAGGCCTGACGTTTATCATGGTTATTCATTAATAACTTTCTGTCAGCTGAAGGTTTGCTCTCAGACTCTCGTTTCTATCCAGTGTTTGATGATTTTGGCTGAACCGAGTGAAACTCCGCCGCCTCTCTCCTCCACACGCACAACCCTCTCTGACACCCAGCCGCTCATGGGACTGAAGCTAAAGGCTGCGTCGTTATCACGCCCTGATCCAACTTTATATTTCCAGTTACTTCATTCTGCCAAACAACTGGGCTCCAATAATGAGAGCTCTGTGAGGTGGGTTCTGGGCTGAGATGAAAATAGGCTTTGAATCATGGATGTCATTCATCTGTTCCCTGAATCGTACCCTTTTCCCGTCTCTTTCAGCTCTTTTATCACCGGCCCGCGCTCCATGGCGTCCATGAATTGGTTGGTCTGCAAAGAGACCTGGAATCCAATTATGCTCTCAAGAGCTGCTCTGAAAGTCACACAAATGCCAGTCAGTCAGTTTCCCCTGAATTCTTTCCCTTCCTGGAACCGAGTGAACGATAACTAGAAGCAGCAAACAAAAACAGAGACGGTACTTTTGACTGCTGAGTGAGATAAAGCGGAACGTTTTGACAGGTTTCCTCTGACAAATCCTTCAAATGTTGCAGATTTGACACCTAATATTTGAAACAAGCAGCAGCAGTTTCAGGAGGTGTTGCCGCTGCGTCTACTTGAACCGGTTTCATCTTGCAAGGATGTTTTTGTTGTTGTTTTTTGAGACATAACACGTCGGGTAGCTCATCGCGGTGAGATGATGCTGAAACAAGCAGCTTCATCTGAGATGTGGGGATGTTTTCTGACATGCTTGTGCTGTTAATAACGGAGCGGATTGAAACGCTCTCATCGCTGTGATTTTCTGAGAGGAAACACGCTGCAGCTCAAAGCCTGTCTGAAACACGCCGCCTGTCTGCCACTGCCCTCAAACGTTCATCATTTTCTCATTATTGAACCGGTTTGACAGGAATTGAGCTGATTTGATATGATTTAAGTGCATTTCATTTGCTAAAACATGCATGTAGTCTACTCTAACGTCTACGTCTGATCTAAGATATCTTCTTTTGTGTTTTCCGGAACTGCATGCATTTTATGCACTGGATTAGGTTGTAGCCTTTCATTTTTTAAGTGCAGAGTGAATTAAACTCTGTGTTGTGCATCTCCAGCACATCTACGTCCGTCTTCTGTTCTATCTGTGATGTTTCAGATGTTGGGACGAAGGATCTGTCCGTGTTCGGATGATAAAAGGTTCCAGAAACATTTCCTGATTACTCCTTCTGACCATCTTCTTCTCCCTCCGCCCCGCCCTCTGTCTTGGCTGAGTCGGACCCCGCGGTGCCCCTGGATACCGTCGCCGGGGACGCGGCCCCCTGCAGGCTGCCGTCAGGCGTGGCGGCCGAGGCCGAGCGCGGGTTGGAGGCGGGGCTGGCGCTCAGGACGGAGTCCGGGGTTCGGACGGCGCTCAGGTCTCCGTCCAGGGCCGCCGTGGCTTCCAGGCTGTCGGACATCATGACGGCGTCCGTCACGGCTGGAGGGGAGGCGGCGTTCAGGAGGGGCTTGTGGGAGGCGTAGGTCATCACCGCCTCGGTGTCGCTGTCCAGCGGGAGTCCAGAGTGGCTGAACTCGACTCCAGAGTCGCTCATTTCCAGGAAGTTGTCAGAGGGGAGAGTCTGATATCGGCCTGGTTTGGACACCTCCAGACCCTACAGGGGAAAAAGAAATAAAGAGAGTAGAGGACGTGTTTTAGGTCAGATATGACTAAAATGTTTAATAAAATATCAGAATAATG
Organism: Poecilia reticulata; assembly: GCF_904066995.2. NCBI lineage: Eukaryota > Metazoa > Chordata > Actinopteri > Cyprinodontiformes > Poeciliidae > Poecilia > Poecilia reticulata. Next base: position 26,994,254 of record NC_088840.1, on the reverse strand, counting down.
ATGAAGGAATTATTAGAATTAATTTCCTTCATATTGAGATGTTTAGATACATCAAGATTAATGTGTTTTTATACAATTGATCAGAACCTGGATGACGTTGCTATTGCTTTATGACTTAAGTTAATTTATAACATCAGTAAATATCCAGTGTTTTTATCCAAAATGAAACAAGTCCTGAACTGACATGGACTGAAAGACCAAGCAGAGAAGAAGAAGAAGCCATTTCTCCTAAATCAACATAAAAAACAGATGAAAGTTTGAAAATGGACTCAAAATCAAAAACCTTCACTTCTGGAGAGACGTGAAGGATCAAATTGTAAGTATTTTTCATAATAATAATAATAATAATAGTACATTTTATTATATGCTGCTGCAAACAGAGCACCTAAACACATCAAGCAGACTATGAAACATAACACAGAACATTAATCATATGTTAAAAACTGTTCTGATAATGAGCGTTGTTGGAGAGAAAGAGGGAGAAACATGGAAGCCTAACTGTGAAGTACGAGGGTGGCAGCATCATGCTGTGGGTGTTTTACTATTCTCAATATGGATAGAATAATGAGGAAAGAACATTATGCTAAAATATTGCAGCAATATCTGAAGAAATTAGGCAGAAATCTAATGCTAATGCAGAAATATGTTCACCAAATAGACAATGATCCCAATTATAGCATCAAATTAGTTTCAAGTGTCTGAAGAACAAAGTAAATGTTTTGGAGGGATTATCATAAAGTTTATAAAAGTTTATAAGTCAAAATACATGCAAAAGATTTTATCCAGATCTGGTTATAAGGTCAGAGAAAAGAGTCATACAGTTTTTCTTAGTTTAGAAAAGAAAAATGAGCAACTCATCCTGAATCAGCATGAAAACATTCTGTCTGTTTCCTGCCTGTCCTGCTACATGTAAATGCAAATAGTCTGAAGCATAAAGCAGATTTCTGATTAATAACTGAAGCACAATTTGGAAAAGAAGCGACAGTTTCAACCCGATCCCCAAAGCCGGAGCGGCGTGACTCCAATCAGCCGAGTGGAGACGCTCCCTGAACCTCGACGCTCGCTGCTCCTCGTTCATCCTGACAGAAGGTCTTTGCTTTAAACTTTAATCCACTTCACTGCTGAGAGCAGCGACTAAGGTTGATTGCTTTTTAATTACGCTCGGCACTTTGGTGGCATTTTATTGCAGGTGGTTTGTGCTGACTAATCCCAGGGATGATTCATGCTGGTTCTGCGTTTATTAGTGGATTTTAATTGATATATTTCAGGAGGAAACATTTCTGAGAAACTCAGGAAACAGATCAGCAGCAGCAGCCGGTTTCTCATTATCATCATTAATTCATCTTAATAAGGAGAATATCTTTACTTTGGCATATTATCTATACTAATTATTGCTAGATTTGCTCAACCTTTTATGTCATTTGTTTTTTAAATTGAGCTTTTATTCCAGGTCATTTCTCATTTTGTATGTTTTTACAGAGTATTTGCCTTTTTCTACCACTTCAGCGTGACACGGTCATTAAGACAGAATAGAAATTGTTTTTTTACGCTCTCAAAAAAGAGAAACATTTCTTTAATAGTGAAACCATTACCATCACACATGGCTCAGTTTTACCGCCTTCATGTCACAGACGGTTAGATTTACACGTATGTTCAGTTTGGACTATCAGCTGCTTTAAACCGACCGTTCAGGATTGTTCTCACGCTGTTGACCTTAAAGATCAGCTCCAACAAAACCTGCAGCACATTAATGTGATGATGCACAAAACAGCCATTTATGAGCAGATCATCCTGCAACACAGAGACTCTAACAGACACGTTGTCTGCCTGTTTTTAATGGCTTACGTAAAAAAAATGTGCAATTCAGGATCCATTTTTGTTTATTGTGTTTACAGATCCATATATAATAATTACTCATAAATTCGGTGTAATAAACCTGAAGGACCAACAGTCCCATAAAAACACATCTGAGTGTTTAATTACTGATTAAATTTGGTCAATTTGTTCAAAATGGTTTGTTAAAACTGCGACTTTCACACATTTTAAGTTGGACTTCAAAACAAAGATGTTTTGAAGTCCAACTTAAAAAAGAACCAAATAAAAAAAAGACACCTTTTTTTCCTCACTGTCTGAAATTGAATCAGTTTTCTCGTTTTACGTCAGTTAGAAAGATTAAAGTGGATTATTACTGATTTATTACCATGTTGCAGAGGAGATGAGGAATTAGTCTGCAACACTCATCAGAGGTAACCAATTAGGAAAAAGGTTCTTATAAACAATTATATAGGCGTCAGAACCAAAACCAGGAAACTCAAACACTATAAAAACATCTTCCAAAAGGAATTATGATGGAACAGCAGCAGAATAAATACGTCTACAGAGACGTTTGCAGGAAATAAAGAACAACTGGGAGGAGAACAGAGAAGAAAATGAAGTTTTACAGAAGAAAATGTCAAAAATGATCCAAGAACAAAACTTAACCGATGGTAGAAAGTAAAACTCAGAAAAGAGTAAAATATGAAATCCTCAGCAGCATTTACTGTCAGTTTAAAGTGTTTTTATCAGCTTCTGTCGCAGGTTTTACCTTGATGGTGACCTCGGTGGTCTCTGAGGGTTTATCACACACCGACGTCATCAGAGACTCTTCAGTGAACCTGCTGTAGGCCTCATGGACCACCTGCAGAAAACACACATTCACACAGCGTGAGGATCGACGCTGCTGCAGCGGGAAAATGAGCTTCAATCAGAGTCACCAAAACTATCAGCAAACATGAGGACACAGAGATCACAGATCACACTAAACACACACACACAGATCACACTGAACCCCAAAACACACAGATCACACTGAACACACACACACAGATCACACTGAACCCCAAAACACACAGATCACACTGAACCCCAAAACACACAGATCACAGATCACACTGAACCCCAAAACACACAGATCACAGATCACACTGAACCCCAAAACACACAGATCACAGATCACACTGAACCCCAAAACACACAGATCACAGATCACACTGAACCACACACACACACACAGATCACAGATCACACTGAACCACACACACACAGATCACACTGAACCACACACACACTCACAGATCACACTGAACCACACACAGATCACACTGAACCACACACACACACACAGATCACAGATCACACTGAACCACACACACACACACAGATCACACTAAACACACACAGATCACACTGAACCACACACACACACACAGATCACAGATCACACTGAACCACACACACACAGATCACAGATCACACTGAACCACAAAACACACACACACACAGATCACACTGAAACACACACACACAGATCACAGGAATTCACAAACACACACAGACAATAAAAACTGTGAAAAACCTGCAGCTTTAACTTTTAAAACATGAAACTATCAGGAAACATTTGTCACATCCACGGATGTTTGGGTTTTGGTTTGTGTTATGATCATAATGCTAATCAATCTGATCATTTTCCTTCTTTTATGTGTAGTTAAATCAGTTCATTCCTTCATGTTTCATAGATCCTGTTTATCTTCGTCTCTTCTGGTTCCAGTTCCTCCCAGTCTGATCTCATCTTCTATCTTAATTATTCTCCTCTCTCAGCTGTTCTTCTATCCACAGATGCTCCACTTTCCATCTGATTAGTCTTTTGGTTTTCATGTCACTTTCCTGCCCGTCTCCAGACTGCAGATGAGGGAATGCAGCCGTTTTATTCAGGTGTGTTGGAGAACTGATGCATTTAAAAGTTGAACACAGTTGGACACGCCTGCTTTAGGACATAAATTAAGCTAAAATAGTCGAAATTAATACAGATTTGAAGCTTCAAAGCTGTAAAATGTTTTTGTTTGGTTGGATATGGAGGTAAAAACAAGGACAGACTTTAAAAAATGTGACATATTGGTTCAAAACAACCAAACATAAAGATCTGTGGCCTCAACAATGATTTCAACAGTGAGAATAATTATACTTTTGTATGTATTTAATCTCTTGCTAAATGTTGTTTTGTTGCCTCAGCTTTTAAACAATAAGCCAGAAACATTGATTTTGTCCAACTATAGAAACCGAAGTTGAGGAAAATGCACCAAAGTTGGTTTCAAACAAGTTAAAAAATCCTGACATGCTATTTATTAACTCTAATTTCCCCAACGAGGGAGTCTTTATATAACCTTTAAAGCTGCAGATTTTACTTTTTTACTTCTTAACATTTAATAATTGTACAATATTAACAAACAACCACACAAAAGGACAAACAGCACAAACAGTTTCCCCTGTTAAAACAACAATAAGCTTAAATCAGAGCTTATACACATTGACATCACGATTTATCTTTTTACAACACTGAGGACAGAAATGTGTGCAAAACCAGATGATTACTGGAGCTTATTGGTTATTGTTACTGTTTCTGAAAAACTGCAGATTGTTGGTTTTTAATTGAGCAGTGAGGGAAAGAAAAAGTTAAATATTCTTCTGATGCTTAATTAGAGACAAGTGTGAAAAATAATTCTACAGTTGAAACTATACTTCCTGATATTTTCACAGTCTGTGGATGTGTAAAACTTTAATGGTTTGACTTTAATGGTTGGAAAAGAAATAAAAAGTTGAACCAGGCTTTACGGAGTATTACCACCACCTTCTGGTCCGGATCGCGGGTCAGAAACTCTATTCAAATATGAAAAGCTTCTTTTTTCAAAACAAAACAGTAAAAATGTAGAAACTCCCGTTAACTTTGTTGATCCATCTCTGGCTGAGCTTCATATTCCCTCACATCCCTGGTGTCCCATCAGAAACTCAACACTTCCCTCTCCTGCCGTTCTTTATGACCCTTTCAGAGTAAATTCCTGCAGCTTGAACTCCTTCATCTTATTCCTCATCCTCTCCCTCCAGGTTTTGCATTTCTAAAAACTAATAAGAACATTTCTCACTGACGTTCCTCACACAATCCTATCTCGCGCTTCTCCCTTTATGCTTTTGGTTGGTGCACAAACCTCAAGCTGGAAAGCATTTTCTTCTCTCTGCAGACCTTGACTCTGGGTTGAATGTGAAGTAAATGCGTTTCCTGCTGGTCTTGATTGCATTTAGAGGAGAAACCTTTTCTAAAAGGACACATTTAACTTCTGCTACACTGACGCCCACATTCATTTCTGTGTTTCTTTTTTAAAACCTGTTTTGCTAAGAAAAACTTCCCCTCAAGAGCTAAAACCTTCCAAATGGTTTTAAATTAAACTCATTAATCTGCTGACTGACAAATTAATAAAAAAAGTCTGAACAAATCGATAACTTGTTTAGTTTTCTGCTTTGCCGTCAGACCTGGTTCTCGGTTTTCTAACCATCAAACCTGCCATCAGTTGGTCTAATAAATCTCTAGCAGATTATTTCACTTGTATGAAGACAAGTGAAATAATCAGACAACACAGACATGTTGTCTGTGTCATAAATGAAAAAATCTGCTGAACTAATAGTTTCTCATCAAAATCATTGTTCTATATTTTCCTTTAAAGTTTAACATTCACAGTGGAAAAGCCACTAATCAGGAACATCAATGGATTCTCTTTAAAAGAAATGCAGATTTTTCATAAAACTCCAACTAAAAATGGTCCAGAGAGATGATGTAATAACTCTCATAATTGACTTTTCAAGATTTTATTCCTACTACAAACAAAATTCTTCCATTTAGAACAATTCTTTCATCAGATTAATAATATTCAGCCACAATAAGAAGCTGTTTTATCCTAAACGGCTCCACTAAACCGCAGGTCTTTATAGAAGCAGCTACGTTATTCCAAAGAAGCAACTCGAATGTCTTCACCCATTAAAACGGCGATGCATAAACTCCTCACAATCATTAAATAATTTATTTCATATTGATTTCTAACTTTGTTTTCTGCCCCTCACTGCTGGTTATGTGTGCATGAAGAGCTGATGGTCACATGAATCCTGACGAGTCCATCAGGATAACAGAGGCGCTTTGTTTCAAGTGCCAGATCTGCTTCACGTAATTCATTGACTTTTTGTCAAATTAGGTCTTCAATCAACATCTGCTCCATCGTTACGTCTGAGGGCTGCAGTTTCTCTTGGCTCTGCAGGAGTCATTAAGTGCTCAGTGTCTTTAATGGCTTTATGTTATCGCAAACAGGCTCAAAGATACTGAACACACACATTTCTGGGACAGCCACCAGAAAGTTTGTCACAGGATAAAAAGTTGGTTTAAGGAACTTGTTTGGCACAACAGCAGCACGACTCTGAATATCAAAACGAAGGAGGAGGAGAGGAAACCAGAGGAGGCCACAACACAAATCTCTCACCAAGAAGAGGCGCCGTTTGAAGCTCCTTAATGTCGGAGCGGGAAAGTAATGAATATGCAACAACATTAGCCTGGACATCAGAAACATCCATCTGAGTGAAAGAAAGCCTCTTTTCTAAAGATAATATCAGCAAATTCATCATGTCAGATTAATAAACTTTAAACATTCACTGAAGACACACAAGTTACACAAGCAGAAGTGCATGAGTGAGCATGTGGGGAGTAAACTAAAGGTACGTTTTCAAATGACTACTTTAATATACGTAAACTATGATGCCTGGAAGAAAATCACATGAGTCACAGGAGAAACTTTAGGAATGGGACATGAACAACTGTGACACCAGAGAAATTACATTTTCTGAGCTGAATGAACTCAATAAAATCTGCTGAAGAAGCCGAAGCAGAAAAGATGGCTGAAGGTGAAACGTCAGTTAGCTGAAGAACTGAAATTACTTCTTAACAGAACAGCTTAAAATGCCAGATCACAGTAAAGAAACTTAACGAAATTACTTTAAAAAGAGCTAAGATCTTGCTTGAGAGCCAAGAACCTGGAAGTTAATGCTGCAGCTAAATATTTGACAACCTGGAAAGAAAGAAAACCTTAATTTTGCCACTGTATTCTATCAGATTATTTAACATAAAAAACTAAATATATTATGTACGTTAGTGTCCAGTTCTATTTTCCACGTCTTTACATTGAAAACAAAGTGATATCAAAGTCAAATTTCTTATTTGTGTGTAGATATTTTTAATATTAAGCTGATTCTTATTCTAAGAAGCTGTAATTTCAGAGTTTGAAGTAGAAAAAAATTGTTTTGGAAAGTTAGAGGTTTTCCTAACTAGACCTTCAATGTCCAACATGACAAACAAGCATATAAAATACAATAGAAACAGTTTTAATGGTATATTTCGACTTTGTTAACTAGAACCTCACTAAATAACTCATTCATCATTATATTGTTAATAGAGGTCAGTGAATATAGCGTCTGAATTCAGGAAATATTAAAAACTTTAGCTATTAGCTTGTATTGCTAATAGTAGTTAGCCTGATTACTGACACTAATAAGAAAACCTCATTGTTTTTCCATTAATAACACAAAAACAAGGTTTGTGGTGTTGTTCTCTAGCTTAGCTTTCAAGCCAATTGGTGCACAGTAAGCTACGTGTTAGCCGACATGCTAACACCGACATTAACTTTAAAAACATACATCTTTTGGGAATCGAAATGTATTAAACAAACCATAAAACAGTTTAATTCAGCATTTCCTTTTCTTCCCTACACATTTAAAATATTACGCTTAGAAATTAGGACAGCAAAGTAAAAAAACACAACACATCAAAGCTAAAGGAAAGCAATGAAATATGTCGTATAGCTAGTAAAAATGTTATTTTTAAATAGAATTAAAAAGGAAATATATGTTGGGCATGAAGTAACTTAAACTGTGTTAAAACAGCTGCAATAAGGAACAAATGAAACTGTATTAGCACATACAGCTGTTCCCATCATAAAAACAAATACAGGAAGTTGTGAGGAAGTGACAATAATAACAGAAACACTGATGTCACTAAATCTGCTTCATTCTGTTGGGTTTCCATGGTTGGATGTCTGTCAGGACTCTCGTACGTAAAGTATGAAGCATTTATTAACTTGGATCCCAGAACAATGGTGACCTGAAGTGTGACATAAATAATCTCAGCTTGTAATGTGGCATATCATTATTGCAAACACTTGGCATAACCTAATCGTCCCTGCGAAGCAATCAGTCTCTGCGGCTGCTGTTGTTTACGATGAGAGAGTCTTCTGCCTGCAGTGGCTTTTTAATTGCTCTGAAGATTCAATTACTTTCAAGCAACATTTGCTGTGAAGACTGCTTGAGGAATGAGGGGAACATCAACTTCAAACGGCACTCAAAATTAAACAAAAAGCTTTGGAGAACAGTTCCCACTAATTGGTAATTATGTCAAAATGCTGAGTTTTGGTGTTGAGATTTTAAATGGATTTACTCTTAAGATTAATCTCTATAGATATTGAATTTTATTCCTTTGTATTCAACAGTTGCACTGTTTTTTATTAAGCCTATAATGTTTGAATAATACCGTTGTTGTGCTGAAAAATGATTAATTTATGCCCCTGATGTTTAGGTGCTCTTTAACAGGTGAGCCATTTATTTGAATTTCAGATGTTATTTTGGTGAATAATCAGCATCAACTCCAAATTACCAAATCAGTTAATCAGCCTGCATAAAGCAGGACAACAAAGGAAAAAATAATAACTCCTTTTTATTCAAGATTAACATTTAAAGAAGCATAAAACATGGTAATGGCCTTAAAAAGGCTCTTTTGTGGTACGTAGGTTGTCATTTAACGAATAAACACCTGCTCTGAAGGCTGATTAGCAATCAGTCATGAACAATTGAGCAAACTAAGAATCAAATGTTTCCTGGTGGGTGTCGAACTCTTGTCAAAAATGAATAAATCCATGTTAATTTGTCAGCTAATCATGAAGCTCGGAGCAGAAATGTGCTGATTTTCTCAGAAACTGGATGAAGGAAGAAAATATAGGCAGTTTAAAATAAATACTGTGCTCATAACTCAATATTAAATATGAGGTTATACTTGACTTCTGAGACTTAAAAATATAGATTGGTTTCTTTAAAGTGTGGTTGTATGAAGTACTTATGAATCGTCAGTATCATACCTGCATCATATCTCTGGGTAATAACTAGATAAGTTTACTTGAGTAACATTTAGGAGTATTTTTTCTATGCTTTACTTTTTACTCTTACTTGAGTAAAATTGGACCGCACAACATTATTCCAAGACCTGCAAATGGCCCCTGGTCCACATGTTGGACACCACTGGTCTAAAGGAAAAGTCAAAACTTCACTAAGCAGCAGCTAAATTTTAACATTTTCTACTTGTTAGTCTTCTACCTGATTCTTTAGGACATGAAACAAAACCTAAGGAGCAAACAGAGTCAAGCTAACTGAGTTGCCAGGTAAAAACATTATGAAAGGAACTTATATGGCATCTTTCAATACAGAACATTTTAGATAACAAGAACTCAGAAGTGATAAAAATCCAAACATAATCACAACAGCATCCAGCTTTCTAACTGTTCTTGTTGACAGACTGAAGTGGTTGTTGTTCAGTCCACCCTCTAAAACCCAACAATGGCTTCACTGCTCACACTTTCCTCCCGTCTTCACCATCTCTCCGTTATGAAGAGACATCCAGGGAGTGTAGCCACCAGGATGTCTCTTTGGCAGATGGCTGTAAGCCGTGTTCAGACTGCAGCCTGGTAAAAAATCTCCAACCGCTGAACCTGCCTGGGCGTGAATTCAAGGCCGTTCTCCCGAGCTTCGTGTGCCTCTGCAGTCCAGTTCAGCAGGAGCCGAGGAGGCTGGAGGCAGGATAACTCTTCCCTGGCTCCTCTTCAGTCGTTATGTTCTGCTGAATTTGGCTCTCATCAGGACCGGCTCTGCAGGAGACGAAGCCGGCCATCTTGACTCCCACAGCAGGAGCAGAGCCTTCCTCTACCTTTAATCCCCTCAAACTGTCACGCACCTCACTCCGTCTGGATAACCAGCTGGACCAGAACCAACTCACTGTCTCCAACATTCCTCACTTTACGAAAAAACTGCTGCAAAAATAAACCGAGCTTCAGAAAATTACCTGTCGGAAAGCTTCCCCGTCTTTCTTGCCGGCCTGCTGAGCGATGAGCGTCAGCTTCTTGCTCTTCTCGTTTCTTTTATGTATTTTATAGACGCAGGACAGCAGGCACACCAGCAGCATGAAGGCGATCAGACCCAGCATGGACAGGATGGCAACAGCCAGAGGAGCCATCTTGTAGGCTGGAAACGAGAGAGACGAAGGAAACGATGAGTCTACAGGCCTGAATTAGAGGAAATCTGGTTTCAAATGGGATTTGATCTCTGGGTAATAACTAGATAAGTTTACTTGAGTAACATTTAGGACTATTTTTTCTATGCTTCACTTTTTACTCTTACTTGAGTAAAATTGGGCCGCACAACATTATTCCAAGACCCTCAAATGGCCCCTGGTCCACATGTTGGACACCACTGGTCTAAAGAAAAAGTCAAAACTTCACTAAGCAGCAGCTAAATTTTAACATTTTCTACTTGTTAGTCTTCTACATGATTCTTTAGGACATGAAACAAAACCTAAGGAGCCTCCTGAGGTGGTTCTGAGGTCATAAATCAGATTTGATTCTATTTGCATGGAGAGCAGGAAGGTGGCATCTGATCCAGAGGTCACCTGGGACGCATGTGGAGATGAATTTTAATGCAAGGCCCCCAGATTCGGTTACATCTGTTACGAGATTGATTTTTGCATTTACGAGGGCCTTTAACGAGGAGCAGCAGCGGACGGTTAGCATCTCAGAGCCACAGATGGAGGTGTGCTTACAGATGGCTCTGCTAAATATATATAAATGCAAACAGAAGATTCCCCCGAAGGCAGGAGGGACGAAATGACAAGGAGTTACGCAGCAGATGTGAGACAAATGTTTTGTTCTTTTTTTTTCCTTTTTAATCAATACGGCATAACCTCTGTAGCCGGATTGTAATCTGTCGTATTTATGGCTGATTTGTCCTTGAAGGCAGAGAAACTAAAAACGAAGGACGTTCCGACTCGCCGGGGTTCCAGTTACCGACAAAAAGAAAGCAAACACCCAGACGGAGGGTGGAAACGTAATAAATCTGCACGTGCTGAAAAGTCACATGACCCCACTGCTGTGATTATCATCTAAAATCAGATGGATTAGAGAGTCGGGAGAGAGGGAACGCCTGGGCTTCCATGGAGCCTGAAAACAAACAGCAGCTCCTCAAACGGTTCAAACCGGGTCTGGATCCTGCAGCGACTGGGTCACAGCTGACATGTATAATCAGGAGAGCCTCCTGTCTCCATGACGACCTAACCTCTACCCAGGGAGTCCATAACAGGACCCAGAGGTCATCCGTGACCCTCCTGACCTCTGCTGGGTCAGGAGGGTTAAACTATGGAGAGATGCAGGATGTCACTGAAATATAATTTACAAAACTTTTCATTGTCTCATGATTTTAATCCAGTATTTATTTGTTTCTATCAGTGAAATTTTGAAAGCATACAAAGTTTTTAATGGCTCGTCCTCATTCATAGTTTCTGAACCATAATTACAATCCTAAAATTAAATGCGAACAAAGTGAAGGGTGTCAATTTTCAACAAGACCAAACTGTAAAAACAAAAAAAAAGGTGAATTAAAGAGCATTTTTGATTGTTTTACCTGAACACACAGAAAAAACACAAAGTATTTTGGTTTGGTTTCTAGTCCAAATATCTTAATACACTTGAAATAAGATAATTTAGCTCACAAGTAACTTTTCAGTACAATATAGGACCTTCTTTAAGTCAATAATTCCTTATATATATATTTTTTAAAGTACTTGCCATTAGTAAAATAATTTGTAAGTGGAAAATATCTTCAATTATTGCTACTTTTTCACCTTTATTAAGGGATTATTGACATAAAACAAGCTCTTGTCATGCTAAAGTTACTTCTAAGTTAGTTTTGTCTTATTCCACATGTGCTATTATATTTACATTAGTACCAGACCAAATTATTTGGTAACATTTTGTGTTTTTTCAGTGCAGTCTGTCAGGTTCATGAACATAAACTCTGTTTTCCTGCAGTAATGAAGCAGCTGATGCTTTCAGATCCGTCCGTCATCATTAAGGATTCTGTAGATTTAAATAAATGTAACATTAAAGAGTTTTTATTACCTTCCACGGTTATGTAGACGTGAGCCACAGTGAAGCCAGCCAGGTCGGTGACCTTGAAGAGCCCCGTGTCGGCCGGCTGCATCTTCTTCATGACGAGCTCCGACCCGTCCACAGTGAGCCGGCCCTCCAGCTGCGGGTCCAGCGGCGCCACCAGAACCCCCTGGTTCACGATGACCCGGTCCTGGTTGTCCAGTTTGGACCTGTAGACCACGTTGAGGTTGGAGTAGTGCAGGAAGAGCTTCATCTTCAGGTTCTCTCCGTAGGCAAAATGCAGGAAACTCTGGTGATCTGGAGCAGCAAAGAGGAGAAAACGAGGAAATAAACATGATGAGTTTACTGGAGATTTAAATAATCTGACACAGACACACACTGGAGATGAGGGACAACATCATGATAGGTGCAAAACAATTCACACTAATTTAATATTTCCCTCATGGAGATGTCAGTAAGTCAGAATGAATAAATAATAAATAATATGGTCTTAATTCATTTAGTTGTTACGTAGGAAAAAGATAAATAAAATCAGATGCCTCAAACTTGTATAATTTTCCAGAATGTAATTTGATTTTATTAGTTTTAAGCTGAAAACTGGTTGAAAAAGGAGAAATGTTACCACCAGTTGGAAGGAACCATAAAGTCTCTGCTTGTTTCTGTTGCTCCAGCGCAGATATTGATTGACCATCACAGCATCCAGTGGGATAAATTACCTCTTTCTGCCTTCAGGAAACATTTTCTGTACGAGTTAACAATCTGTTTGTAGCTGTGTGTCATTCTTCAACTCTTTCTACATACAAACACTCTGTAGTTGCGTTGACCTTTTGACCTCTGAACCTGCTGTTCTTCTGTAACCAGCTCAGTCCTCAGGAACGTCAAACATCGGCTGTTTTCTCTCCATATTCATGACTGTCTCCTGGTGCATAGTTTTTAAAACTTGCGAATAAATTTGTTTCTTCATCCTTCTAATTATTGCTATGAGTTTATGAGCAGGAAGATGATAATCAGTTGAATTAGAGCCTATAAATATGTAAACAAACGTACCGATTTGATGATTTGCTGAGTTATCTACAAAGCAGCATGCCTTTGATTCTTAAATGTCAACATTTAAATATCAGACATTTTTGGACAAGAGGAATCAGATTTTATCGTTGAAAGCTTCGGCTGCGTCAGATTTCTCCTGACCTCTGACATTCAGGCAGCTCCTCGTCTTGGTGTGACCGTCCCGGTCCAGAATCGTGAAGCTGCCTTCATCCGTCATCCTGACCGAGTGCAGCACCACCTGCCTGTCCGACACGCTGAGGCGCCCGGCGTAGTCGTCCCCCAACACGGCGCTCTGGTTGTAGAGAAGAACCGGCGGGGGCTCCGAGGTGTGAGGGACCACCGTCTGATTGACTCTGACCAGGCTGGGCCTGAAACCAGAAACCACAGAGAGGAGGATGTTCAACCAGCAAACACTCCATCAGTGTTTTAGGTAATAAACCAGTGGTCCCCAAACTTTTTCCTGTGAGGGCCACATAACTTTTCCCTTCTCTGGTGGGGGGCCGGAGTCAGTTTGTAAGAGAAAAAGTGTAACACGTTTATCACCTGGGCTTGTTGACGGGTGGGAGGGGGTGCGCGTTTCTCGATTGATTTTTACCCAGAAAGCACATGAGCAAAAACCGTTAGGTAAACGGTCACTGGGACTGACTAGTATATATTCCATTGAGGGAAAGTAACTTTAACATATGAATTCCTCATATGTTAACATAAAGGCTCGTTTTGAGCCTTTATGTTATAAGCTGCTACACAACTATAAGCTGCTACTTACAGGCATTTCTTTGAATAATTCGACCTGGAATGCGGCGTTCATAACAAACACGTGTGTTCATCTCCTCTACCGCTAGCAAACAACCGTACTGATTAAATAACATAAATGTCAAGCAGTTCCCTAAAAGTCCAACAGATGGCAGCAATGCGCCATGCAAAACAAAACACCCACAGTTTACAGGACACACTTCCTGCTAAAGAGCCCCCTGGTGGTTGAAGAAAAATTCACATATAAACCGGAAAATACAATATATGAAAAAAAATCTGAATGCTCTCTGGCATTGTTCAGGGGGCCGAACCAAATGTGGAGGCGGGCCGTAGCTTGGGGACCCCTGTAATAAACCAACACAAAGTAGATTAAAATGTAAATAGTGCATTTGTATCAAGCATTCACAGCCTTAGTTACCTAAAAAATTAGAAATAAATAGTTCTGATTGTCACTTTTATCACAATAGCACCAAATATATTGTGATAAACTTTAACAGCAACATCTGATTCAGGTGTGCTGGAGGACTTGAGCTGCAGTTCTCTGGTTCTTAAGCATCTTAATGTGTAAAAATGTCCCAACTTGACTCCATGTTTGTTAGAGATGAGTTCTGCTTGGCGTACCTGAACTCCAGCGTGATCGGACCTTCGATTTGGTTCAGGTGGATGATGTACGTTTCTCCATACTTTACAACCTGCTCCAAAACGCAGTCTGATCGACAACACAAGATTAAAGAGAAAGGGAAACGTTTACAGTGGAGAAAAGCTGAAAATCAGTCATATTGTGCTAAAGGTCAGCTAGACTAACGACTCATGAACGAATAGATTCTTATAGAAATATCCAGGAATTAAATAAAGAATCGTTGCCACATAATCAGTTTTGATTACATTCCTTTTAAGACATAAAAAGCTGTTGATTATTTTCTAGATAATTACTTGATGCAGTTGGTAATTAAGTCATTTATAACTTTTCTTTTTGTATAAGTATAGTGTTAATTATAATAGTTTCTTTATTTATGTGAACTTTCCGGGATGCTGTTGAGTTCACAGGGAGGATCGAAGGCGATGAATTAGCTTCCAGCAAAGTTTAGACATCATTAACTTGAATAATAGTTTCATTTTTCACAGACATGAGCTGATTCCTTGAAGAAACTGTTATTTCGCAAAATCTGGTGTTTTTCCACAAAAAATAGGTTTATAATTTAGTATCTAATGAGTAAAACACTAGCAGAAAATGTCCAGTTTTTGGAGGAGCAGCAGAGTTTCAGTCCTTACCCCTCACGCTGAGGACCAGGTTTTTGGAAATGCTGGCATTTCTGCCGCTTCTGATGATGTACAGCCCCTCGTCTTCCTCCTGCACGTCCTTCAGCACCAGGTGGCCCAGAGAGTTGAGCTCGGTCTTGTTCGGGTTCATCACCCGGCCCGCCTGGAGCAGAGGAACCTCGTAGGAGCTGTTGGTCCTGGGTCGGAACACGACCTCCGGGTCGCTCCACGACGACACTTCGATGTGGACGTCCTCGCCGAAGAAGGCCGTCCTCCTTTCCTCTTTGACTGATGCAAACAGGAAGCGGTTAGCTTTCAAAAAGTTTCTTTTATTCAAACATTATCATCCAAACGAGTAACGTTACCTCTGGAAGATGCTGACACAACTGGAAGAGAGAGAAAGAAAACAGAAAATCAACTCCTTTGTTCTGAAAACCAAACAGCTTCCACATTAAACATGAAAACATTTGAAATGTAAATGTTGTCTAAAAATAGGCTGATTACAATGTTTCATAACAAAACAAGAAGAAATGAAACAGATTGCAACATAAATGAGCTTTGAGTTTTTTTCTAATGTAAATCATTAAGTTTGGTTTTGAAGGAAGTCGGTTCCAAACGTTCATTTATCTGAACTGGGCTCCTGATTCTGTTTGTGCTTACCGGTGCAGAACACGGCGCTAAGTACCGCCGCTACGACTGCTTTCATCTTGGACTGCCTCTCTCTGCAAAAACAGAAAGACGCAGACAATTAACAGCAAATGAAACTTCTTTAGCATCAGTACGGCTCCAACGAGACCTTCAGAAAACACAAACTCTGCTTCGTCAGATGTACTAATCAGTTCATGTAACAACCGGAGCGTCAGTTGGTTCAATTTAAAAATGCTCTGTGCAGCAGAAACGTATATTTACATTAGCATGAAAAAAGACGACTGAGCAGAAAATGTTAAAGAAAAACCTACTGTCATCAATTTGTGACTTTAAGCTGAAAAATAACTAAATTACTTGAATAAAACAGATTGGCCTAGTCAAAGTCCGACGGTCTTAGTTTGTTTGAAATGATGTAAAATTATGTATTTAATGAAGACGTACCTACAAATCTTCAAATATGGCTGAATTAAAACTATTCTGCAAAGTAGAGCAGGCAAAGTGACACATCCTGACAGGTTCAGGAAAAAATAACTTTTTACGTAGAGTTGGGTTGGTTTGCATTTGAAAAATTATTTTAATATTTACTCAGGCTATCTTTGTTTGATATTAAAATTTCTTTCATGGCCTTATTTTATTCATGCAAAAAGAGAAATAAAATCTTTATGGGATGAAATGATTTTCCTGAACAAACATCTGACATTGAGGCCAAGAGCCGCTGGCAACAAAATCTCTAACTTCAGTGAACTCAGAATGAGTCAGAGCTGAGCTGATTAAAAGGTGAACTGCAGGGCTTCCATCCATTCACTTCACTTCAATCCTGCTACAATGGAGAAAATTCATCTAGCAAATACAGACCATCACAGAAAAGAACAAATAATATTAAAGAAAATGATCTTTCTAGCCAAAAGGAGTCAAACTCCAGTCCTGCAGGATTTATTTCTGACATCTTTCAGTTGATTCTCTGCTTCATCACACCTGTTTCAAATACTTCAGTCATTTTCTGTGAACCTGGAGATCATTTAACCTTTTGATCAAGGTTTGTTGTACCATCTAAAAGCTGCAGGACAGCTTCTTCATGTCCAGGATCAGTGCCTGCTTTGTATTGTAAGACAAATTAATTTAGCCAGAATTTAAACGAAAGAGAAATAAACCCTGGTTCAGTCGGAATCAGAAAATTCTGGATTTGTAATAGGAATTTCCTGGAAACCAGGATTTTACCAAAAATACATTATAATTTATTTTAAAGGGATTGTAGCAGTAGTTGTGCTGCCAGTCATAAAAACATAACAAATAAGCCAACATCTTTATGTTGCTACTGAATAATAATATTTTCAACTAAGATCATTCCAGCAGATCCTCCTGGATCTAAATCAACGTTTCACTCCGTCAAACATTTGTTTTACATTTTAGAAGTTAAACTTCCTGCTTCATCCCTGATATTTTGTCCACATTCTGGTAAAACTATAAGTATTGATCCCAAATGATGATCAGTTATTCAGCTCCTATTTTCCCATTTCTCCTGGAAGAAAAAAAAGTGTTTTACCATAATGTTATAATAAAAGTAAATGTAGAGTGGGATATTTTTTGAGGGCCGACATGGTCTCAGAAGTTTGAAAAACACACAAAGGTTATAGAGTTCAGTGGAAAATGTCAATAAAAAGTCTTTTAAAGGCATTTTTCAGAGCAGAGAGGCTTTAAAAGCTGCTTTCTCAAGAGTCTCTGCAGAACGAACAGGCTGATATTGTTCAGTTTCTTCTTAGCACTTTGGTGCAACACAGCAATCTTGGCTTATTTCTCTAATCGCCGCCCTGTGAAGCAGGTTGAATACGTTTTACATTAATGTTCCACAGAGCCATTACCTTACTGCCTGTAAGAGATTTCATGCTGGGGAGCTTGAAAGGATGTGAATCAAAAGTTTGACATCTTTGACAAAGAAAACTGTATGTCTGAGGGGAAAATGAGAAGTCAACGCTGATTATGAAAATGTGAAAATGTGCAAAAAAACGGCGTACAGATTGGACATGTATTGAGTGGAAGTCAGAGAGGAGGTTTAAACAAAGCTGGAGGAGGCACAGCGAGCGGGAGGAGGCAGCATGCAGGAAAATAAAGATGGATGTGTGTTCAAGTGGTTCTGATTTAATTACAGCCAGATGAGCAGCAGCACTTTCCACTGAAGCTCCTGGACGCTTTAACCTGCCTTCCTTCAGCCGCAGGTTTGATTTCCGTCTGAAACCCAGAGACTAAACACGCCTATTGTTCTCCTGTCATCCTGCTGCACTGCAAAACCTCATTATTTCCCTTTTCTTAAGAAATATATGCAAACACGTTGCCTCCGAATGTTTTGATTTTTATTAAATTAGCTGCTTAAGTAGATTTCATTTGTGCAATTTTCAATAAATCTGTGTATGCTGTAACTCATAATCATTTTGTATATTTAAATTAACCCAAAGCTTTCTGAAGGAACATGTTTTAACTTAAATATATAAAAAGAAAATTACTTGATTGAAACATTTCCCAGCTCCTGCTTTTTATGTTATTCTTTACTCAAACTTTATCAGATAATATACAGAACAGTGATAATTTGCTCAATTTTATTTCAGAAAAACAAAATGAAAATGAATGAAAGAAGAAGCTGTGGAATCTACATTTTCACCTTAAAACTAATTTTTGTGACAAATAAAGTGGTTTAATTTGTAGCTGCTGCTGCTGCTGGTGGCACAGTGCATTGTGGGATACCTTGCTAGCCAATCCTCAGGTCACATACCCTTTCACATTAGCTCAAATTAACTTTGTTTTTAAAATGTCTCCACAGACCCTCAACTTAAATCAAGATTTTAGTGCAAATATTTTTTTTAAAAAGTTAAAGGGGTAGTGTTATGTATATACTGCCATTATATAGAACAATCACGTAACTATTTTGTTGTTATAAAAAATTCTGTATGTAACAAATATGAGTAAAAAGAAATTTGACTTTGATATTTAACGCCTTGAAATTTGGCCTCTGTCTCTTTAAGAAACTCCTGCTCTTTCTGAAACTCCGCCTTCAGGAAGTCATAACCACATCGCTCCTCTATTGACCCTTTAACAACGTTTTACCAGCGTTGCTCTGAGAAGTAGCTCCTATAACAAGCTCAGCATATTTTAAGTTTTGCCAGGTGTTTGCTAATTGCTGCTGGCTAGTCTGAAGGAGTTGAGTGGCGGCGCTCGGTCCACCCAGGCATTTTGTACAGCTGTATGGTTGCCATGGAGATTCAAGGATGCATGAAAGAATGCATGAAAGAATGAAGGCAACTCTGCTGGTATGTTTTTGATGAGAGAATAAGATTATAACATGATGTAAAGTCAGTTTTACATAATTTATTCTATTAAAGTCAACACTGTAATTCACTTTGCACCCAAAAATACACAGGATTTAGTTTAATTGATTATTAGCAAAACCTTGATTAAAGTTAAATGCACTCATCTTTTTCCATTAAATACAGCTTCACAGTTTACAGTGTGTATCACTAGATGACCTGATCAGAGGTGTGTGTGTGTGTGTGTGTGTGTGTGTGTGTGTGTGTGTGTGTGTGTGTGTGTGTGTGTGTGTGTGTGTGTGTGTGTGTGTGTGTGTGTGTGTGTGTGTGTGTGTGACAGGCAGCGGCCTCCTGGCCCAAACAGCCAATGAGGTCACATCCCTCTGTCTGATCTCATCAGTCCTTCCTGGACGATGCGTTCAAGTGCCTCTCCTCCTCCGCCTCCCGTTTCAGCCTCAGCTCTCTGCTTCTGTCTTTATTCCTTATCTTGCTCCTCAAACCCAGCTTTATTCTCCTAAATCCCTCATTTGGGGTTAATTATCCCCCTGAGTCCTTCAGAGGACACTCTGTGTGATGTTTCTGGGTTCGCTGATAAGCTCCACTAATATTAAATATCCTCTACAGCCACTCACGCTCCGACATGCTTTCTCCTTGCGCTAAGCACTTTCTATCGTTGCAGCTAATCTGATTGGCTTCAGTCCTGCAGAATTATTAGCTGTTGTTCCAAAAGCATCAAGGAGGCTCAGGAAATGGTTCTCTGATTCATTTATTTGTCCAGTTTTCAATGAAAAAGGCTAAGATGTGTTGACTTTGAAAAAAAATCTGTATTTCTTTAAAAAAGATACATAATTTGTCTTTGATTTTATTGGGATGTTATGTGATTCTCGGGAAACGAAAGGTAGACTTTCAACATTTTTTTACATATCAACTTCAACTTCTTTTACTCTGATGCATCTAAATAAAACCATTTTGCTTTCAGACATTACCCAATAATTTAGTCCAGAAATCTCTAGAAATGAAAATGTTCTGCTATGGGGAATCCTGTAGGAGAGTTTAACCTTATAACAGGACAATAATACTAAATATAAAACTGGATCTAAACACAGTCACACCTAGTCAAAGTCCAAATGAAAATCCATGGAATTAATTAAATTTAAAAACTATTCTCACCGTCTATCTGATCAGCTTGAGCTTTATTCCAAAGAAGAAACAGCAACAAAATCACAGTTTAAGGTGGTGAACAGATGAAAGGCAGCTAAATAAATGTAGATTGTTGTGGAGCTTTTTGTATTTTTTAAGATAAATAAATAAAAATAGAAGCAAACATCACATTCCTTGAACTTCGCAATTATGACCTACTTTGCATTTTTCTCTTTTACTAAATATAAACACAGTTTTGTGAATTTACAAAACAAAACGTGGAGAAAGTTCGAGGGATTTGAATAGTTTTCAGCCAGTTGTTCCCTATTTTCCATGTTTTTCCTCCATTCCCATGCTCTCAGTGTAAAGCACAGATCCAGGACCAGCAGCGGCAGCAGCGGCTGCAGCTCAGGGTGTGTCGTGACCAGCATCTGGACTGGAGATGGAAGATGGAGGAAATGGGAGCGGAAGAGAGGAGGGCATGAATGAAGAATGCAAGGTTGCATTTTTTAATGTTCAGGGGTGAAGCGTGCTCTCTCTCTCTCTCTCTCTCTCTCTCTCTCTCTCTCTCTCTCTCTCTCTCTCTCTCTCTCTCCTCCACCTCCGCCTCCTACTCGGATTTTCAATTTCTAAGAGACACATGCTGGCTGAAGGTTTGCACATCCAGCTTCACACATCAGCCAAAACAAGAGCATTCACAACATATTAACACACAATAGAATCAATAAGGTCTGCAATTTCTACCCAATTTGCGAACATAAACACGTATTTCAGTTCGTTATTTCTCTCGGAGGTGTTGTAAAACCTGTCAGTCATCCATCTTCGCTCACATTCAGCTCTAAATGACGGTTCGATGTGACAAATAAGCCACTTAGTCAGCAGATTTAATGAGTGCCGTAGTGCATTGCGTAACCGCTTCCAGCAGGGTGGACCAGAAACCCCCCATGGAGGGGAGGGCGCCTGGAGGGGAGGGCGCCTGGGTAAACCCCGACATACATGACAACGTGGAGGAAAAACACGGATTTATACCACTTTAAAACCAAATGGAAGATTTAAAATGAGTTTCATTTAAAAAAATGTCTAATTAAATGAAATTAACGAGGTTTTGTGTGAGCGTTGCTTGGGTTTCTGTAACCATTTTATGTTTTTTTTTTTTTGTCTATTTCTGTATAAATGTAAAGTTCCGCATGAATGTCTGTCTGAAGTGATCTTTTCTTGTGAGAAGATTCCCAGAAATGTTGCTGCTGCCGGTTTACACGCCCTGAATCCCATATGGCACCGCTCAACACAAGCAAATACTCCAAAAGCAGCCAAGAAAAGCTGCAGAATTTAACCCACCGCCTCCCTGTTGGAGACCAAATCTACTGCTGGAATATGAATTCATAAACAGATGATGGTAATTACCTTTATAAAAGCCTCGGTCCGGTGATCAGAGGGCTGGGAGGGGCTCAGGAATGATGGAAAACCCTTTTTTTTTCTTTATTTCATGAATGCCGTCCACCCCACCTCCCCCAACCCGAACACAGCTCACTTCAACCGAGCGGAAGATCGGGATGAAGACGAAGATTTCGGTAGATGTCGGGCGTGCGGAGGCAGCGAGATCGGGCGCGGTCGGGAAAGTTCGGAAAGAATCGTCGGAGCTATAAGAAGAAGAAGAAGAAGCTCTGCGGTTCACCATTCCAGGTTTCTGCAGACTGACGTTCCGGGTTCCGACCCAGAGGAAGGGGGGGAAACCTCCTCTGACGTCACAGCTGGTTCAGTGCCCTTTGACCCTCTTATTTAGAACTATTTGGATGAACGTTCACCACCACGCAGGATGAAGTTGCTGATCTTCTGATTCAGTTTTCTGTTTTCTTTTTCTAAGATTTCATTAAGTCCAACATTGACCAGCTCTGCTCAGCGCAGTAAATCTTTCTAATAGCTGTTTATTCAGCTGGATGTGGAGAAATGATTCTTGTTGGCAGCAAAAATAAAACTAAATGGAGAAAACAGATTTCCCCTCCAAATAATTCCCATAAAATAAACAAGGCTCAAGGATTTTTTCCCCCCAGATTTTCCATTTGAAGCTAATCAGTCAGAACAGACAAGGCCTTTCTAAATCAGATGTCCATTTGTCATCCTTGGATCAATTTTGGCTCTCCAGTTTGCACTTTTGTTGTTTTGTAGCATGAAAATTTTCAGTATTTTTCAAGAGTGCTAAGCATAAAGTATTATTTTTATTATTTTGATTTCATAGTAGGTACGGCTACAAACATCTATTTACATTTTACTCATGAAGGGCAAGAGCACATTAATGATATTAAATTTAGTTAGTAGAGTTTTTTTACAGAAAAGTTTCATTTTGTTCGTCAGATTAAATTGGAACCATTTCTAAACCAAATAAACTGAAAAATTGCCCTGGAAGTTTGGAAAACTTCCACCTTTGTTTCATTAAAATATTGCATCATTAATTCATCCGAACGGGTTCAATAAAATCACAACATCATTTTGTGTTTTAGGTTGCAAAACAATTTGCCCCCAAAGTAACTTCAACTTTGAGATTCTTAAAAAAATGAACATTTTATCTCAATTGTTTAAAATAAATCTGTTGCTATAAAAAGTTGTCTGATTCATAAACACTTAAGTTCTGAGATTTTTTTAATTCAACTTGAATAATCTGTTAAACACTTATCAGATATATAATTATTAACTGTATGAGTGTGCATTTGTCTGTGTAGTGCGACTAGAATAAAGCCTGTAAGGTTATATTTTCTGTTTTACTCTATTATTGTAGCCTATATCTATTTTTGTGACTTGTCAAGGGACTGCTGATGCAAATTAGCTGATGTAACACTCTAAAAGGCAATACCTATTCTTACTTAATTTAGGTCTGTATGCTTTACTCAATTCTCACTAAATTGTTTATTCAACTCAAGCAATGTGAGCAATGTACGTGTTTGGCCTGAGAAAAGTACAAGACTGCGTTATTTTGAGTAAACTGGATTTGACTATTTTTGTCACTGGAGTGAATGCTTCGGCTCAGCGGTGCGCATGCGCAGTAAAGTGCGGGAAGCTTCCATTGGAAGAAACAGAGCTTCTTTAAAGGTGAGTCATTCGTCTTCAGTATATTTTCATGTGCCTTTACTACTCGCATATATGGTTACAGGTTCATTTTTCTTTGAAAAGATGAAGCATAAAAGTCTCTGCAGGCTGATATGCTAATGTTAGCATTGGCTCATGGGTCCAACATTAGCTAAAACTGCCACGGCTTTTACCTGAGAGCCTTTAATGTTTTTGTCCATTGTTGTGGAAAAAAAACCTTACCAAGCACTGTTCAGGTAAAATCACTCAATCAGGTTTATTTATGAATTATGCACAATACAGAGAGCTTGTAGGACAATCAATCATGAAGCAATTCTGGATGGAAAGCTCTGCCAGGCAGAGACAACACATGAGTCTTTTACACACATTAAAGTTCATTTTAAATTGACTTCTCTTGTGTCTAGAAGAATAAATTTCTAAACTCTTAAACATCCTTAGGAGTCAAACAACTAAGAATGATTATAATTAAGCTACCCAATTTCATGTGTTTTCTAGGAAGCCCAACAAAGCAAAACAATTACATTAGTGCAGTGAAGGTATATTTAAGTGTCCGTTCAAAACCCAACAAGGAAGTGCAGATTTTCCATCTGGAAAATAGGTAAAGCGTAGAAGCAGGAACACTGAACGCCTGCTCAGGAGAATTTGTTACCTCCTGTCATAAAAGTATAAATCTTCACTCTCTGCTTCGGTCACTCGACAGTGGACCAGCAATAGTTCTTTGAGTGGAGAGGCTTTCAGAAACATCCAAACTAGCTGTTGCTCTGGACATTATCCTCTTTGGTGTCAAAAGTTGAAGAACTTGATACTTGGTAGAGTGAAGTTTTGCTGCTCACTCTGTTGCTCTGTTGTTTCAGATTAAAAGTCGTGATCTAGATGGACATTACAGACAGGTCGTCCTTCACAGTGGTTGATGTGGATTCATGTTGTTCCTTCCTTCTCGCCCCTCTCCCCCACTCGGTCTCGGCGTTGCTGCAGCCAAATCCTCCCCCGTCTCTTTCCTCCGGCTTCCTGTCAGTCCAACTGGTTTTGTCGTTGGATCTTTGGTTTGTCCAGATCATCCCTCAGGAAATGTCCATGTTGTCCACAGATGAAACAAGCGTCAACAGTTCAGAGTCGTCTTCTCTCACAGCTCTGAAGCATGTTTAGCTTTTCTTCCTGATACTGGACAGCAGACCAGTGGAGGTTGTTAAAGCTCAGTCTCACGCAGTTTTCAGTCCAAATGCCCAACAGGAGACTGACAGTTGTCCCCTGGAGGTGATGGAGGTCTTTTCTGTCTTCTTGATCCTCCAGATCTTCTCGATCATTTTCATCGGCTGGTTTTGTAGGAGGGACATCATCTGGTCCATGGGAGGACAGATGGGAGGAGTTGAGGTCAGAGGTCAGATGCACCGCGCGAGGCTCAGACAGAGAGAAAGAGAAAAAGCAAATAGAAATCAATTAGGGTTTGTTTTGTCATTTTCCTTGTTTTTTTATACATATATATTTATGAATCTTATTTTAACCTTTTACGTGATCATATAGTTTTAGTCATTTATTATCCATCCAGTATTATGGCTCCTGTTTGTGGAACAGTTTGTCAGAGAAACTTGAGGGCCAATTGTTCGTACAGCCCTTAGTGTCTGAATCTGTTTTCCCCTGTGAGCCTCTGTGCCGTCTTGATTGTTCCCAGATATGTCTAGTCTCTCTAGTTACCCTCTGTGTATTTAAGCCCACCTGTTGTCCCTGTTCTTTGTCAGATACTTGTCGTATACCGTTCGTTGTTGACCTTTAGTCAGTCTACTCAGTTGAACTGTTTGTCCTGAGTCGACGTCAGCTCTAGTTCCAGCTGCTCTGTTGCTACCGGTATGAGCTTAGCCTCTGTTTCTGCCCTGCTGCCAGTTCCTGGACTGTTGTGAGCTTCTCATCATTAAATATTCATCGTCATTCACCTATCTACACTCTGGGCTTCTTCTGCGTTTTCTCTCACCACCTCACCTCAACTTCATGATACTTAGAGCTGCTTTTAGTGTGAAAGAGTCCGTAATAAATAAAATTAATTAATTGATTGATCCTTTTAAGAAAAAAATTGACATTTATTTATTCAAACACACCAAAGAAAAATGAAACATATTAAGACCTGTAATTTATCAGCAAAAGATTTATGTTCAGCATTTAATTCCAAACAATTCACCCTGAGGAGGAGATTGCGTGCTGGAACCACTTAGACCCATTCTTCTTGAATTGGGTGGCATAACCTCTTCAGACTGCAAACGTCTTCACAGAATCCAACAAATCAACTTTGTGGTCACTCTGCCTCTTAATTTCCAATAAAGGTCTTTAGGATTCCAAAAAGGTTTGGTTCCCTCAATTTAGAAAACTCAAGGAATCACCTGCCTTATTTACCTTCCCTATGACTCGTATTTAGTCAGAATGCTGGATTTGGGGTGGAGCCCTTCGAAGAATTAGACCTGGAATGCAGCGTTCTGCTCTACCGCCATGTAAAACAAAACACCCAGTTTGCAGGACACACTTCCTGCTAAAGTGTGTCCTGCAAACTTTCCCTGGTGGTTGAAGAAAAATCCACATATAAACCAGAAAATACAATATATATAAAAAAATCTGAATGCTCTCTGGTATTGTTCAGGGGGCCGGACCAAATGTGGAGGTTTCTCCTCACCACTTTCACCCACCATTCCTGACATCTGAATCATACGTTTCAGATTGTGTTCTTGCATTATAATTTTTCCATTAACATTTATTACTTAAAAATTGTAAAAACAATAATATTTATCAAAAATCAAAATTTGTTATTGTGACAGGTCTAAACACATATGATATAAAGTGTAGTTTATTGCCATGGATGGCATAGTTACTTTGAAAGAGTAATTTGATCACTCAATGAAAAATTCATCAGCTAGAAAATGTGCATCTCTTTTCCCTCCATCGTTTACATTTGTGTCGCTGGTGTTACATATGACACATATCTCCCCAAGGAAAAAGAAGAAAGCAACAATATGTTTTCTAAAAATAATCACAAATACGTAACTTGGATACGTAATTTTAATCTGATTATTGGATTGTAAATAGTAACACGTTAGATTACTCGTTACAAGGGGTCAGATTAGAGTAACACGTTGATGACACCATTGTTTTGACATTTTTTGCTCAAGCTATTTACGGATCTTTCAAGTTTCCGATATGTGTCCCCCCAATGATAAACTTGTTCCTACACCCTTGGATGTAATAAAGAAGTGCAGAGCTTCAAATGGAACAAAGTCCCTTTCTAAATAAAGTTTATAGTCATTATTAAGAAGTTTGATCATCATGACAGTACAGGAAGTTTGTTCCCAACAAATGCATTTTTATTTCTCCCAAATATTTCACAGTAAAGATCCCAAATCAGATCCAAAAGAATTTGGGGGGAAAAGAACAAAGACAGAAATAAACATGGTTGGATTTTAATACTGAACATAAACAATAAGCATGATCTAAATTAATACTGTAGTGGCTCAGAGTAAACAGTACAGAAAAAACGGAATAAAAGCAATATCTGATGTCCAGAGATGCTAACAGAACTTTTTATCTTTCACAAAACCAGAACCAACTGTGACGATCTGATCAATAAAAAGAACGACTTCCTCTTTGAATTCTGATCATGTTGAACTTCTAAACCCAAACGAGCTGAACACGGATCTGCAAACGTGATAAAAATGTCAGAACGTTGATAAGAGCTCCGCTTCTTATCTCTGAGGCTCATTTTAAGGCTGAGGACCTTTTTGACCCGATAGAATCAGAACCGCAGATAAGGACAGAGATCCTTTAAGTTTATCAAACCTTTATGGTTTCACTCTGAAGTCAGTGAGTCCTGAAAGAGAAACGTTTCTCCTGCTGGGGTTCAGTTAACTTCAAATTCACAACATTCGTGATTTTAGAAGTGGAGAAAATCCTTCAAACTTTTAGAATAACGACTGAATGATAAAACTGTACGATAGACAAAGTAACATGATTAATGATAAATCAGGCAGACATGTTTTTTGATCAGATGGCTTTCTGAATTTGTCAGATATTTTTTTATCTTCATCCTAAATGTAACATGATGAAACTGGACAGTTTCAGATTTGTGCGTTTTAGTTTATAACAGTTTGGTGTCTGTGATTTGATCGAACTGGATTGGAAATATAAAAATGGTCGAGTTGGCACGATTCTCCTAATTTTGGCCCATCCACCAATTCAGACCTTTACAGCAGAGGATTAACATCACAGAAGAAAAAAAATATGACTTTTAGGTCTCAAAAGATTAAAGTCAGATTTCTGGGAAAAAAAAGAGAATTTATCAGAATTCAGAGAAACAAAGAAAGTAAGATTTCTGTGGAAAAAAGTCAGATTTCTTGTCTTTTTGCTGAAATGTGCTACACAAATAAATTTGATAGATTGATTTCTGAGAATAAAATGTAAGAGATTAGAGTCAGAATTCCTGTTTTGTTTCCCCCAGTGACCCTAATCCTCTTCCGTTGACCTCTGACCTCCTCCGACCTGCTAAATTCCTTCACATTTTTTGAACATATCTTTCATTATCACCCTTTCCTTTCACCTCCACCCTGTGTTTTTCCGTCAGGCGTCCTCCTCGGCCTCCTCCTCGAACTCGCCCTCCTCCTCGGCCGTGGCGTCCTGGTACTGCTGGTACTCGGACACCAGGTCGTTCATGTTGCTCTCGGCCTCGGTGAACTCCATCTCGTCCATTCCTTCGCCCGTGTACCAGTGCAGGAAGGCCTTGCGGCGGAACATGGCGGTGAACTGCTCTGAGATGCGCTTGAACAGCTCCTGGATGGCCGTGCTGTTGCCGATGAAGGTGACGGCCATCTTGAGGCCGCGCGGCGGGATGTCGCAGACGGCCGTCTTCACATTGTTGGGGATCCACTCCACAAAGTAGCTGCTGTTCTTGTTCTGCACGTTCAGCATCTGCTCGTCCACCTCCTTCATGGACATGCGGCCGCGGAAGACGGCGGCCACCGTCAGGTAGCGGCCGTGGCGCGGGTCGCACGCCGCCATCATGTTCTTGGAGTCGAACACCTGCTGGGTGAGCTCGGGCACGGTGAGGGCGCGGTACTGCTGGCTGCCGCGGCTCGTCAGCGGGGCGAAGCCCGGCATGAAGAAGTGCAGGCGGGGGAAGGGCACCATGTTGACGGCCAGCTTCCGCAGGTCGGCGTTGAGCTGGCCGGGGAAGCGCAGGCAGGTGGTGACGCCGCTCATGGTTGCCGACACCAGGTGGTTCAGGTCTCCGTAGGTGGGCGTGGTCAGCTTCAGCGTGCGGAAGCAGATGTCGTACAGAGCTTCGTTGTCGATGCAGTACGTCTCGTCGGTGTTTTCCACCAGCTGGTGGACGGACAGCGTGGCGTTGTACGGCTCCACCACCGTGTCGGACACCTGAGACAGAGACACGGGCGCCATGACGACCAATTACTCTACGTCACTTCCCCTTTAAGTTTCCTCAGAGTCAGACTTTATTCCCTCTTTACTTAATAAAGGGAAAAACGTGCCTTTTTTTGCTATGGCTCGAAATAAAGCAATTTTCACTTATTTTTCATGGAAAAAATGTCTTGTAACATCTGAAAAAATCTGTCAATGGAACTACAACTTTTCCCTAAATATCAAGGAATTATTGACCTAAAACTCTTAAATCTTGATGAAAAAATACTTATAAGTTTTGTTTTATTTCAAGTGTACTTGAAATAAAGTGTAAGATATTTTCACTAGAAACTAGACTAAAATATTAGACAAGACTTTGTGTTTTTGCAGTGTAGAACAACACAAAGTGTTTTTTAAAGACAGAAAGGACATTTCAGGGTAATTTTTTTTCTGCTGTCTGATTTAAAGATGCAGAAAGTTCTGTAATCCATCAGGATTTTTCCTTGACATCATATTAACCTTTAAAATATTAAATCTATCCTCAGAATGTAAAAACTGCCTTAATTCCATCAGTGTATGTGAAAAAAATGTTCAGATGTTTATATAATAAATGCGTCCTCACTTCAATCGATGTTATAATCAACATATAGAGAATAAACTGACAGGATCAGAAATAATGAGACGATTAATTCAACAGATGATTCTTGCTTTAAACCATCAGAGAGAAATAACAGCGAGGAAGAATACTGAGAATACACATATTGATTTAATAGGAACATGAATAATAATGATACAATCAGGAAAGAGACAGAGTTTCATGTGGTAAAATATAAGATCTGATTGCTGCAGCTGCTATTAGAGCGCTGTGTGTTACCTTAGGGGAGGGAACCACGCTGAAGGTGTTCATGATGCGGTCGGGGTATTCCTCCCTGATCTTGCTGATCAGCAGGGTCCCCATGCCGGAGCCGGTGCCTCCTCCCAGGGAGTGTGTGAGTTGGAAGCCCTGCAGGCACTCGCAGCTCTCCGCCTCCTTCCGGACCACGTCCAGGACCGAGTCCACCAGCTCTGCGCCCTCCGTGTAGTGACCTTTGGCCCAGTTGTTCCCAGCTCCACTCTGACCTAAAAACAAATTATTAAGATTTTATAAGAAAAGCTATGGAATGAAAGAAAAATGAAGCTAACAACCGTTCTTCTAATTAATTACCAAAGACAAAGTTGTCGGGTCTGAAGATTTGGCCAAACGGTCCTGATCGGACCGAGTCCATGGTACCCGGTTCCAGGTCCACCAGGATGGCTCTGGGTACATACTTCCCACCTGCACACACACAAACACACACACACCAAAACATATTAAAAATCTGCTTTATGAGACTTAATTTTATGCAGTGTTGTGTTTTAACAGCAACAATAGCAGCAAATGAAAAAACAATGTAATATCATGCATCCCCACTAGATGGAGCCAAATTACCGGACTTGCAGAATTCAGAGTTGAAAGTGGTAAACAATGATGTAAACCAAAAGGCACTTTAAGTATTATTTAATGCATAAATAATACTTTCACTGAGATTTAATAATTATTTTCATGCAGTGAGACTTTTTTGCTTTTGAAGCATACTGCTACGTTTTGTTAACTTTATGCAAAATTAAATAGTAAAGTAGTTTTAAGGATTGGATAGCACACAAAATTAAATTATTTACATAAACTATTTTTAAAAACAAATAAATATACATACTTTATACTTGTTTAGGTTGTAAGGCAAAGACAAAATAGATCTCATTTTTACTACTCTTAATGAGTCCTGTGAAAAACCGAGACTTTTTTATGTTCATAATTAATTTAATTTTATGCAAATGAGCACAACAATAATGTTTCTCTTTAAATATATTTGAGTACCGGTATTCATGAGAATTTAGGAAAATGCTGCAGTGACCCAGTTTCTTCACTAGAGGACCCAGTTATTTTAAATAGATGAAAACTCAACAATATGAACAGCTGGTTAGCTCAGCTGGTGCTAATAACACTGAGATCATGGATTCTATCCCCATACTGACCAACTCAAATGTACCAACTCAAATGACCAACTTGTCTGAAAGGCCTTAGCCTTTCAGACAATCAACACTTCAAAATAAAGAAGGGCTGGAGAATAAAGTAGAAACTCCATAGAAGGAAACGGCTGGGAAAGAAACATTATGCACATAGATTTGGAAGAAAATTAGCACTGTTCTGAAAAATTGTGGTAAAAATCATGTAAGTTTTCTTAAATCCATGGAAACTCAATATTCTGTGTGGCCGGTTAGCTGAGCTGGTCAGTGCGTGATGCTAATAAAGCCAAGGTCATGGGTTCAATTCCCATACTGGCCAATATAAACACTTCAAAATAGCAGAAGGCTTTAAATTAAACCATTATGCATATTGATTTTGAAAAACTTTAAAATAATATGAGCACTTTTCTCAAATCGTGTTAAGATCATTTAAGTTTTCTTAAGTTGTTGGAAACTCAATATTCTGTGTGGCCGGTTAGCTCAGCTGGTCAGAGCGTGGTGTTAATAACACCAAGGTCATGGGTTCAATCCCCATGCTGGCCAATTCAAACATAAAGTCCTTCACAAAATTAAAAAATGCTCCATTATGCATGTTGATTTTGAATATGAGCATTTTTGTCAACATCATGTAAGTTTTTCTTAAACATAACCATCAGTTTGGACAAATAAACTCAGGATCAGGAAGAAGTGACCTGTTGCTTCGTTGTAGTAAACGCTGATCCGGTCCAGCTGAAGGTCGCTGTCTCCATGATAAGTTCCTGTTGGGTCGATGCCGTGTTCGTCACTGATCACCTCCCAGAACTAAAGACAGAAAAAATACATGAACCAGAATTATCTGATTAAATCCTGGAATTAGGATGTGTCTTAAGGTTTCAGTTTGAGTCAATTAAAGAAAAGGACAAAGCTCTGTTCTGTCTGTGTTCTGTTCTGAGGACCTAAAGAACATGCGGATGTTCAAATATATCACAGCATCACAAGACCACCTGAAAAACAGAAACAGGTCTGTATGTTTCTGGTCAGATGCTATTTACAGCCTGAAAACCTTTAATTTGTGTCAATTGTATCCAATCATGTTGAAGTTCAAGCTGTAAAAACAGCTCACATTTAAAGCAGGTACTGAAATGTACAATGTTATTGCTTTCAAAGATTATTAAAATCATACAGAACTCTCACTTTGACCAAAATCACAGCAGGAGGAGATTATTTTACAATTTTGTCTGCAAGTTATTAAATTTGAAAAAGCCAACTTCTTCTTCGGAGAATCCTTAAAACCCTCAGTGTTCATCTTTAAAGACATGCCCTCCAGTTCTGATGTAGCCGATAGCACGGCATCGACTCCAACCTGTTTACCAGTACAGGACTCAGACGGGTTCTAATTAACTGACTCGACTTGTATATTAAGGCTCTGCAGAAGGAAGGGTGGGATGGGAAATGACAGGATTTAACTGGTTCCACTCTGAACTCTGCTTCGGGTCAAGGCTGCATCTTTAGGAACCAGGATTGGGTCGTAGTTGGAGGGATCAGCAGGGCTTTGTCAGAGGATTCAGTCCGCTCTCCATCTTTAGTGGCTGACATGTCGGTGCCAAACTGTGGTAAGAGCACACACTGTCACAGCAGATCAGCCAGCTGACCTTAATCTCAAGTAAGGGCTGTATCTGTGGGCGTCTTAAGAGAAGAGGGCAAAATAGCTTCCCCAAAAGCAGCTTACAGCAACATTTCCTTTCAATTTTAGCTACTTTTAACTCATATTTAAACTTATTAATGTTAGCTTTAGATTATTTGAATGGAGTCATTCAAATGGATTTCTGAAAACCAAAGAAAAAATAGCGAAGGGTAAATTACTGGCAGCTTTCTTCGATCTTTTAACCTTTGCTTCAATGTATTTTTGATGACGGGAGCCGGGGGAATATGAAGGCTGAGGGGATTTTGGTTGGATTGTGTTAGTGAGTGGTTTCAAGCAGAGTTAATCCACTGTGAAACATTCATGACCTCAGACTCACTAAGTCTGCTGTAAATACAGTGATCAGAGCTGCTGACTCGGGCCATATGCTGCTGCTGCCACGCCTGTTCCTGCAGCAAAGGAAACTCGGTTCAATGAGGCTTTAAATGGGGCAGACATGGAGAATTAAGCTATTATTGCTCAGATTTATAAAAATATTGCATTTAATGTGAAACTAAAAGACATTTTCATGCAGCCTAACGCACCAACAGAGAAAACAGGAGTTACTGATATGTCAACTGGTTTTTCTTTTCTGAATATGTGCATCTGATCAACTGAGTGGAAAGGCAGCCATTCAAATGACCTCATCCGTCTTTCAGGGCAGACACTGGACCACTTGTTAGCCCCCCACCCTCCTCCTGTCACATTCCTCTGCTCTGCCTCAGCAAATTTCTTCTTTTCACCCTCTTGTTGGGGTTTTTTTTCTCAGTGACAAAGCCTCACCAGCAGGCCAAGACAGCAGCTGGCCCTGTGAGTCTCCAAAAGTCTGACCAAACCCATTAATCATCACGCCATGGCTGCTATTGATGCTTTCACATTGTTTTAAATTTTAAATTCCCCTGTGTTGAGGTGGACAAAAACAATGGAGGCCACCGAGAATTAGAAATTGCAAAACTTAAGTACTTTTGATAAACTGGTTTATTAGAATGAATAAAATTACATCTAGAACGTATATTATTGAGTTGTGATATGGTGACAAATTAATACTTAATAGACTTCACTGTACATTCTGACCACTAATTACTCCAGTTATTCCTCAGTATAGGTAATGTGACCCTTTTCATTGGAAATAGGTCACATTACCCAATTAAACACTGAATAGTTTATTATTTATTTAGACAACAGAAAATATTCAAATTAAAGTAAAATCTAAATAACACAAATATACATGTATTTTTTTCATTCTTTCCCATTCAATATTATGTTTCAGAAACCGTTTAGACAAAAAAGTCATTTCGAAAACATTTCAAGTTCAGTTTATCAAAGAGGAAAAAAAAACTTAATCCCGACTTCTTTATAACTTTTTCCTACCTTTGCACCAATCTGATTTCCGCACTGACCAGCCTGAATATGAACAATTTCCCTCATGGTTTGTGTTAGGGAGTGATGAAGGTGAACTACAAAAAAAATGCTGGGCTGAGGTTGACCTACTAACCGAACCGGACCGGCGGAGAAAGGAGAGTGTTGAAAGATCCGATTCCAACAGGCGGGCTTTAAGCTATGGGAGGGAGCTATACCGAATCCTCTTTTTTGATTGGCTGATGTTGTTGCGTGCCTTAGTGATGATTGGTGGAAACGGTTTTGTAAGGGGTTTCCTTATCACTTAGGCAAGGGCTTAAAGAATGAAGCGGTTTTGTCCATAGCCGTAAATAAAAACAATATATATTTATATTTAAAGATATATTTATAATGTCTATAGTGTTGTCCATATCTATTCATGTCTATGGTTTTGTCATCGCTGCCCTGTTGGAATAAAAGGGTCTGCTCCTTAGCATCCCGTCGGTGTATAATCCGGATGGAAATTTCGGAGACTGAGACGAAAGATTTTTTTTTTCCACGAAACCGATATTAGTGATTTACTGTACATCAGGAGGCAAAGCTGAGACACAGCTGCAGTTCATTAAAAGCGTCACCAGATGGCGGTGAAGTGTAAACACAAGGGAGCGAGAGAGAAGATGAGCAAACATGGGTCGGCTCTGTTAATGGCGTTCTGTTAAAACTCGATCTGTTGTCCATAACACTGTGGTTTTATATTAGTAATTTATTAAATATAAACAACTATGTGATCAAAAAATTAATATTACAACTTTTTTTTTTTTTCCGAAAAACTGACAGAGAACATGAGTCCGTAAATATGTTTGAACAATCCGGGAACTTGATCTTAAAGCTAAATGCGATCAACTTTAACTAAGGCTAGAGTGTTGATTTTGTTGTCCCTGTAAATATCAGGTGTGTATCTGATCTTCTCCAGCATCATATGAGGCATTCTGAAGGAAATGTGTCTGACTTTAGATGACACAACTCGAAATTTATTGCAATAACGAAGAGAACGTGTTCCAAATTTCCTTAAGATTTTTTATGAGGCCAGACAGAAATAACTGCAAATAGTAATTTTTCTGATCAAAATCTAAATAATTGAGAAGAAAACGGCATCGGTTCTAAATTTATATTAGTTTCAGTTTCTTCTTTGGATCACAATAAAAGCAAAACAAAAGCAAGTTCAATTCACTTTATTCTTGACTGATTTCAACAAGAGTAAATTCCACACACAATCAGAAACCAGATCATCCAGATACATAAATACAAATATTAAAGCAAACCTATTAGAACCCAGAGAAGTTTATATTTTCATGTTGAGAGATAGATTTGTGTCATATTAGAATAAAAGAAAACATCAGGAGTGATATCTTTTATGGGCCCTGGAACACAGAGAACTACATTTAACCCAGAGAAATACAGAAGGGCAGAACAGCAGAGACATCAGAACAAAGAACCCCAATTAACAGTCGGAGAGAAATTATATCTGGGTTTACAGAACTCTGCAGAGGCTTCTTTACCAGCCAAAAACCTCTCAATATAGACTCCAGTGTACAGTGGCTGGGTGAATGTGGTCTGCACTCTGTGGATGAGAGTCATGGTTGCAGCATCTCCTTCTTTTCCAGAGGAGACGTTGTAGAAGGACAGAATACCTGCTGTGTTATCCAGGTACACTCCTATTCTGAAAGATCTAGCACTTGAGATGGAGGTCCAAATGTTGTCATGGCCAAATTTATGATTGAAAAAATCTAAAGCCCAAGATTTGTCATTATTTCCAAATTCAGCTTCATCTCCTGTTCTCCTGATGTTCCTGTATGCGACTGCTATACGAACTATCCCTCTGCACTCCACCTCCCAGTAACAACGTCCAGTCAGACTCTCTTTACTCAGAACTTGAGGCTGATTAATGAATCTGTCTGGGTGGCTAGAATAGCGCTGATCACCTATCACCATCGCCTTCTTGTTCCCCTTTTTTAGAACCAGCTTTTTGTGTGCTGTATTCGGATCCAGGGTGATTTCACATGCATATATTAAGAATCCTGCTCTGCTCTTTGGTTCTGGTACTGACAGTAAATCATCCACATCGTTAAGGCTATGTAAGATGTTTGTCCATGTGTCTCTCAGAAGTTGCTGCAGTTTACCTTTGAACTCTAACACAGCTGCTGTCGCGTCTTCAAAGTATCCCAGAGGACGGATCTTGATGCTGGATGAGTGTGTCGACTCACTGAGTGCTGGCAGTGAGGGGTAGTTGTGGAGAAACTGGTTGTGATCTTCTGTGTGTGAGAGCTGCTCCAGCTCAGCATCTTTCCTCTTCAGCTCACTGATCTCCTGCTCCAGCTTCTCCTGAACATCTTTGACTCGACTCACTTCAGTTTCCTGCTGGGATCTGATCTGCTGCTTCACCTCAGAGCTTCTTTTCTGGAGGAGACGGATGAGCTCAGTGAAGATCTCCTCACTGTCCTCCACTGTTTTATCAGCAGAGTGATTGATGGCCTCCACCTCCTGTTGAAGCAGATTCACATCTTTCTCTCTGTCTTGGATTCTCTGCTGGATGTTTCCTCGTCTCTCCTGGAGTTTCTTCTCCTTCTCAGACCTTTCTGCTGCAGCTGACACTGTGTCATGGCCTTTATGTTCCTCCATTAAACAGAGACTACAGATACACTTCTGATCTGTGCGGCAGAAAATCTTCATCATATCATTATGACGCGAGCAGATGTTCTCCTGGAGGTTCTTGAATGGCTCCACCAGCTTGTGTTTCTTTAAAAGGCCTGAATCATAATGAGGCTGAAGGTGTTTCTCACAGTAAGAGGCCACACAGGAAAAACAGGACTTGATGGCTTTCAGTTTTCTTCCAGTGCAGACATTACAGGCCACATCTTCCGGTCCAGCATAGCAGTGGTCAGCAGGAGCAGCTGGGAGTCCAGTCTTCTTCAACTGCTCAACTAAAGCTGCTAGCATGGTGTTCTTCTTTAGCACAGGCCTTGGTCTAAATGTCTCCCTGCACTGAGGGCAGCTGTGAATTTGTCTCTGATCCTCTTCATCCCAGTGGGTTTTAATACAGCTCATACAGTAACTGTGTCCACAGGTAGTAGTTACTGGATCCTTCAGTAGATCCAGACAGATGGAACAGGAGAAGGTTTCTCGGTCCAGCTGATTCTGCTCCATTTTTCTGTCCGTCACAATGACTGTGTGAATTTCATTTACTGAAAAAGAAAATGGGTTGCTTTTACCGTCAGCCGATGTTGGTTCTTATCAGCTTTAAGACGTGTTTAAGAGCAGGAAGAACAGGAATCTCAGGCTTAGGGAAAGTATGAAAGATGATTAACCGAATGAATGGCAAAAAAAATAAGTCTGGTTGTCCTGTTTTAATTAGAGATGAACAACACCAGTAAGTAATAAAGAAAAAGCAACAATGTTAGCATAGACATTTTCCAAAATAAATAGGAGAAATTAAGGTGGAGTAGCAACATTATTAGAAAATCATGAAATTATACAACAACAAGATCACGTTACATGTATTTTTTAGGAGTTAAGAAATGCTCTGAGGATTGTTAGTGTCAACATCTTTGTTTAGGCATAAAAAACAAGTTATGTTTCTGGGTCAGTTATGTTACCTGAATATAAATATCAACATTTATTTGAGTGTGCGGTCCAAATTTTCATTACTTTTGTTATTTATGCAAGTGCAATGTAGATCTTTGCTTGGTGTTTTATGTTTGATCATAAAAATCACTTTGAGTTGCTTTGTGGCTGAAATGTTCAGTGCAGTTAAGCTTGCCTTGTTATTGGTGTTCCTCATCATTATCGCTGGATCTGAATGGTGCATCAAGTGTCCACATTCCTGTATAAACCCCGTCTAGCATCCACTCCCAGTGTCTCGCCAGCTGGTAAATGATACAAGGGTAGATAGAATAGAATAGAATAAAATAGAAAGTTGTCTGTACTAACAATAAATAATGTATTTTCAGACAGTATCACAAACAAACTAAACATTTATAGACTGTAATGAAACAAATGATTTAAAACCACTAAATAAATGAAAATGGGGGTGCTGTGGTGGTGCAGGGGCAAAGCACAACCCATGTATTGAGGCTTTAGTCCCCATGCTGGTGGTTGCAGGTTCAATTCCCAGCCTGGTGACATCTGCCACATGTCTTCCCCCTCTCTCATAACCCTCCTTCCTGTCAAACTACCTTCAAATAAAGGCCACTAGAGCCAAACAAAACCTAAAAAATTGCAAATAAATGAAAATAGTATCAATCAACCAAAAGAGAAAAATACTGGGACTTTTCTTATAAATACTCTTCTTTTAACTCTGCATTTTTTTAAAGCACTTTTCTTTTACAGTTCCTGAAGTGAGATATTTTAAAGCTGCAGGTACTTAGACATCAACATGTGTGAACATATAAATGTTCCAGATTGCACTTTTTTGTTATGCCTTAATCCCCCACACCCCAGCTAATACATTTGTATTTTAACGCAGATATCGTCTACTTATAGTACCATTCGTGAATTTCTTTCCAGATATTTTTAGGCCCCTTCATGAATAAAAATCATGTTTCAATTTCTCTTTCTGACATCCATGGGAGAAATTTGCTCTGGACAGAGGGGTTACACAGCACAGACATATTGCACAATTCTACAGCATCACAAAACAATGCATAGAAACATCCATCTATCCATCCATTTTCTTGCACCCTTGTCCCTCGGTGGGGTCGGGAGGGGTGCTGGTGCCCATCTCCAGCTAGCATTTCGGGCAAGAGGTGGGGTACACCCTGGACAGGTCGCCAGTCTGTCGCAGGGCAACACAGAGATACACAGGACAAACAACCATGCACACACACACTCACACCTAGAGGCCAATTAACCTGACTGTCATGTTTTTGGACTGTCGGAGGAAACTGGAGTACCCGGAGAAAACCCACGCATGCACAGGGAGAACATGCAAACTCCATGCAGAAAGACCCCAGGCCGGGAATCAAACCCAGAACCTTCTTGCTGCAAGGCAACAGCTCTACCAACTGCACCACTGTGCAGCCCACATAGAAACATGAAGACACTTAAAATAAATAAATAAATAAGAAAGCATGCAATGCAGTACAAAGAAGGTGTTTTCCTAAAATCTCAAGGAACATGCAATTGTTTTTACTTAAAAAAGTGCTCTACTTAAAAAAATCAATAATGAAAAACTACTGAAGGGAATAACTGAATAGCTATACAAAAGAAACAGACTGAATATTGAGATTTTCCAAAAAAAAAACATATGTACAAATAATACTAGAAAAACATATTATAGATACATTTCTATTAGGAAATAATTACTGCTTAAAAAGGAGAAAGGCACAACTAAAATATTAGTAAAACAAATCAATTTGTGTGATGTAAAACTGTTGGAGAAAACTCCATCTTGTATAGTCAGTTCCCCACCAGGCCACTAGATGGCGGACGCGCGCAGTCGGTGGCTGGGCTTGCTAAAGACGTTGAGCTGCAGTCATCACTGACTCAGTCCATCATCATCGGCTTTACCTGAAGTAAACATTTACTGCGATTAAAATACATCGATTCTAACCAGATCAAAGTAACATTTACTGACCCGTTTAACTCTTCTGCACCTAAATAACAGGGTTTTTTCACCAAGCGGTAGGTCTTTGTTCATACTTGCATCATTTAATAATTGTAAACATACAAATGTAGGAAAAAAGAAGGAGTTAGCGGATAAACAGCGTGTTACTTGCATGTTGCGTTTAGAAATAAATCAAAATGGTAAAATATTTGCTCTTTATTTGCCTACGACTGTAATGTGATGAGTATCTTCTTTTCTTTTGCGCTTCTTTCTGCTTTTACTGCGCAACATTTGCCGTAAATTAGATTTGGTCTGTTCTGCCTCCCACCACAGCTCCTCCCTGCAGGATTCTTCTCAGACAGCATGATCTAGAAATCATTTCTGAAGCCTTTATTGAACAAATATACAAGCAAAAACAAATGTACATTTTCATCTGACGTTATAATATTAGCTTTTGTTTAGACACATTTAAAGAAAGGCATGTTCATTTTCATCATTTTTAATTCAATCAGCTTTATTACATTTGTTTTTTAGTCATAAAAAGGATCAACAAACATGTTCTACACCTGTGGTCCCAACGAAGCCATGGTGGTGTCAGGTAACGAGCCCATCTGTTTCTGCATGGATATTCACTACATGTACTAGAAATTCAATTGCTTATGG
This sequence comes from Poecilia reticulata, assembly GCF_904066995.2. Classification (NCBI taxonomy): domain Eukaryota; kingdom Metazoa; phylum Chordata; class Actinopteri; order Cyprinodontiformes; family Poeciliidae; genus Poecilia; species Poecilia reticulata. The sequence continues at coordinate 26,954,231 of NC_088840.1, read as the reverse complement.
GTCTTGTCAGGGAAATTTTTATTGTTTATTTGTTGTAATTGAATAAAAAGCTTTGTGATGCCACTTCTTTGTTAAAGTAAAAATATCAGAGTACCTGATACATAAGTATTAAAATGTGTGGAAGACATAGACCTGTAGTTGAATTATATATGTCCATATCTGTAATTATTGCTCTGTCTGGTCTTTTCCTCTCAGGTTTCTGTCGTTCTCCTCCGGTGATGATCGCTGGAGGCCGAGTGTTTGTCTTCCCGTGCATTCAACAGATACAGAGGTAAAGAAACAACTTAGCATGATTACTGCAACTTCAATTTTTGTAAAAAAAAAAAAAAAAACAAAACAAAGAAACAAAATAAACATTTATTTTTGTTAAGCAAAATAAACAAAATCAAAAAGGCAAATTCTTTATTGTAAGTTGTACTTTATTTACAAAAGTCTGTGGTTTATTTTTATTTATACCATTATAAATAGAATATTCTCTATTTTAACTGTTCAATGTTTTTTAAATTGGGATGTAAACAGACACCACTCGCCTCTACCTGTTCATTAATCTCAGTCAGTACAACCATAAGATTCAATTTCAATTTTCGGAGTAGTAGCTGGTTTTCCCTTCCTGCTAACATCGTCTGACGGAAACAAACCGGAACTAAACTCCATTAATGGGCTCCATTAGAACCATTTCTCCTCTGCGCCTCTGTCTGCTCTGCAGGATTTCTCTGAACACTCTGACTCTGAATGTGAAGAGCGATAAGGTCTACACCCGCCATGGGGTTCCCATCTCTGTTACCGGCATCGCTCAGGTCAGTCTGTTAGCTTCTAACAGCTCCATGTTACTTTACTCTGGTTAAACAAAAATAAAATCTTAGTTAAAGGTAGCTTCTGTTAATCACTGGAAAGGTAATATAAACACGTTAAAGAGTTTAATGTATTTATATCTAGTAGAAGGGTTTGTATTATGACACTTTTGTCAAAGCATTTTCATATATATTTAATGTTGTTTATTTATAGCAGTGATAATGGTGTCTTAGTGTGGATTGTTGCCATCTGAATGTTGGAGCCAACTACTTTTTCTAAGGCCACTTGTGCCTAAAAAGTCTTTAAAAATTAGATTGGAAATTGGAAATAGTGTTTGACCTAATCCTGTTTCTCTTGAAATCTATCATAATATTTAGTTCACGTATAAGATTATTGCTCCCCCATAACACAAAGTGATCCACCAACTCGACTTAATCTGAAGTTTGAGGTGTACAGAGTGAAACTGAGTGGTCAGAGAACAGTCCCCTGTGGTCCTGCTCTGCTAACCACCTGGTCAGTCACACAACCCTTCAGTCTCACAAACTGTGGTCTGTTTGTCAGGCAGTTATTGATCCAGGTGATTGTTTAGGCCTCCACCAAGTAAATCAGGCTGAATTGTGTTAAACATTCTGGAAACATCAATTTATCATCAGCATTTAGTAAAGTTTATATTAAATCTTTACTCAGGGACAAAAATTATGATATAATGTCTACAACCAGTAATCAATGAGTCAATCAGTCTGACAGGGAATTACTAGAGCTGTCCATCAAAGTAACACTTGGTTAATAAAAGATGAGATAGTTGTATAATTGCAGCTTCTGCATCAGGGAGTGAAATCTGTGACTTTAAGCTGATGAATCTCACTGTGATAATTCAGTTTATATTTAAAGATTCTCCTCCTGCAGTGATAAACATGCTGCTGTTCCCTGCAGATGAAGATCCAGGGCCAGAACAAGCAGATGCTGGCTGCAGCCTGTCAGATGTTCATGGGGAAGTCTGAGGCTGAAATCGCTCACATCGCCCTGGAGACGCTGGAGGGACACCAGCGGGCCATCATCGCCCACCTGACTGTAGAGGTAAGGAAACCCACACCCCGTCTTAGAGATTCTGGGTTTTATTTTAGCTTGTCTGATGCTGATGTGACTCTATAAAGGATGCTTCTATGATCTGCTGTTTTTAGGAGATCTACAAGGACAGGAAGAAGTTCTCAGAGCAGGTTTTTAAGGTGGCCTCCTCCGATCTGGTCAACATGGGGATCAGCGTGGTCAGCTACACTCTCAAGGATGTCCACGATGATCAGGTTTCTAACTTCAGTTCCATACAGAAAAACATGAATCAGGGGAAGTTCAGATGTATTCAGTGTTTTCTCCGCTGCTGTTGGTCCTCAGGATTATCTGCACTCGCTGGGAAAAGCTCGAACCGCCCAGGTCCAGAAGGACGCTCGGATCGGAGAGGCTCTGAACAAGAGAGACGCAGTGATCAGGGTCAGACGTGTCATACATCTGCAAACCTCGTTCATCGTGCCTGCAAATGGCCTTTTTTAAGAGCCTTTATACTCCAGTTAACAATTAATTGATTACTAAACTAGCTGACAATTGTCTCAATAATCGATTCATCGTGACTAATCTGATTAACTGTTTCAGCCCTAATTCTGACTCTTCATTTCTGCTCCTCTCCTCAGGAAGCCCACGCCATGCAGGAGAAAATCTCAGCTCAGTACAGGAACGAGATCGACATGGCGAAGGCCCAACGAGACTACGAGCTGAAGAAGGCGGCCTACGACATCGAAGTGAACACCAAGAAGGCGGAGTCAGAGATGGCTTTTCAGCTGCAGGTACGCAGCTGATGTGTGTCACATTGAAACCGGTGGCACGGTTTACTCCGTACGGACGGACTGATGTTGTTTTTCTGGTTCCCAGGTTGCAAAGACGAAGCAGCGAATTGAGGAGGAGAAGATGCAGGTCCAGGTGGTGGAGCGCACGCAGCAGATCATGCTGCAGGAGCAGGAGATCACCCGCAGGGAGAAGGAGCTGGAGGCCAAGGTGAAGAAACCGGCCGAGGCCGAGCGGTACCGCCTGGAGAAACTGGCTGAGGCGCAGAGGTATGATGGAGTTTTACTCTGACACTCTAATTGTTAATTGTCACAATAAATCAAAATTCTTATCATTATACAGTATAACATTTATGACAATAAATGATCAATAATATGGTAAATGTTCTGACTTAGCCTCTCTGACGGTTTCTTTCATTGTCTCTGCAGAATGAAGATGATCATGGAGGCAGAGGCTGAAGCTGAGTCCATCAGGGTGAGTCATCGATCACCAGACAGGAACGGTGAAATCGAGCTGAGAAGATGCAGATTCTCATCAGATAAATATCCACTGCCTCCCTCTTTTCTTTCCAAGTAAACTTATAAAACCTGAGGCTCCACCTGAAAACCAAATATCAGTTTTAGATTCTTTGTTTGGTTTGTCTAATAAAAGCTATTTCTGAAATCTGCAAAGTGTCTTTCAGTTTTCAGAAATAAGATGAGTTGTTCTGCATCAGGAGAAACACAGCAATGAATGTTTTCTACAAATAAATTGTTTGACAAGTGGACTGATGGACCGGTTTTCCTTCCTAATCTATGTGTTAATCATGTTTTCTGTTAACCTCTGCACCAGTAAGCCTCTTATGTTGACTTGTCCAGGTTAAAGGTGAGGCTGAGGCGTTTGCAGTGGAGGCCAAAGGTCGCGCTGAGGCGGAGCAGATGGCAAAGAAGGCCGAAGCCTTCAGGGAATACAAGGATGGAGCCATGGTGGACATGCTGCTGGAGAAACTGCCTCTGGTGAGAGACATGTTTACACTAATTCTGTTATTTGTCACCTAAATTTATCATGGATATCATGTGTCAATCTGCAGGTATGTTCTTTGTTTTATTTTATTTTAGAGCCAATGTTTGCTAAATTTAATTGCAGTTCAGGTCACATGTGAATTAGTGTGGTTTTTTTAAGACGCTATTTTTATCATTTAAATAAGAAAATTATTATGGAAAAGCAAATTCAGAGAGATAAAACACTACCTCTAAACTGCTATTCAGGGTCACTAATTTCTTCCCATTTTTATTTTGCATGTTGGAAGTTTGATAAGTTCAGAAACTGCTTAAAAGTGTTTTATTTTAAAATGTTGTGACATCTCCTCTCCACCAGATGGCAGAAGAGATCAGCAGGCCTCTGTGTGAAGCCAACAAAGTGACCATGGTGTCCAGTGGAGGAGGAGATGTGGGTGCAGCCAAGCTGTCAGGGGAGGTTCTGGAGATCATGACCCGCCTCCCCGAAGCCGTGGAGAAGCTGACCGGAGTCAACATCTCTCAGGTAGCCCACTCACCTGGAAGCTTCTTCTTCTTCTGTGTTACATGGAGGTGTCACAGGCTTTTAACCTGTTGTTGTTTTCTTCCAGGTGACTTCTCGAACAGGCTGAAGGGAATCAGACCAATGAGCTTCTTGATATATCTGTTCTCTGTCTGCCTTCTGCTTTCTCACCTTTGACCCTCTGTGTCGCTTCTTTCCCTCCGCTGGTTTGTTATTGATGTCGTTCATTATCTGAGTTAAATATTTAAACAAGTGGTACTACAGTTATAGCAAAAGTCTTAAAGTACCTTTCACTTCTTCATATCTTGTTTCCAAGGTACCAGACCTTTTTTGTGGTCTTGTTTCTAGCAGCAGAATTAGCTTTATTTTGTGTTTTTAAATAATGTTTTCATAAGTTTAAGGCTGTCAAATTGTTGTTTTTATTAAAATTTTTTCACTTATGCACTAAAATTATTTAAAAAATGCTTTATTTGCTTTGCAAAATGGTGCAATGTTCAAAATGACTAAAACAAATTATTTACTAATAACCCCAGAATGATTTATTGTTCAGAATTAAGTAGCCAAAAAATGAAAAATTTTCACCTGAAAATGTTTAGAAATTGGACTGAAAATGAATATTAGAGTCCGTTTGCCTGGAAATAAAACCCACAGAAATGAAAGGTAACTCAAACTTTTGCGCAGAATTTCTTTTACTGCTTTAATTTCACATGAATATTGTTACTGTTTCTTACTATATATTTCCCATCAATACTTACGCAGGCTTTATTGTCGTCAGTCTCACATTACTTACTGTAATACCAATAGATTTAATGCATCTTATTAATTTTAGAAATGCCCTCCCTGATAGATTAAACACACTCAACGTGTAGCTCATTTTTTTAATGATTTTTGTACATCTTCTGCCTGCTGTTTGTGCTTTCATGCCACGCCTCCCTCTGTGTTTACCTCCAATGTCTCTGACACTGCCAGTGTCCGCTGCCTTGCTGCCAAACCTCAAGTGCATCTTAGCATGACCGTCTAATACTAACAGGAAACACCATTACATTCATATTTTCATAACCTGTTTCTGACAGTCTGACAATGATTTTTTTTTTACACATTTTAGTTTTTTAAACAGCATAAACTATTTAAAAATGACAGGTAATAATATAAACTAAGATTAAGTTTGTTATGTTTATGTTTTTTGTGTTTTCTGCACTTCATTTGTTTAATTTTCAAGCATGATTCGTTAGGAGAGATTTGCTTAACGCGAACCAGTAATTGCACTGAAAACATGCTGTCCTCAGAGCACTTCTGAAAATGAAACACAAACCATTGCAAATTACATGAAGCATGATTTTTAGACTCTAGGATTGTGGTTGAAGTGCATCAATTAAACGGGTTAATTTTTTACTTGACAATCTCAAGCTTTCAGCAGGTTTCGGGTTTGACAAAGTCTAAGCCTAACATGGTGGGTTCCTATTGGGATTTTTTGGTAAAGTTCTATAGGATCTTTCAAACAGTTGAATTCTGGAGAAAAATATGACATTTTAGAAGTTAAAACACTACTTTGGGATTCTAAAATTAACTGTATTTTAAATTAGCAGAGATCTGAATCCCAGACTCTGAACAAGAGGAGGAAAAATCTGATAAATCTGGTCCAGATATGATGCAACGTTATGAGAACCGGTAGTCTTGATTGGTTCCTTTAGTGATTCTGTAATTTACACTATGATTAATAGTTTTTTCAGGATGGTTGCATGCATATTTTTTAAAAATACCTTCAAATTCAAAAAGACTTTATTTATCCAAATGGGGTTAGTTAAAACTTATTTTTGTAATGCCTCTATATCTAGAAAACACTAAATTCACTTTGAATAATCACTTTAATCACAAAAAATATCCTAACATGCCTTAAATCACAAACCTGTCTCACTGTCAGCCTCTACCTCAAGGATTGGACCGGTTGCATGAAACACTTCATTGGTTTATGATTTCAATGCTTCACAGGTGAGCTTAACCTGTGAAGAAGCTTCTAGCCATTTTACAGTATTTATTTGTGTCATTTATGTATAATTTATTTAGCTGTAGGTAAAATGTATTCCAAGTGTCTTCTCTTTCCCCTCTGACCCTGCTGCTTCTTTAGTTGTGTATAAACTCTGCACTGCTGGTTACACTGCAGCCATATGTACTGAAATGGCTTTTGAGTGCTATAATTTATGTATCTGAAGACAACCACTGCTGTTTTTATGCATGCATCACCACCTATTACACTTGAATTGTATTGTATTGTATTGTCTTGTATACTTAGAGACGGTGTATGTTTGTAGCTGGGACACAGCAGACGACTGTCACCATGGAAATGTTCATCTACTGTGTTCACAACTGAGTCATATAGAAGAGACACTACATGTGGATTATATGTAATTTATGCAGAATATATTTGATAAAACAGTGTCCATGTAGCATCATCTGTTTCACAGGTTAACTATAGATAACTCTACTAACCTTAACAAAGATAAGCTCTATGATTATAAATGTATTAAATCTATAGTGAGTTTACTAAAGTTCTCTTGTATATGAAGCTTTGGCAGTGTTGATATTTACACCTTGGTGAATAATATCACTGTCGGGCATTGCTGGCGTTTTGTGTTTTAATAAAATGTACTGTTCTGTATCCAATATGCTCAATAAATTTCCAAAGGGAATCATTCTAGTCTCAAGTCAGTCTCTTAAAGCTTTTGTTTTATTTCGAAGATTTTATTTTCATTAACTTTTCTATATTTGAATATTCTACTTTCCATTGTTTTCAGCTCAACTCCATAACTCTGTTAAACTCAAATATTATTATTTATCATTAATATTTTTGTGGTTTATAATTTAATTAAAGCGTTCACCATAAAAACACAAATAGATGTTCTGATACAAGGATCACTGTTGGTCAATTAACTTAAAAGAACAAAAAATCGATCTGATTTTTTTGTTCTGATCTGATTTATTATCTGATGCATAATAGATCAGTTTTTAGTGAGCTAAACAAGGAATGTAGTGTCAGTTTTGCATAGATAGCATTAAATAATCCATCAAGAAAGAAATAAGGAGTGGTTCAATATTTTTTAAAACACTGAACCCTTCAACGCTAAACGACATATTAGGTTATATATATTACAATATTACTCAGGTCATATATTACAATATTACACGAAGTCCTGCAGAAAAACGGAATAAAGACAGACCGGAAACAGTCTAAACATTTATCAGTTTTGTCAAAATAACAAGCTAGAATCAGTTTAATAACGGAAGTGACCATTTTGTTGTGAAAATAATTTATTCTACTGTTAAACTAGGTCACTTATTCAAAATATTTGTTCATAAACACGAATTATTTAAGATTTTAAAAAATTAAACACTGAACATATGGGTAAGGACCATTAAGATGGATTACATGAATTGAATGTAGATTAAGGTTGCGGTTTTTATTTTGAAAGAGGTGACCGGAAACGACACCGTTGAATTGTGCGGCTTTGCGAATGAGAAAAGAACTGGAGGGAAAAAAAGAGAAAAAAAACCGAAGGAAAAAAAAGGCATATCTGAGAGCTTTGAAGGGTGGATTTGGACAAAGTTTCTCAACTGTCCCGTCCCGAGGAAGCTTCGGGGGGGTTGAAAGGGAGTCCAGTTCACCGGTAATTAACTCTGGGGTTGTAATTCGGTTGTAAATGCATTGTTATTTTCAGTGTGTCTGAGAGCACCGTCGTCCCCGTCGCCGGAAGTCTGCATGAAGCTGCGTCTCCAACAGAGGCTACGGCGTCGACGTTTTTTTTTTCCTGTCTTGTTTTTTTTTTTTTTTTTTTTTTTATTCGACACTTTTTTTTTTTCTTTTTTTATTTTCTCTGAGCGAGATGAGCAGGGAGTGAGGAATGGAGGCGTTAGGGACTGAGGATGTTTGTGTCCGCAGGTTAAGCGTTTGAACACACGCAGGCCTCCAGTTTTAGCTTGAGTGAACAAGCCAACGAACAAAAGGAGAAAATTAATGGAGGCAAAGTTAGCGTTAGCCATGTTTGTGCGGCGCTCAGACAACAGCCTCAGCTGCGGACGGCAGCCCGCTTAGCTTTGCAGCAAAACACACCCGAGCCTCCCAACATGCCATCCGATTTTATGACGGCTTATAACCGATTTTATTTCTGCAAGCCTTCCTCAGTCACTGCTAACGTTAGCCCGCCGCTAGCTGCACCACAGTTTTAGAGCCAGCTTGTGCCCTGTCGTTAAAAATGGCTCTCAGAGCACTGAAACGTTGACTTTAGTGCACCGATGCGACGGCCCATCTGTTTTTAAAGCGGAGGTGTGGGTTAAATAGAGCATGTGAGGGATGAATTAATTTGACTTTGTGGATTTTTTTTCTTCCCCTCATTATTCATTGGCTGCAGCAGAGATTGGAGGAGTCACATGAAAAGCAAACATACCCTGAGCTGTGCTGCATGAAAGGTGCCAGGGTTTGTTTTGGTGGGGTCTATTTTTCATGGGCTTCACAAGTTATTTCTTTTATAACCAACAAGTTGAGCTTTACTAACATGTTAACTGCTTGCATGCCTTTTTGTGAGGTGCGAATGGAGGCAATAAATGACTATGCATGGCATCTCAATTCCAAAACTAACTTCCCTGCAGGAATTATGTGCAAAATAACATGCAAATGCATAGCGACACTGGGCAATGATGTCATAAGTTGCAAAAATAAAAAAATTAGTGGATAAGATAAGATTGTTTTTACCAATTTAAAAAAATGTGCGCTTTTACAAACATGCAAATTTAATTTCAATCACAACTTGTTCAGGCTTGTATTTTTGGTCACAGCAACACATTTTTTGAAAGAGATTAAAGTGCATGGGCTGTGCTGGTAAACATGACAACAGGCTAATCTTCATGCTTGCTTTTCTGTCTCCATCCCTGCCTGGGATGAACATCTCTGCCTGATTCCTTTCACATCCTCAGTTTAAAACATTACAGTTTGATTTAAAAAAAAAACAAAAAACATGGAGCGTTTCCATTTTCTTTCTTCAAGACACACCTTAAATCCAAGGCTTTCTGGAAGCCTTAAGCGTTGAGTGTGTCAGGGTTTAGAGAAGAGGATGTATTGAAAGGAAACAAGCTGAGATGACAAAATACAGCCATGCATGGTCTCTGTTTATGTAACAGAAAGAAAAGACATCAGTGAAGAGGGGAAGGACAGGTGTTTTCTAAGTGTGTTGCTTTTTAATTACAGAAATAATGGACGATTCCCATTTCAACTCATCATACTTTTGGTCTCCCGTCCCCACTGTACAAGGACAGGTAGAGACAACCTTATTGTTGGAAATGTCTTGAAATGATCATGGCTTTAATGGGATTATCACTGACTGTTTATAGAGCTGCTGTAAGGATTCTGTTGATGAATTTAAGCGCACAGTGAAGTTTTTTTTTTTTAAATGTCTGGTGATGCATTTGCTTGATCACATGATCACTCCTGTCCCTCTCCTCTTTTATCTCTTTATTTTCTCCTTGTTTCTGTTTTTCTTTTACTTTTTGCATCTCACCATGCCTTCGTATTCTCTTTTCTCCCATCATTTTGTTCTCTTCTTTCTCTTCACTAATCCCACTGTTCACTCATTCATTTCACTCTCCTCTTGTCCTGTCACATTTCAAAACCTCATCCATTCTTTTTTTCGTCTCAATCATTCTTGTCATCCTGATACTTAACACTTTTTTCGTTTTCTGCCTTTTTCAAATATCTTTTACCCCATTTTTGTGTCATTGTACATCCTTCTTTATTCTTCTTCCTTCACTATTCTCCCACTCTGTCTCCCTCATGCACCATTTTACTTTCAACCTCCCATCTTTTATTTCTCCACCCTTTACACTTTACACCGCTGTCTAGATTGAGAACGCCATGTTCCTCAACAAGGCAAAGGAGCAGCTGGGTCCAGACAAGGCCAACGCGCCTCCCTTCTCTCACTCTTCTGCGTCTTCCACCTCGTCCCCTCACTACCCCACAGCTGTGCTCGCCATCCCGGGTTCGGTGGATCCAGGGACAGGGGTGCGGGTGGTCCCCAAACAGGAAGGAGGAGGGAATACTTCCGGCGGAGGAGGGGGAAACAGCGGGAACTTGAGTGGAGTAGGGGGACATCTACACCAGTCGCACACCTCCCAGAACGTCACGGTTGTTCCTGTTCCCTCCACTGGGATCATGACTGCAGGTCAGAAAAATAATGAATGAAATTAATGATAATGAGATTTTTTTGTGACATTAAAAGGCAGAATGATATTAGAAAATGAGCTATATTATTATTAGGATTGGGCGATATGAACTTAAAGTTTTATCACAATATTTTGTGGTGCTGTTGCCATAATAAAAATTAGTTATTTATAAATAATTTTTTTAGGTAATTGTATGTGTGTGACTGCATTTCTATCACTAAACTGCACACATTCATTAAAAACAGTGGAAAAACTAAAACATAATTTTGGGAGGTTTTAAATCTAATTAAATGGAATTTATTGCAACAATAAATCAGATTTCTTATCACGATAAGACATTTATCACAGTAAATTTCAAACGATAAGATAAATGTCCATCCATAATTATAATTATTAAATCCCAACACTTTTTGTGACTTTTATAGTTTTGAGGCTTTTATCAGTGTTGGCTTTGACTACATTCAGAACAATCGACTGAATTTATACGTCGTTTTGATACGTGAAATAGAATAGGCAGCAAATTGAGTTAAACCCGTTAATAGAAATTTAATTAATTTGAACAGCCAGTTTGTGTCATTCTGTGTATCATCATCATTAATTCTGGATTATAGTATTGATAGGATCCTTCTACAGTGAAATAATGATGAAACGATGAATAATAAAGACATCATGTCTTTTATCTGGGACAGTTACTTTTTTGACATAATGGAGATAAGTAAGGTTTCTTTAATATTTTTTTTTTATTTAAGTTTTTATAGTTTTTAAGATTATTCGTGAAACCACTTCCAGTTTGACTAGAGGGAAATAAAGTGGTGAGTTTTTATACTAGAGCTGCACTGAAGCCACAACCACAAATTCCAACATTAATAGCATCAGATAAAACTGCTAAGAAACAGGAGAGTTACTGTCTCCAAGCTTGCACTTAAAAAATAAATGCAGAGTGAAACTAGAAGCAGAAAGTTCACTGATGCACCAGCAGCTCATGGAGCGAATGCTGTCCTGCTGTGTCCTTATTTTAAAAAGTTCATATTTAGAGGACCCACTGTATACCAAACAGTTGTTTCTGTTATTAATATTACACATATTGATCTTCCTGTGACTATATATTTCTAATATATTGTTGGGTCTGACCAAAATTCACAACATCTGTATAACAAGAGACAACATGAACTAAAACAGAGTTTTAGGAGAATATTTCAGAGAAGGAGCAGCTTATAGTCACATTTATGCTCATGAGCAAGGCCATTTTATTTTTATAGCTTATTGTTTGGTGATTCAAAGTGCTTTACATTAAAAAAATAACTATTACATTGCAGTGGCAAAATATAGGAATGCAATGAAAAATTTAAATAAGAATGTTTTGATAACGAAGGCAACGCTACCAAATTTATAAATGAAGACAAAGTATAAAACGGTGTTAACATAAATAAATCAGTCGCAGCAAGAAATTAATGGATTAATCTCAAAATAAATTAAAATGAGCTGGATTATTTCCATTTTGATGATAAATGTTTTTTGAAGGACAGTTTTGCTTTTATAGAGACTTCAAAATATATTTTATTTATGGTTTCACTTTGTGTGGTTTTAATTTCCATTCTGCTGTTTTTGGATGTTATGTTTTATTTTGGATATTTAAAATATCTTCCACTTCCCTCCATAATATACATTTTACTTGAATTTTTTTCTTGGACAATTTATTGTCCTGTAAAATTCTGTAATTTGACAGAATTAAACATAAGTTGCATATAAAATCCTGAAATTAACAACAAAAATAAAATGGCGGATGAACTCTTTAAATTCTAAACTCACAGTTTCAATGTTTAGAAACATTCAAAGAAGAGTTTTCTGATGCTATATCTCTCCAGTAGTTTAGGGTTTGACTTACAAGAATCATCCGTTTTGTGCCGCACTAAATGCCATACACTGATGTAAATAAAATATCTATCAATCAGAAGGATCATCACTGTCTGATCATTCCTTCACAGCTTAATCTGAGATCTGGAACAGATTTGTGTGAAGAAAAAGTAGTATTTATTTATTTTTTTAATGATCTTGTCACTTCAACTATCAACAGAATCAGGTATTGTTTCCTCAGAGCGAACCGCCTGTCTCAGCTCTGGACGCCTGCAGGGTAGAAAAAGACATTTTCTGTCTCTTCTCCATATGTGAGAAATGTTCAGCTGTGGTGAAACATGTTAGCCTGCCGGTTTCACAGTTTGTTTCTCCTCTCAGCGGGGTTGGTGATCACCACCCCACAAGGCACACTGGTTCCGACTGCCTCCACACAGTCGTTTGTAACTGGACACCCCACTGCCACCACCATGATCGTGTCTGCAGTGCACCCCTCAAACACAGGTAAAACCCAGCTGGGTTCAGCCGTTAGCATTGATTTCCTTTCTGTTTTTGTTCTAGTTTATCTCATATTTGTTATTTCATTTAGTAATTAAACATTTAGATGATTTACATGCAAATGTAGAGTGAATGAAATCTCCAGTTTCTTTTCTTCCAGATAAGAAAGAGGATGGTGCTCCAGCCGTTGTCATGCCGACGCCATCGAAGCGAGGCAGGAAGAGCAAACAGATGATGGGCAGAGTTGGTGGGATTCTCCCTCCAGGAAGTGATGCTTTAATTTTAGCCCATCTTGCTGCTGGTGGACAGGTGAGCTGCTTACTTTGTCATGTAAATAATGCATCATAATATCCCTTTAACCCTCATATTTTACTCTTTATGTGTCACAGCATCACTCCGCTGACCCATATGATCTGTCAAATGATGAGGACGATCATACCAGTAAAGATGGACCAAAGTCCTACAGGTACTGAGGTGTTCAGATTGGAGAAGCCTAATCAGTTTGCAGCTGATTTTTACATTTTTTAACCTTTTTTTCCACAGATGTCGGATGTGTGCAGTGACGTTCTTCAGCAAGTCAGACATGCAGATTCACGCTAAGTCCCACACTGAGGCCAAGCCCCACAAGTGCCCCCACTGCTCCAAGTCGTTTGCCAACTCCAGCTACCTGTCCCAGCACATCCGCATCCACAGCGGGGCCAAGCCCTACTCCTGCACCTACTGCCAGAAAACATTCAGGCAGCTCAGTCACCTCCAGCAGCACACACGGTACTGGGCCGGCCGGCCGGCTGGCTCTGCAGCTTCTGACTGTTTGTGCTCGTTATCTCTCCTTTTTCAGTTTGAGCATGAACCTTTGTTCAGAGTAATGGGGTAGTCAGTAAGCTGGGGGTCGTTTGGACGAGTGTTGACAGTGTTGAGCTCTTTATGCACAGTCAAATCATGTTTAAAGGTCATAATAGATCTAATTATGACTGGATTGTTCATGTTATGGAGGTGGAAACTGTGCCGTCATGCAGCAGTCGTATGTTCCTGCTTTGCATGCCTTGGTCTGTCCCCGATCAGGTCTGTGTTTCCCAATAAGAAATCTCAGTCTGCTCCTTTCAGTTTCTCACAAAGAGCATCCTGTAAATGCATCAAAGATAAAAAAAAAAATAGACATTTTGTGATGCTGGACTGGAGGAAGTGTGTTTGAATTCTCATTTCATCCATGCATTTTATCACGTTTCTTGCATGATCATCCAGAGTAAACAGCAACTCTTCTTTTCTTCTGCATTTAGTGGAATTAACATTAACTGACTATCTTACATGCTCTGATGTATCAGATCAGCTGAAATGTTCAGGTCATGTAGAGACCAACAAAAGACCACAGTGGTCGGCAGAAACATCTCCTAACTTTGATAGTCGTCTCTAGTTCATATTATTTAAAAAATTAGTGGAGTTAATGTATTGAAGCAAATAATATTCAAATATTTGGGCGTTTTACTAAGCATTTAATTAAATTGTAGAAGTAAAAGAAACTCTTTTTCATTTTTGGCTGCATAATATTAGAAAATCACTTAATAGCAATAAATATTGGGAAATATTACAGTGACAGTATCAGTTGCAATAAAGTCAAATTTTTTCCCTCCTGTCTTTCTAAACTTTGGTTCCTGAAGCATTTTTGACATCTTTGCATCTTCTGAATATCACTCAGGACTGCAAAGTTTGGTTTTATAATGTCTCAAACATGTTTGGCAACATTTCATGCCTATTAGTAATTAGCAATTTGAACTCTGCACTTTGATAAAGCTTTAATGATATTTTCATCTTAAGCTTTGCAGAGTAAAGACAGTTGAAGTTGGTTTTTGGTTATGTCCACGTTTCAAACCTGATTCTATTATTTTATAATAATTTCTTTTCTTTAGCACAGCTGCATTAGAGAATATAAACAAAACCAACAAATATCAAAGCTGACACTAAACCCACTGACCTTAATCCTGTCCTCTGAAAAATACCAAGAATATTTAAGACTTTAATCTTAAACCTGATTAGGTTTTCCCTTAAAATCTCTTTGATTACATAACTTCCTCAGACATCACCAATTCTCCACTGAGATTCATTCTCAATTAAAAGACTTTAAATTAATGTCCATATGAGGAAAACATCTGGAAAAGTTGTGATAATGGGAAGCTGGAAAGTCAGTTTCTTAAATTCTTTATTCCTAAATCATGGATGAACAGGACAATTGGATTTTTGGTACTGATTGTTGTTTAATATGAATAAAACTGAAACTTTATGTAATAACTTCTGCAGGGGTTGCTGCACAGCAAGATGGGAAACATCCAATTGTTCTTAATATTCATAAACATAAAATCTAAAACAACAAGCACAAGCATATTTATGGCTCAGACAGTGAAATCATTCATTTCTTTACTGAAAAATATTCTTTATTCTCCATGTTTAGTAGGTTTACTTCATTGTCACATAAAACAAATATAACATATTTTTGTGTGCGCTAAATAACTGAGCTGTGTACAAGACATAGTGCATGACTAATATAGTTAAACTACTAAAAACAACTAATTGTTATTTTACTAATCATGCATGAGGTTGCAAGTAATAAAATCACATTTCACTCATTCATGCTGCCATCTTTCGACAGATGGTTTAATTTTCTGTTTGAACTCGTCGCCTCTCTTACTCATGTTTCAACTTCACTCACTGCTTTGCTCTGGGTTTCCCATATCATCTGTAGTCGGTCCGTTTTAATCAGAATGACGTTCTCCACCTGCCTGCCACCCGCCTTCACGATCACAGACACACCCCACTCACTGCAGGACACACCAAATGGAGAGAGAGCGAGAGAGAGAAAGGAAAGCGTGACTGTGCTTGCTGTATGTTTGTTCTGTGTTTTCACAACTCAGACGCAGCACAAAGAGCACACTGTCAAACGTAGCGATCTGCCATCAGAAGTATTGATCGCAGATCCTTTTAAACTTTTACCGCATGATTTGATCTTCGGTTCGTCGGGAAGTTTGGTCATGCTGTAGCTTAAAAGTCTCTCGCTGTTTCTCTCTCTCTCTCTGTGTTTCTCTCTCTCCATCCCTTCCCCTTCATCCCCTCCGATCCCGGCTTTCCGTGTTAGAAACCACACTGAGGCCAAGCCCCACAAGTGCCCCCACTGCTCCAAGTCGTTTGCCAACTCCAGCTACCTGTCCCAGCACATCCGCATCCACACGGGGGCCAAGCCCTACACCTGCTCCTACTGCCAGAAAACATTCAGGCAGCTCAGTCACCTACAGCAGCACACACGGTACTGGGCCGGGCCGGGCGGGGCGGGGCTGGGGCGGGACTTACACCGGCTAAAATCCTTGAATTTCATTGGGTGTTTTCAAGGCTTGATTTCTCTATAAAGTCCTTAAAAGTGTTAGATATTCAAAGTGGCAGTTTTGGTACTTAAGTGCGATCTAACGTTTGATTTAAAGCCTAATTTTGAAAACCGTTAACAGTTAAAACCTGATATTTTCATACAACTAATAAAAATAATTTTTTTTCCTCAGTGTCTAAAGTTAAATCAGGCTGAACTTCTCTTGTTTGGAGAATTACTTAAATTATTCCTAATTTTGAATTGACAGAAAACTTAACGGAAACATTTTTTAGATGCTTTTTCAGTAACTTAGTTTGTATATTGTTTTTAAGCATTAAATTTGGAAGGTGGATTGTTACAATGTAATGAATATTTATTATTCCTAATGGTTCAATTACTTATTGATCAGTGTGATTGAAATAAAGGCTGGCTTATATTTTATACTTTAAACAGAGTTATTGAAATTGGGAGTTTCAAAACATAAAATTTAGTTATATTTTAATCTACAATCTACAAGACATTACTAATAAACATAATAAATGACATAGTGAACTGAAACAATCTCTTTTAGTTCACTTGTATTGTTTTTATCTATAAAATGTGATGAAAAGTTAGAAATCTTACATTTAAAATGCTTGAATTTTACTGTAGGTAGAGTGTGGGACCCTGTGCATGTTTGGAGCAGGTCTGTGGAGATTTGTTGTTGATTATTTAATTATTATAATAATTATACATTTACATCAAATTTGGAAGGAATTCAGCTTCATGCAAATCCTAAGATACTTAATTCGACGTTAAGTGATTATAAATGATCGATAAAAAATAGTTTTGTGGAAGAGAAAGTAGAAAAAAACAAGAAAAAACAAAAGATATATTGCATGAGGAGTGTTTTCATTTAGTCATCAGAGGTATCCAGGACGACTTCATGGAGTCTGCTCTTAAGTTTTACTTTTGTGGAAAATAAATATATTAAAGTTAAATGGACTAATTTGATGTTTTCTTCTCTCAGGATCCACACTGGTGACCGACCATACAAGTGTAACCATCCTGGCTGTGAAAAGGCTTTCACTCAGTTGTCCAACTTGCAGGTCTGGAATCAGTTTCCTGACATTCTGTCACATTCATAAAATCCTTTCTGACATTTTTTTAATCTTTACCCGTCTTGTGTGAATTTTTTTTCCCCAGTCTCACCGTCGGCAGCACAACAAAGACAAGCCCTTCAAGTGTCACAACTGTAACCGTGGTTACACAGATGCCGCCAGTCTGGAGGTTCACCTGTCGACGCACACCGTCAAACACGCCAAGCTGTTCTCCTGCGGCCTCTGCAACAGATCTTACACATCGGTAAGACGAGAGGAGGGCTAAACCTAAAAATTTGATTCATCTTTCTTTATATTTCCAGATAATTGCTGGAAATCCTGTATGAACTTTTGTCAGTGTGAGCTATGAGTTAGGAAGGATTTATGTTTCTAGAGTTGCACAATATTTCAAATTGCAATCATGAAGGAGTTCTTGGGTCCAGTATATAATTCTGTGTCATTGTGTAAAAGTTGCATCTATGGATCTTAAATCATCTATCATGTGTTTGTCCATCTTTTATCTATTTCACCTGCTGCCTTCCTTCCATCTGTCTTCCAATTTGTAGTTCTTTGGGTTTTCATATTTGAAACCTGGTAATATTAGACAGATTTTCCATAAAATCACCACAGAAACAAAATCTCACCAAGTTAATCAAGTTTCTAGAAATAAGACAAAACTAATATACAGGTAACTTTTCTTTTTAATTATTGAATATTGATAAAAAAATGAATGTCTCCATTGGCAGATTTTTTCACTTGTAATATGAAAAAAAATGTTTTCTATATTTTTTAACATGTTTTGACAAGGAAAATGGTATTTTGCATTGTTTGTGTAAAAGACTATTAGAGCACTTTAAAAATGTCCAAGGAAAGTACAGAGAAGTCTGCGAATGTAATTCTGGGAAAGATGAGATGAAAGATGTGCAGAAAACTTAAATCTAAGCAATATTTGATCAAAATCTTAGCATAGAAAGCTTATTATGTATAAGTAACTAAAAATAATTTGTAGTAATTAATAAATACTATAATTCTGTTCTAAACCGTATCAGGTCAAAACGTAGCTAAACTAGTGAACACATTCTGTATAACTAATAATTGATGTTTCCTGTTTCTAGGAGACGTATTTAATGAAACACATGAGGAAGCACAACCCCGACCCGCTAACGGTGGCAGCGACGGTAGCCGCCCAGCAGGCCCAGGGCCTGACGCCAGGAGGAGGGGGGCGGGGCCGGGGCCGCGGTCGAGGCAGAGGCAGAGGGAGTCAGCTCCAAAGCCAGAACAACCCAAACAACGCCAACCAGAACCAGAACCCTGGACCCCCAGGCAGCTACCAGCCCACCCAGCAACCCCCTGAGGGCGTCGTTCCATGCCCCTTCGATCTGCACCAGTACAAGACGGTGTCGGCCAGTGAGATCCAGTATAAACCCGTCGGCGTCGGCGACCTGCCAGTGACCCACAAAGACCTCTGTCTAACCGTCTCCACGTCAGCCATCCAGGTGGAGCACATGAACTCGTAGGCGGCGTCCTGCGGCTCCGGTTGGGACAGGACTAATAATCTGCAGTGTAAAAAGCTCCATTTGATTCACCGTCTCTCATCTTTACAGTCTTCTAAAAGCAAAACTAGAAACATGGCTAAGAAAGGAGAAACTGTTACCATCCTCATCAGCCATCCGACTCCAGCGGCGTTTTTATTTTCATCGTCAAGTAGCTCTGAAGGACGATTCAAAAGGCATCGGAGTGAGATTGCAATACAATCAGGAGATGGAAGTTCAGTTTGGTTCATCTGATTCTGAAGCTTTAAAGCCGGATCAACTTCAGGCTCCATGTTGGTTCACAGATGGTCTACAGTGTTGCGTTCAGGTTCCTCCGAGACGAGTGGGAAAGCAGGTTCCAGCTGGTGGAAATGGGTTTGCACATTTAATATCTGGAAAAATCACTTTTGGCTTTGAAATCATAAATTTAAAATTAATCTGCACCTCAAGTTTCACCTTTAATGCTTTGGTTTAGCTGTAAAACACAAATATCTGGTCTTAAACCAACCTGTGAGACGAAAACAGTAAATTATCTGTGAAATGAAAAATAATAATACTTTCTGGAAGTTTAGGGGTAAATTTGCAGATTAAATTCTTCTTGAAATACTCCAACAAGCCAAAAAAAGGAAGAGTAAAGACAAATAATCATTTATGAATGGTCAAAATTCCTAACGAAATGGAAATGGAAGCACTTATTTAATCTGAACACAGAATATGAATAAGATTTCAGTGAAATAAGGGAGCAAATTATTTTTCCTTCTAAATTTCAATAGATTCATTTTACAAATCACAATTAAACATCAGAAGAATGAAGGAGCCATTTTGTTTTCAGAGCCTGAAGTCCTGAACAAAAACAAACCGAGTTCAACAAGAATGTACTAAACCTGAGGAATCTGCAGCAGAGCGAGCGGAGGACAGCGGGACGGAGGAGTCCTACAGAAAGCACTTGATGAAGCTCGTTCTTCACGCCTATGTTTGTCATTGTTTGTCTTTTTTTTTATATATATATATATAAATCATGTTTGTATTTTTCTACCGACAGAGAAACATACAGAGAGAAAGCAGAGTGAGTGCATGAACGTGACGGAAAGAAAGTGTTTAGTCGTTTGTTTTCTTATTCTTAGCGGAGCGGTTAATCTTCCTCCTGTGGGCGACGCCCCGCTCTCATCAGGGGGTTGATGGGAAATAATGATTGTGTGATAAACACGGCTGACAGGTACTGTTATCGACCTTTTCTTTTTTAAGAACTTTTCATACATATTATTATTACTTTCATTATAACTGTAGTGCAAATGTTATCCACAGTATATCCACTCTGAGGCATTATGGTATTGCAGTATGCTGTACATAAAATAGATAGAAAAGACTTTTTCATCCGTAAAAGGGAAGTATGTCTCGTGTACAGAATATATGAAAACGCACCCAAACCACAGACTGTGTCCCAGGTCCGGTACTGAAAATAATTAGCAGTTATAATGAGACTTGACAGCTTTTCTTTAAACTCAGCCGTTTATGATTTAACTTTGAATAATTGAGTCCCTTTAGTTATTAAAAATCTTTTGACTAATTATCACTAATGCTTTTCTGTTCTAGGCTAATGAAGGCGTAGTTGTTTTCAGTAATGTAGGAAAGAAGTGAAAATTGTTTCACCAATCATATTTTATTTTTTTTTCAAAATCAATTAGCGGTGCTGTGTAAAATAAAGCCAGTATAACAGATTAGATTAAATGGTGACCTGGGACACTGCAAACCGTCGATCCAATCAAAATGTTCAAGCAGCCTGTACAACACGCCAACGGTCTTCATGTATACTCAACTTTGTATGTCTCTGTGTCTTTTTATGAAAAAAAATGACCTAGCAATGCTCCTGGTAAACGGTTATTAACTGTACTATGTTACATACTGTATGCACAGTTAAAGCTCCTACTCATCTGAACAGACTGTTTCTTCTTCCCTTATGGAGAATAAAATGTAAAAACTGTTTATGACTGATGGTCATGATTGATTTATTCAACTGAAATCCAATCTGCAGGGTTTGCTATTTTTGTAGATGAATTTCAGAGTTAAGTTGTGCTTGATTCTTACTTTCACATGAAAAATGGTCAATTATTTATTTGCATAAGGTGTGTCATACTCAGTGCAATAATATGAAATATTTTCTTCAGGTTTTTGTGTGAAAGAGCATTGAAAGTATCTTGGGATATTTTCTTAATAACTGTAATAATGTGTAAATTCATGGGTTGGCTACGTGCTAATAACTGGATGTCAGCAAAATTCAAAATACCAACGTTTTCACAGAAGTGTCCAATTTAAGCACCGAATTGTACTTTCTGGATGAAAATTTAAATTATATATTTGAAACAGGTCAGACAGGATTCCTAAGAATTTTTATTTAAAAAATTTAAAATATATTAATATTTAAATTTCTTGTATATTGGCTAAATGGTCAAGTTATGATTAGGCAATTTTTTTTATAATTCAAACAACGTTAAAGGTTTCTAGTCGAGTTACCAACTTTTAACATTCAAGAGATAACATGTCCGCTTATTTTTTTTAGCATATATATTTTTGCAAATGCTTGTTAGGTTTTTGTTTTCTCTACCCAAAAAAGTTACACAATCAAAGGTGCTTTTAACAGCCTTTCGTATATTACAGTCAACATTGTCATTTTATCCTTGTTTATTCAAGTTATTCACGTATCCAGACTAGGAAAACTATTTTCTAAAAAATTATTTTGAGAAATATTATCTAACTCCTACCTGTGTCCAGGTTTTGCCTTTTTCACGGAGTTTACCGTACAAACAGGGTGCATCCCGCCCCATCAGGACATGCAGTTAAACATAACAAACGTACACATGAGAGGAGGCGGAGTTTACGCTGTGTCAGCCAATCACGACAGAGAATCCGAAGCGCTCACCAAAGCAGTTACATTTCAAATTCAAACGGACGGAAACAGCGGATCAAAAGGGAGACTGAGTGAAGATACGGATTTGTTTTCAGGTACTTCGTTCTTAATAAATAATTTCTTGACTATTTTAACTGTTCAATAGTGGTTTAGAAGTCGCGCTTAAACGAGTTCTGCATACCGTAGTTTCTCAAGTTAGCGTTAGTTTAGTTTTAAGCTAAAAGAAGCTCGCATCAGTAGCAACGCGGACGTTGGTTACAGAAATCAGCTCGATTAGACGGGACCAGGTAATCTGTTTAGATTAAATTTAAATTATTTTTCTGCGAGTCGACCCACGTACAAGGGAAAAAAACCTGATGTATAGAAGAACTTTTTCTCCCTCCTCTGTTAGTAACACACCCTAAAAACTCCTCGCAATGGACACATTTATTGAGATTAAGCTTGTTTTTCTCGTTTTATGCTAATTTAGTATTCGAGACCTTTGTGTTAAGTTACACTGAATGAAAGGTTCTGAGTCAGAAACTCTTGAAACTGACTGCATGTTTGTTTGGATTGACAGGAACGTGAAAAAAAGATTTATGACATGATCTAGTAATTATATTTAATTCCTATCTGTGCTAAATATTCAATATTTACATGATTAACGTTATATAATGTTGTTTTTGACTATTTACTCACATTTGGATTTTAATGCATAGATTTGAGCAAAAATCTAAAAGTGGTAATTGTTTTGTAGATTTTCTTTTGATACTATACAATGTTTATGTTCTTCAAACTACTACTTTTCATTCAAAACTTAATTCATGTCGACATGTGTCAAGTTTATTTTAAACTAGAAATGAATGAAGTTAATATTGTAGTAGTTGGATTATCTGTGTGCTTAGATTTTCTAACACTTGGATGTGTGGCTCTCCTTCATCTTCCACACCTTGACTACTCTTGTTTTTTGTGTTTTTCTTGTAAGATTTTAGTCGCCTTTCTTCTGCCAGCTAACCAGCAGCTGACTCTTTCTTGGTTGTGATCTTTCTTTTTTCTTTTGTGATTTCTCTATTTTGACCGTTTCGTTGTCCTCTGTCTTCAGCTGAGTATGTCAAGACTGCCAGTCATGTCGTCGAAGAGAGTTCTCACCAGCAGCAGCTCTGAGAATGCCCTGGACATGGCTCCTCTTCAGGTTTGTGATAAAAACACTTCCTACATCTCAGTTTGATTCTGTCAGAAGCTGTAGAGAAAATGCTTTTTCAGTTTCCATTTTCATGCAAAAGTTTGTGTGCAGTTTGTTCATGAACCAGAATATGTGTTAGTGATGGTTCTTTCTGTCTTATGTTTTTGCAGAAGAGAATGCGTAAAGACCAGGAGCCCCACAAACCTCAGGCAGCTGCAACCATCATGGGTGACAAGCGGCCCGCTGCTGCTGCAGCAGCCAGAGCTCTGCGCTGTACGTTATTCAAGAATCTCCATGTTCAGAACCTAACCACCTCCAACAGCAGTGAACAGATCTCAATGTCTTGTTTTAATTGTTTGGTTTTTATCAACAGACAGACCACTCAGAGGTGCAGGAGCTGCCACAGTGGCTGCTGGCCCTTCCAGAGGTCAGATGTCCTGTTGTTTCTGCACAATAACCCGGTGTTTGTAGCAAATGGCGGTTCTGATGGAGATGCCAGAGTATAATGTTATGGTTCTGTTTTGTCAGGGTTCGTGAGGCCGGTTGCAGCTTCCACTGCTCCCAAAGCCGCCAGCGTTAAACTACCTGCTGGAGCAAAACCTGGTGAGAAACTGTTTACTGTCGTCCACTTTAATGGGTAAAACTCTGGAAAATGTCTTTAGGTTCATCAATATATTGGCAATATTCAATATATTTGCTATTCCAGAACTTTGATGTTTTGTTTGAAGATGCTGATTCTGGATTATTGAAGTTCTTTTAATGTAGATGCAAAAGAAAAAAGTTGAAAAATATCTTTAATATCTTGCTCAGATGACTTTAAGAATCAATACCAACTTTTTTTATGCTTCACTGATTAATGGAATTTATAAATGTAAGGCTGAAGCTGCCAAATTCAATGAATCAAATAAAATTTTGACTGAAAAAGTGTGAAAAACGTCTGAAATTCTTGTGCAGGTGTGACTGGAGCCACCCGCCGCAAGACATCGCACCTGAAAGGGAAAGTCAATGACATGAAGGGTAAGATCGGCAACTACCAGACCAAGTACAGGTCTGTAAACGAGGAGAACGAGGCGCTGAAGGACTCGGTGTCTGAGCTGGAGCAGGAAGTCGAGGGACAGAAGAGGAAAATCTGGTACGAGCAGATTATGTTGGAGGATATGAGTTCAGTGTAGATTTATTATTTTTATGTGATTTGATGCTAACTTTGGATTCCTGGCTGGTTTAGTGAGTATGAGGCGGAGCTGCAGATGTTGTCTGGAGTTCAGAATCAGCTTGAAGAAACTCAGAGAGAGAAGAACGTCCTCCAGAAGGAGCTCTCCAATTTGGAGCAGAAATACAAGGTCATGGAGACGCTGCGGGACAGCCAGGAGACGGAGCTGCAGACTCTGAAGGTAAAGCTGATCCTGCTCCGACCTGCTGGTTCTGGATCGGTTCAAACGCCTGAAGAATACGTTACTATAACAACCACTCCTAGTTTAAAGGGTCAAATGTTTAGAGAACTGAGAAGATATGATTTTTGTTTATGATGGGTACTTTGAAAATATACGGAAATTAAGTTTAAGCCTGTCGCAATCGCATAATAGATTAAAACTAGAAAATTCCTGCAGAAATTTTAAGGGGCATGCCAAGGTGTGCCTGTCGGCTTAGACCCAGCGTTATGATGCTAAAAATTTGCATTAATGCTAAAGAAAGCTGCAATGTAGTCAATAACGTGTGGAGAGGCAGAAGCACGTTGACTAATCTGTACTTGTACCATTCATTATGTTAAAATTAATGCATAAGCTAAAATTAGCCAATATGCTAATGTTAGCCTAAATGCTGGCAGCAGCATGTGGAGCAACACAACCATGTTTTAATTTTACTTGCTCCATTCAGTATACTAAATATATCTAATTAATGAGAAAATTAGCTAATAGCTAACTTTAGGTAAAAGGCTAGTGCTTTTTAATATTTTAAAATATTAAAACCATTTCAAGGGCAGTGAAATGCTAATGTTTGTGCTAATGTTAATGAACTGCCTTGCTGTGCAAGGCAGTTCACTAACCTGAGGGGGAAAAAAAACATAAAAAAGGCTGATATTATTGCACCACCTATGGCGGTGCACTAACGTGAGAGGAATTTGCAGACTTTTAGTTTGAAACTTTCACTAAGCTTCATTTTAACTACCACACCAATTCATTGTGTAACAGTAGTTTGTTTAAACCAGTCACATGAAGCCCAAAAGAGCAATTACCTGATGTGAAAAATGTCAAGGCTTTTATTTTGAAATGTTTAGTAAGCTTCATTACTGTTGCACATTGGATTAATGGCCACATTAATCCAATGTGTAACAGTCCAGCTATATAATGTCCTAAACGGCAAGTAGTTCTAAATGCCATCTCAGCCCTAATGTGTGGGATCTGAGAGTTCCGCCATGTTGTAGTTCTGACCTTCAGTCATTGTAGTTCTAAAGAGCTGCTCAACTATCATGTGAGTGAGACACAAAGAGAGAGATTGAATTCTAACTGTTTGAAGCAGTTAGATTTTCTGAACAAAGCAGTGCAAACGGCTCCTTTCTGTTCAGGATCCGCAAGAGTGATCAGACAACCGTTTGAAGCATATAAGAGGGCAATTTCTTGTCTCTGATGGTACTGCAATTTATATCTGTAGCTCTCTGCATTAACCTGAGCGAAAAACATAATAAAGGCCTGAGAGCTCCTTTATACAGGCTTTTATTTTGAAATTTTCAGTAAGCTTAATTTTAAATGACCAAACTAACCCAATGTGTAAGTGGTTGGGTTAAACTAGTTATGTAAGGCCCAGAAAATTCTGCCCTGTCTGTAGTTGCAACATTCTGTTCACCCTCCTTCTGTAGTGACTCAGAATTCCATTATTATGTAGTTCTTAACTGCCAGCTCAGCCCTCCTCTATAATAACTGAGTGTTCCACCATGTTGTAGTTCTGACCTTCTGCTCAGGCCTCTGTATTAATGTGTTCCACCATGTTTAGAACTACAGAGTCTTTGTAGTCCAAACCAGCAGCCTTTCTATGTATTCTGTTGCCATAGAGACTAATCCTCAGCCAACTGCTGTGTGTGTGTGAGAGACTTTATCTGACTTTATGAGACACCCAGTCAGTTTTAATGAAGAAAGCAGTCCGAACGACCCCTTCCCGTTCAGGATCCGTAAGACCGAACCAAAAACCGTTTGAAGCGTATGAGAGGGCCATTTGTCGTCTCCGATAGTCCCGTGAATCATATCTGTAGGTCGTTCACAGTAATTGCAGCGATGAGAGAAAAATGGTGTGCGCTGAGCTCAGAAATTTTTCAGAAATGTATGTAAAACACTGGGGAGGAGCGTCAGTTAGTCCTGTCCCATCACTTTGCCCTGAAGCACCTTGACAGAAAACCGTAAGCCCTAGAGAAATTTCGAAAACATTTTACCGGAGCAGGCATTCGGTGTGATTTCATGACCAACTTTCATACCAATAGTACAAGTTTTGCGGCCATGAGAGCGATTTCAAAATTATTTTGGTATCAGTTACACTGTGCGTTTCGGCAGTTGGAAATTTTGCTCGTTTTTGGCTTTTTACGTCGCCGTCGTAACTCCGATCCCCAATAGAAATAATAGCTCCCTTCTCGGCATCGAGCCGCACGATTTGATACCACTTTTGTGGGTGGGCACGCAGCGGTACGAGCCGCATTAACGGTGACGGAAGAATAATAAATAAACAGACATTCTATTGGGTGTAAAACAATAGGTGCCTGCCATGCAATGCATGGAAGCAGTGACTGACTTCGCAAGTCAGTCACTGCTCTTCCCTATGCATTGCTATGGCATGCCCCTAATGAGATCATTTTCATTTGGACAACAATTGTTGGTCATACTACCTTTTAATATGGTTTTTAAAGTCCTAACTGGCACTTTTGCTTGTTTTCCCTGTCAAAGCTGAATGATATTACAGACTTCATAACTTATTTGTCTTATTGTATTTTAATTCATTTTGGTTATGTTAAATGTTATTTATAAATTAAAGCTTTTTTTCAGTCTTGAAGAATGAAACGGCTTTAACTTGTCATTTTCATTACAAAACTTGAAAATGGTCTCAAACTGACAATATTGTTTATTGCAATAATTTTGAGCCAGTTTATCGTGACATGCCTGATTTTTGTTTTGTTTCCTCTGCAGATGAAGCTGTCTGTGCAGGAATCAACGATGACCCGACTGCAGGCCACCCTGAGGGACAGAGAAGAAGAAATTGTCTCCCTGAAGGAAACTGTGGTGGAGCAGAGAGACGAGCTTCACGCCGGGGAGATGGAGCGGCGGCGGCTCCACAACACCATCCAGGAGCTGAAGGTGGGTCGCATAAAAGATTTGGGTCCAATCCGTTTTATTTAACTGCTGTTTGCACCGGTTAAATTTAATAAAGCTGAAAAGAGAATCGTTTTGTGTTTCAGGGTAACATCAGGGTGTTTTGTAGAGTTCGTCCACTAGAAGATGGAGGCCTGAGTAAACACATCCAGCTGGCAGCCAGCGACAACAAGTCTATAATGCTGGCCAAAACTGAGGAGGTGGGAATAATGTAGCAAAGATCTGCTGCTTATCGCCATGCCAACACAAAAATATAAGATTGTTTAAACTGAACTTTCTTTTTTCTGCCCTTTAGTCTCACACGGGTAAAACGGCTGAGACGCAGAAGAATTATCACTTCAGTTTCGACCGGGTGTTCGGGCCTCTGGCTTCACAGCAGGAGGTGAGCAACATGCGGAAACATCAGCTCCTCGTTAACAACACCTGCTGTGATTCTGCCTGTTCTGAGCTGCAGAGGAAAGGCCTCATGGGAAGGTTTTGTTTTCAGATCTTTGATGAGATCTCCATGCTGGTGCAGTCGGCTCTGGATGGGTACAACGTTTGCTGCTTTGCCTACGGTCAGACAGGAAGTGGGAAAACCTACACCATGGAGGGAGAGGA
The DNA here is from genome assembly GCF_904066995.2 of Poecilia reticulata. Taxonomy (NCBI): domain Eukaryota; kingdom Metazoa; phylum Chordata; class Actinopteri; order Cyprinodontiformes; family Poeciliidae; genus Poecilia; species Poecilia reticulata. The sequence goes on along the minus strand of NC_088840.1, from coordinate 26,926,559 downwards.
AGTGGACGACATGAGGGGCGTCATTCCCAGAGCCGTGCAGCAGATCTTCAGAGCCGGGGAGAAGCTGAGCTCTCAAGGCTGGGAGGTTAGCTTGGCTTCACCTGATTCAGTTGTTTTTAACATTAACTAATGAAGTCCAATTACACCTTTTAGTTTTATAGTTTGGCCACCATCCTGCAGAGGGCGCCACTGATCAACCTTAAGCAAAGCCAGCTCATACAAAAATAAAGATGGCGGGACCAAAACATAGTGGGAAAGGGAAACGGTCCAAACAGTCTGGTTTGGGATGCAAATGCACTTTATGTTCTGTTTAGAAATATAAACGCTCAATAAGCTCCTTAAGATCATATTAAGCTGAGCTGCAGGGCAGAACAGAGACAACTTCTCATTCAAAAATGATTGATTTGCTGCAAAGACAGAAATTAGAGGGAATGTCAGAAAAATGACATGTTTGAGAAAAACATGTTGTTAATCTTGAGTGAATGCACTTTATAGTGCAAAATTTTAACATTTCTTCAAAAACTAAAGTACTTATGTATGAACATCTCTGATCATGGATAATTAAGTGTTTTGCATATGTTCATTTTTAATTTTGCTATTCAGCAACCTGAGATGTTCCCGTTTTATTTATAATTAATATGTTTAAGCTGATAACATTTAAAATGCATTTCTCTCAATTTTTTATATAATATTGTGATAAACCACAATTTCTATATTTATTTTTTCTTGGAAAAGCAAGTGTTACAATTTCTGTGTACAGCTCATTTTCCACCACACTCAAAGTGTGTGACGGACTAACATTTGCCAATCCAGGGTTTTTTGTATAATAACTAAACGACTAGAAGGTTTCTGAAGAAATTTAAAAGGGGCCTGCTAAAATGAAGAACCCCTTGGTTGGAACCCAGCGTCCTGATGCTAGGAGTTAGCATCAATGCTAAAGTAAGCTGCTATGTTCCCTTAGCTTTTTTTTATTCTGAAATAAAGGAAGCGGCTAAAAAGCTTATTTCAGGGGAAAATGCACTGCCTGCTAATGTTTGTACTAATGTTAATGAACTGCCTTCTGATTTTTACTTTTGCAAAAGTAAAAGTCAGATGTTTCCTTCATGGCACTTGGTTACCAGAAAACGCACTCACCTTTTTAGCAACAGGTTAACAAATATTATTGTTAAAAAAACATAAGATTTCTTCTGCTCATTTAAAATGCTACACAACTTATACTAAAAATTCTGTGGTGGACGAATCTTACAGAAAAGTGAAAATGTTTTATTTGTTATATATTATACAGACATTGAACACAAATGTTTACTTCGCAGCAGTTCATTACCAGAGAAATGTGCTAATCTCTTAACATCAAATTAATAAGTAATTTTATTGTGTAGAAAACTTAAGTTCTTTTGAAATATTGCTAATCTGCTTGGACACAAGAAATTTACAGTTGGTAAATTTTGCAAAAGTAAAACACGGATGTTTACCTCATGGCACTTGTTGCTTGTCGCTTAGCAACAGATTAACAACAAATATTGTTCAAAAAAAACATAAGATGTGATGCTCTTATTTTGACATCCCAAAGTTATTGTCTGTTTAGGAGCACCAAGTTTCATGAGTCACATGGAACTTGCTGTTTTTGCTCTTGAGCCATTTTTTCTATGTTATGTTTTCTGTCAAGATGGCGTCACTGTAGCTCTATCTGGAAGCTCTGCCCTCCTCTGTAGGAACCGAGTTTTCCTCCATCTCTGTAGTTCTCTACATCTCTGCTCTCCTCAGTGTTTGCTATGGTAATAAATCCTCTGAAAACTGTCATGAGTGAGACGGACACAACATTTTCTGTTTTGAGTCTGACACAAAATGGTGTCAGTTAGAATTTGTTTTGATTTGAATTTGGTTCGTTTTTCACCATTTACTTCGCCATGGTTACTTGAAATCCCAACAAAAGTAATGGCACCTCTCACAGGATTGAGCCGAACATGTTTAAATCTACGTTGAGGGGACGGGCAGCAGTACGAGGCGCATTAATGGTGAAGAGGCAGTTATTTTGAGGTGTAGAATAATGGATGCCTTCCATGGTGGCATTGAAATGCTTTGCTTTGCCTCAGAGAACAATAACTTCTCGAGAAACCGCAACTTTAATTGTCTTTTTGCTCAGTATGTAGTACACCTGAGAAAATAATGTTAAAACGTAATGATTTGTTTTATTCGGCATATTATGAGAAATGTTATGGAAAGACTGCCGACCCTCTTGATACAAAGGAACCCTCAAGTTTTTGAGAAAGTTGCCACGTTGTCATCAATCAGCTCAATCACCTTAAGATTAACTCAATACTCAATAACTTGAATCCCCATCAGAAATCTCAAGTCACTTTTCTGTCTTTTTGTTGTTTCTGAAATCCATAATTCACTGAGATTGTTCTCAAACTCTAAAGTGACTGAAAGCGGTTTGTGTTTTCATCTCTAATGAAAGCTTCCTGCTCTTTAAATCTGTTTCGTTCTCAGTTCACCTTCACTGCGAGTTTTGTTGAAATCTACAACGAGACCCTGCGGGACCTGCTGTACACCGGCAAGGCCAGCAAGAGGCCCGAACACGAGATCCGTAAGACGGCCAGCAACGACGTGACCGTCACCAACCTGACCTACCAGAAGGTCCAAACCGAGGACCAGGCACGGCTCCGTCTGAGGATCCTGGTTCGACAGCAGAGACCAAAACGTAAAGGCTTACAGAAAATCTTCTGCTTTTTCCTTCAGGTTCTTGGTTTGATCGCTTTGGCCAAAGAGAACCGCTCCACGGCCCAGACGGCCGTGAACGATCTCTCCTCCCGCTCACACTCGGTGTTCCAGCTGCAGATCGAGGGAGTGAACGCTGGCAGGGACATCAAATGCAAGTGTGAGTGTTTTTATCTCCAAGTGGTGGAGTTGGGTTCACCTTTTGTACTTAAAATATTACTTTTGATTGGTGGGAACAATCTGCTCTTTTTGCTTATTTCAAGCAAAACTGTAGATTTTCAGAGATTCACCAAGAAACTGCTGGAGTGGGAGTGGAGTTTCAGTTTGATTAGACAGGAAACGCTCAAATTTAATTTTTTCTGTCATTGAATGCATCATATGGTGACATCACAAATGTTACCAGGATGTAGCAAAAACACTCTTTAGTGGGGAAGCTGCTTTTCAGAGAACAGGTTTTTCAGCATTGAGGATCTAAAATTAGGTCAGAGATGCAAGAAGGAGAATATTTCTACCACATCTCAGAACATTTCTTCCCTTCATCAAGGCTGAAAAGAGCCAGAAGTTTTGTAGATGAAGGAACAATAAGGATGTAAACGGTTCCTCTGTTTTAAGCCTTCAGTCTTTTTTATCAGACGTCCTTCATTTGGAAAAGCTGGAATCCTTTTGGAGATGTTGGAGTTTAGACATTTTAAATGATTATTGTTTTGTACTTGGACCAGAAAATGTATCCATACTCAATAAATATATTGAGTATGGGAAGATTGATTTGGTTATGCTAGCCACCATGCCAATGACTATTACTGCTAAATGATGATAAAAGATGATTAAGTTTTAACTTTAAAGCTTTTCTCTCCTTTGATTTCTACTCCTGATATAAATACCATAAAAAGAGAAATCATTTAAAAAGTTTATACGTTTCTGTATTAATCCTAAACAGAAATGTTGATATTGACAAATTAAAACTTTACAAAAACAGAGACTATAAATCGGCTCCTGAATTTAGCTGCTTCTCTTGTTCTGATGTTTTGAACCAAATAGTTTCCTGACTGATCCTCCTCGCGTTGTTTCCATGGTTACAGCCACTCTTTGCCTGGTGGACCTGGCCGGCAGCGAGCGACTGGTGAACAGTCAGTCTCAGGGAGAGCGCTTCAAGGAGATGACGTCCATCAACAGCTCCCTGTCCAACCTGGGCATCGTCATCACTTCTCTGGCCAACAAGGTGTGTGAGACCCGAAGTCATTTATTCACAACATGAGCCAGTTTTCATTCTGCTTCTAAAACAAAAACTAACCGTTTCAGGAGAGCCACGTCCCATACAGGAACTCCAAGCTGACCTACCTGCTGCAGAACTGCCTGGGAGGAAACAGCAAAACGTGAGTTCTTCATCATCGACCCTGCAAAAGTCACTCATCTGTTTAAAAAAGGATTTATTTAAAAGATATTAATCAGATTAACTGTAGGAACATCGGTCGTGTTGTTGTGACTTTGAAAGCAGGTTTCTGATCACTTTTATTGTTTCGGCTCCAGGTTGATGTTCGTGAACATTTCTCCAGAGTCGGACAGCTTTGGAGAAACGCTCAACTCTCTGAGGTTTGCCAGCAAGGTCAGTCAGTTTGGTCTGAATTATTTACCACAGACGTTATTTCACTAAAACATTTAGTCAGTTTGTTGACACATGGCTGATATTGGGGCTTTTATTATTCAGTGATTCATAGTTGGATGAATCATGTTCATCACCATCCTGATGAGTTTCTGTTTAAATAGAGCTTCATGTTCAGTTCTGCCATAAAAGCTTTTTTTAATTTTCGTTTTGCTGTTTTTCCAGGTGAACGACTGCGTTATTGGGACGGCGACTTCCAGCAAGAAGTAGAAGTTTTTACATAAACATGTCATTTCTTCTATTACTATAATCAATCTGTAAGATGTTTGTACTCCGTTTCTCTTGTTTTAAGCTTTTTGACAAAGTATGAGATCTACATGACTCAAGAATTTTTAAATATAAATTGCAACATTAAAGGTTTTTACTTTCAAGAATAAAGTGGCTTTAACGGATTTCAAAACAAAAGTAAATTGAGGATTTATGTCGGATTTTAAAATATTTCACAACAAACTCAATGGTACAGATAAATAGTTGCAATATTTGATTTACAGGTGTAAAATAGAAGAGGGATGAATTTCTTTTTTTTTTTTTAATTCTGCAGCGGAAATCCGTACTTCTTTACCCAGCTGTAATTTTACTCTGGACATTTGTCAGTGGGAAGATCTGACTAGTTCCTTTAAAAATATGTGAAAATAAAATTCTTGGTGATAGTTTTATATATTAAATTTCCATGTTCTGTGATTATCAGGGTCTTTATTAAAGCTTACTGTAAATATGTGATTTTCTGTCGGCCAAAGTCTGGCCCGCCTGTCTGGAGTGGCCTTAAAGGCCAGGAAGTTCTGGTTCTGGGTGACCTGGCAGCGGTTTCTGCCCTCGGCTCAACCATACCGGACCTCTGAGGGCTGCAGGGACTGAAACGGTGAGCCGAACCTGCTGCTTTTACCTCAGCCTGGTGAGCTAACTGCGGCTAGCAGGCTAACCTCACAGCTGTAGTGATGGAGTCTGACGCTGTTCCAGATGTTTCACAGATGTCTGTCTCTCTGTCAGACTGGAGCTGACAGTCTCGCTCAGGACATGATAACAGCTCAGTCTGGGACGTGCAGCTCTCTAAGTGCCACTTGACTCTGGTTTTAGGCTGGTTTTCTCATGCACTCTGCAGTAAAGTGTTATTATCAGTGGAGAACCTGCAGAGATGTTGGGAATGGAAATCCCGATCGATGAATCATAATTTGTATTGACACACGGAGCATAAAATCAGCCAAGAAAATCATTCAGACTTTACTTATTTTATTCACTTTCAGCGCTGAAAGGAGACGCTTTTACCATTACATCCGAGAAGAGTTTCTAAAAAAGTCTGTAGCGTCTGAGGAGAAAGAGGAGGGCAGCTGATTATATGGACTGAAGACACTCCCTGAAATCACACCATGTCTCTGTGGCCTGGGAAATGTTTCTTTTTCGTGAGAAATGTACCTTGGTGTCTCACAGAATCAAACATGTAACTTTTTACATGTTAGCCTTTGTCTAACAGCGTGTGACTCTTTCTCGACCTTGGTAAAGCGTCTCAACATTCCCCCTGTTGGGCTCTAAAAGAGCCCATAAAAGGGAAGACAAACCCTAGAGTAGACACTGTCCCTTCCGGAAAACATCCACCGAGGCTTTTGCAGATGTTGATATACATAGCTTCATTTCAAGTATTGATGTTGTCTTTCATTCATTTCATTTCATGTCAATTTTGGGGGTAAAAACGGACAGGGCACCCCTATGCCTCTTAGGCGGTGGATCGCAATCACAATGTCCCCCTTACAAGCTAATAAAGAACATGTAAAGAAAGAAAATTGTTAAAAGATATTAGAGTGTTAAATTTGGAGGAACATAGGTCAACCCACCATGGCATGACTGTTTTTTTTTTTTGTGGTGGGAGAAAATATTTTTTTGCAGTTTTGTCAGAGCTTCGTCATCTTCAATTACACATCAATCTTAATTTTGGACCGTAAATTATTTCATTTTTGATTTATTTATTTTAAAACCAGATTTGTTTGTTTTTGGTTGGTATTAGCTCAGGTCAACACTATGCCATAGAAGGTTAAAGAACTGTAAAAAAAGCAAAATCCGAAAATGTTTTCTGTTTTTTCTTTAGTAATAAAAGTTAAAAGAGATGAATGTTAAATTTAATGACACATGAAATGGTTAAAAGTTATATTGAGGGAATTGTTAGAATGCACTACAATGCAAATTGAATGAAGGGTCAGGATAGTATTTCAAAACTTAATAAAATGCCAAAAGAGATAAAGTGTTGGGTTAATATTTTCAAATGAATAAAATGAGTAAGAGTTACTAAAATGCAAAATCAATAAAGTGTTAGGTAACATGCAAAAAGTCAATAAAATGTTAGATTAATATATGTTTTAAAAGTTAAGAACTAAAACAGGAACCAAATTTAATAAAAGGTAAAATGAATAAAAGGTAGATATTACTGAAACGTTAATAAAATGTAAAATTAGAAATGTTAAGATACTATCCTTTAATGTCAATGAAGCAATAAGGAATAATGCGTAAAACGATCTATTAGTACGTTGATAAACAAAACTTGTTTGAAATTTTAAGGTAATATTTAAAAGTTAATGAACCACAGAAAGGATGCAATGTTAAATGAAATGGCAAGAAAAGCTTAGAAGTAATGAATATGGAAAGGCACAGAACATACAACTAATTCTAAACAGCAAACCAATAAATCAGGATCAAGGCAGCACAGTCAAAATATACTGGTATGAATGAACTATGATGAGGAAACAAGTAAAGATGCTTTCTAAGTAAAATGTAATAATAGTAATAAAATTTAATCATATCAGTCTCTCTATATATCAACGTCAAATCAGTTTCTGCGTGTGTCCAGATGTTGAGCCGGCGCAGCTCGATGGGAAACCCTGACAGGCCCGCGAGGCTTCAGTGGCGTTTCAGCTGTAAACTGGTCCACCAATCGTGGAAGGTGCCCACAGTCTCACATCCCGGCACACCCAGAAAGGATTGGACTTCATTCTGCAACACAAAAAACACAAAAAAAGGGAAATCAATGGATTATATAAAGAAATTTAAAGTGAAGGAAAGCATATATTTTCGTCACTAGATACTAGTACTGCCCTTAAGCTCTGGAAAGCTGAAGTTCCACGGTCGTCTTTTGGTTCTGGGAAACCATCTGATAGGCAGGTGGGGTTCTATTGGTACCGCTGCTCTTCTCTATGTTGGAGGTGATGCACTGAACAGTGTCGAGAAAAGTCGAGCTCATCCCACTTCCCCATGCTGGAGATTTTAGTTTAATAGTTATAATAAATAAAATTACCTTAAAATTAATGACATAGGTGACATCGAGACCCAACAATAGAGTCAGACTGTATTAAAATGAATCTGGTTGTGTGTGTTGTTATTGTGTCCTGCAAACTTTGCTTTAATTCTACTTTTTTCTATTTAATCATAAAAAATCATAGTCAGGCAGAAAGAGAGTCATGAAACAGGAAAAGCTGGTTTCCTTAATAAAGAAGAAGTTTCTATCTTGCATCAGGCTAAAAATAATTCAGACCATTCCTTATTTTAAAGCATTAAAGGTTTTTAAAGAATAAAATCTAAACATTTTGAGAGATTGGATAAAACCCACAGTAAAATACTTAAATTAATGACTTATAATTGGGCCAATAATTAATATTGGTTTAACCAGTGGTTGATGTTGGTTTGATTATAAGAATATTTACACTTGCTCTTACACTTGTGGAACTACTTAAAGGTGAAACAAGTAACTGTAACATGGTTTCAAATAATTAGAATAATGGATATTCTTGATTTCTTGTCAGAAGTGTCTGTAATAACTCACATTATGATTATAATAAGAGTAACTAATAAGTTATGGTTATTATAACATTATAAATGAATGTTAAATCAAAAAGGTTATAAATGTGATTTTGACATTGAGCTTGAAAAGGTGTAAAATGTTGTAACTGTAATTAAAGGTCACTGATGTTGTGTAGGAGGTAGATGGTAGGTGAAAGGTCAGGGGAAAAGAGGAACTGATAGGAGAGCGGAGGTGACTAAGGCCTTATTGCTAAACTTCAACTTGCCTAAGAAAAGGTTGGGCAGGAAACAGAGGTAGGAGGAACTGTTGAGCAACTTGGGGACATTGGAACAGACATCAGGTCATGAGGTCTCAAGGGTGATGGATATGAGATCATCTGTCCAAGCAGTCAGCCAATGAGACAGGCACAGCAACAAAGCTAGCCAATGCAAACGCACCAAAAGGTGGATAAACCCTTTATAAGGTGGGTGCAAAAGAGGAATCATTGGTTGGATCCTTCAGGCAGCTTCGAGCCAAGACGGAGATGGACAAAGAACTCTGCAGCTGAAGAAGAGCCGGGGCCACAGAGCCGGAGACTGTTCTGCACATGGGGACCAACCCGTTAGCCCCGCAACATGTGGCTTCAAATCGCACTTCTCTCAACAGCTGGGTTTAGACCCCCAAAGACAAAGACCAAGGCAAAGATGAAGATAAAGACAAAGGCAAAGAACAAAGGCAAAGAGGAAGAACTGGTGTGTTCCTTCCGTGGGACCAGGAAGATCGTGAGACGAGGAGAAGGGAGCTACAGAGCTGCAAGACAAGAAGCTGAGGACCGCTACGCGCATGAGGAAGTCACCCTGAGGCCCGAGACCTGCCGCTCTAAGTCAGTACTCTTCCTGTACTGGGAACCTCCTGCTGCTGCAACACCTTCTTCATCATCAGGCCAGTTCTGGGGTTCAAAATGCCAAACTCTGTCCGTCTCTCTCAAAGTTTCCCTTTTTTAGTTCTCAGTGTCAGCATTAGGGAAAAATAGTCTAGATTATTGATTTTACTTATTTGATTATTTCTGCTACTGAATTAAGCTGTACTGACCCTTGCAAAATTGCCTTACTAATAAAATAATTAGCATTTAAGAAAATCTAAAAGATGTTGTGGACATTCAATTAATGAGTCACGTTAAAGTTCTTTGATGGTTGTAAAATAGCTATGAAGTTTGATTCTGGGAGGAAAAAGTAGAACATCTGGAGGGGGAGGTCGTTAGAAACCAGGCTAGTCTTTCTCGATGCCAGCTTAAACAGAGTTTACTCAGTTCTGAACAGGGTAAATCCCATCAGATTTAGAAAACTCAAATTACCCGTTAGATGGAGAGCTGGCTGCACATCTCCCTCCTCTGAGAAGGGGAAGTAAAGAGAGAGAGAAGGGGAGGGAGGTGTTGCGCAACAACAATTACAAGTCCGGTCAACACAATGCTGATGCTGACGGGCTCTCCAGGAGGCCCCACGAGCCACCTCAAGATGATGATGAGTCTCAAGAGATAGACAGGAGAATCACGACCCTATTGGATCGTGCCAGCCCATCCTCTGATGAGTTTAAGGTTTTGGATAGAGACGTAGTGAACAGCTTGTACATGTGCCTTGGTGTGACTGATGTTGCAGATGCAGGGGATAGGCAGGGAATGGATAGCGAGATACCTGCAGTTGAGCCACTTTTGTGCGATGAAGGTGTTGTCCCAGAGGACCTGGAAGACCAATGCAGGCAATGCAGGTCTCTCTGCATTGCCTGAAATGTCTAGAGAGGACTGGTATCATTTGCAGAGAATGGATCATTCTTTGGCTAGAGTTATCCATCTTCTAGAAAATGAACCTGATACTATGACACTAAACATGGTTGAGGAGTCAGAAGTATCTTTACTTCTGCGTGAGGTCAAAACTAGTTTTGGTAGAAGGAGTACTGTACCGTAAAGTTTGCAACCAAAGAGGTCAAGCTTTTAATCAGCTTGTGCTGCCTAGCAGCCACAGAGAAAGAGCTTTTGAAGGTGTCCATACAGAGACAGGGCACATGGGCATAGAAAGAACTCTCGAGCTTGCTAGAGCAAGATTTTTCTGGCCAAAAATGGCTAAGTATATCAAGGCAATGTGTAAAATCTGTGAAAGGTGTGTGAGAAGAAAGGCAAGGGTGCAGAGAGCATCTAAATTAGAGTAAACATCAAAGTCAGTGGTCCTCTTGAACTTGTTTGCATGGATTTTTTATCTTTAGAACCTGACTCCAAAGACACTCGAAATATTTTGGTGATAACAGATCACTAAACCAAATATGCCCAGGCATATCCAACCAGAGATCAGACTGCAAAAACTGTTGCTGCAGTGTTGTGGGGGAACTTCATCAGTCACTATGGTTTTCCCCGGAGGCTGCATAGTGATCAGGGAGCCTGCTTTGAGTCTGAAGTTGTGACACTACTCTGCAAACTTGCTGGAATTTCCAAATCTCGAACTACACCCTACCATCCAAGAGGCAATCCAGTAGAAAGATTTAACAGAACTCTGATCGATCTTTTGGGGACACTGGAGGACAAAAAGGAAAGAAGAATGGAGAAAATATGTCAGGCCTCTGGTGCACACCAGGAATGATGTGACTGGAGAAGCTCCTTTTCTTTTCATGTTTGGCAGAGAACCACGTCTCCCCATGGACATTTGTTTCGGCATCAACCCTCAAGGTTACAACCACAAAACGCATTCACAGTATGTGAGAGACCTAAAGAAAAGACTTAAACATGCTTATGAGTTGGCCTCCAAAAATGCAGAGAAGAGAATGTTGCTGAACAAAACGCGCTGGGATGCCAAAGTGACTGCCATGCCCTTGGAAATAGGTGACATAGTTCTTATAAGGAATCTGAGTCTAAGAAAGAAACACAAGATTTCTGACAAGTGGGAAGCCATTGTTCATATTGTTGTCAAACAGCCTGACGAAAGTATCCCAGTCTATGTTGTCACGCCGGAGGATGGAGAGGGCAGAGAGAGGGTTCTGCATCGAGACATGCTTCTCCCCTGCGGATTCCTACCAGCAGCTTGGAGACCAGATGTTGGAGACGGAGTGGCCCCGAATCCCCTGCTTCACTCTTCAGCGACAAATTAGGAGGAGGAATGTGTGATCAACATGTCTAATGTGGTAGAGAATACAGATCAGGAACCACAGGGGGAGGTCGCAGGAACTTCTTTGCAAAGTATGCCACAGTCACAAAATACCCTGAATTCCCGATGCTTCTGAGTTCATTTCAGGACAAACAGATTTGGCAGGGTCAGTGGCTGAAGTTAGTCCACGTTCAAGATCCCAAAGACGGCGAGTTCAACCAGCCTACCTTAGTGACTATCAGGTCGGCTCTAAAGTTCATTATCAACCACACAGTTCATGTTCACCGACACAGCAGACACTGGTTTGTAGTTTTTTGGTGTCCTTGCAACAACAACTTGCAGGGTTAGTTCAGTCGCTGACTACTGGTAGTGACGAGGACGTCACATTTTAAGTGGGGGAGGATGTAACCCAGCTGTATTTTATTTGTTTGTTCTGTGTTATTTGCTTTTCTGTATTGTTTTTACTTTATGGGTAGTGTCCCTTTAAGAGCAAGGTACGACATCACTTTACGGCAGCGTTCCGACTGCAGTTACTAGGGAAACTCCCGGGCTTTAGAGTTTCAGAGCTGCTGCGGAGCTGCTGCCCTTCTGCATAGCCTTGACTTTTTTATGCCTGATATGTTTTCCTGCTAGTGCATTATTGTGGCCGATATTGGGGAAGGGAACACTGGGAAGGTGCTCCTGTGCCTGCGGAGGAAGAGAGAGAGGCTGCGGGGTTTCTGTGTCTGTGGACGTCGGCTGCCATCGTCATTCTGGGTCGCCATCCCAGCCAGAACAACCTCTTTCATCGTTTCGTACCCATCAGACACGCACACAAATATAGAGCTCTATATGAAGTTTTTTTTTTTGTTTTTTTTGCTGGCGAGCTTCTTTTAATTTAATTTATTACCAAGGACCCTGAAAGGATTCCTTATGACCTAAATGTTTTGTTTTTCTTTTCTCTTTGTGGGTTTTCCAGGAAAACTATGACAAAGTGTTGAAACAAAGTTGGATGTGTTTCAGTCCAGTAATTTGTAATAAATAAACTGGTTGATAGTAAACTGCTGTCTGAACCCGAGTAAATTCTGTTCTTTGGTTACACTTCCATTATTATTTTTGAGATACTTGCATTTACTTTATTTATATGCATATTAAAATCTACCTTTTCTAAATACATTTCACTCAAATATCTAAACTTACTCCAATCTGCCTTATTAAAGTTTAATCTCTCCCCACTCTTTTTATACTAATTTCCAATTATTCCTGATAGGTATTTTCCTAGAACCTACATAAAAGAACCACAGACAACGTATATGAATTTCATGACAAAGCTTTTGCAAAAGCAGAAAAACTCTGTCAACTGCTCCTCCGAGCCGTTCACAGAGCGTTCTGAAAATCTTTGGGTACAGCTTGTCTTTTATTATCAAACTTCAAAGAGGGAGGATAGGCAAGATAGACAGCAGAGGAAAAACAGCAGAGGTCGTAAAACATTTTACCTAAAAACAGCAAAGGTCGTAAAACAATTCAACATCTGACCTCGGTTCAAATCTCGGTCAAACTGTTTCACATGAAGATGAACAGGCAGAACCCCAGGTTAGTTCATACACGCACTAAAGAGAACACTTTAAACTGACTAACATTAGACTGAATATGAACTAAAGTAACAACAAAATGATAATACCAAAAAATCCCTATCAATTCCTACCCTTATAATTATAGGATAATGATCACTTCCTACTGTATTTCTTTATCAGTCTTGTGAAGTCTCCGAGAGAAGGTGAAGTCCTTCCCACGGAGAGGAGCAGGAGTTCCTCAAACCCAGACAGCAGAACAGAGTCGCGGCACCACCAATATACTCACCAAAAGGGTAAGTTTTTATTTAATGCAAAATGTGCAACTTTACCATTCAATGGGTGAGTTAATGTAACTTTGAAAGCAGAAAACTTTCGAATTCGTAACTGTGTGAAAACACCTGTTTGCTCCACGATACCTTGCTACCAAGTGGGCTGGTTAGCACATCCAGGGTAGCCCGCCAGCTGCTCACTTGGTAGCAAGCTACCCTGGATGTGACACATAACTGTTATGCTTAACAAATACTTACAGTATGTTTGTTGATGACAATTAAAAATTGTTGGAGGTTGTTGCCTTCTTAGATGATATTTTCAAGCTGGGTTGAAGAACATGAGGTGAGGTTAATGAGGGTCCTCCAACGCATTGCTAATTTTGGTCTCAAACTGTCCCCTTCTAAATGCAAATTCTTTCAGACTTCTGTGAAATATTTTAAGTATATCTGCACAGGGGATAATAGAACCTGATCCAGCTGCTGTACAAGAATGGCTACATTAAACAATTCTGTCAATTAAAAATTGATTTCATTTGTCATTGATTGGTCAAATTTTTTTTCAACAATGTCTCCCTATAGATGCCCGTTGTGTCATCACCTTACACCCAAACTGGCTGGGCATCTGAAAACGGCTCATGGTGTGGAGAACTTGGAGGAGAGGCGGATCCTCGTCAACTACGGGTCAGGGCGCGTTAACATCAGGGGACAGCCCTGTCCCGTAGAGGGGTGCAGCTATGCCGCATCCCGCCTTGACATCCACCTCTCCTCCAAGTTCCACTCGGAGTTGGCCAGGTCGCTCCTCAGTGACTTTATTCAAGGCGTCAAAAGGCGCGTCACTGAGGAGCGCCTGGCTGTCCTCCGTGCCGCGACTCCTGCTGTGCCGTTGCTGACCACCTGGGACATCGACGACACACTTGAGGTACATTACACTGAATGAAAGGTTCTGAGTCAGAAACTCTAGAAACTGACTGCATGTTTGTTTGGATTGACAGGAACGTGAAAAAAGATTTGACATGATCTAGTAATTATATTTAAATCCTATCTGTGCTAAATATTTAATATTTACATAATTAACGTTATGTTTTTGACTGTTTGGATTTTAATGCAAAGTGGTAATTGTTTTGTAGATTTTCTTTTGATACTATACAATATTTATGTTCAAACTACTTTTCATTCAAAACTTAATTCATGTCGACATGTGTCAAGTTTATTTTAAACTAGAAATGAAAAATAAACAAGTTAATATTGTAGTAGTTGGATTATCTGTGTGCTTAGATTTTCTAACACTTGGATGTGTGGCTCTCCTTCAGCTTCCACACCTTGACTACTCTTGTTTTTTGTGTCTTTCTTGTAAGATTTTAGTCGCCTTTCTTCTGCCAGCTAACCAGCAGCTGACTCTTTCTTTTCTCTTTTGTGAGTTCTCTATTTTGACCGGTTTTTTGTCCTGTCTTCAGCCGAGTATGTCCCAGTTGGCAGTCATGTCATCGAGGAGCGTTCTCACCAGCAGCAGCTCTGAGAATTCCCTGGACATGTCTCCTCTTCAGGTTTGTGATAAAGACTCTTCCTACATCTCAGTTTGATTCTGTCAGAAGCTGTAGAGAAAATACACTGCTCAAAAAAATAAAGGGAACACTTAAACAACACAATGTAAATCAAACTTCTGTGAAATCAAACTGTCCACTTAGGAAGCAACACTGATTGACCCGACGAGGGTCTCTGTTGTCAATCGGTGTTGCTTCCTAAGTGGACAGTTTGATTTCACAGAAGTTTGATTTACTTGGAGTTATATTGTGGTGGTCCCTTTATTTTTTTGAGCAGTATACTTTTTCAGTTTCCATTTTCATAAGTTTGTGTGCAGTTTGTTCATGAACCAGAATATGTTGAGAAAAGTCGAGCTCATACCACTTCCCCATGCTGAAGATTTTTAGTTTAATAGTAATAATAAATAAAATTACACAGGGGACATCAAGACCCAACAGTAGAGTCAGACGGTAATAAAATTAATCTGGTTGTGTGTGTTATTGTCCTGCAAACTTTGCTTTAATTCTACTTTTTTCTATTTAATCATAAAAAATCATAGTCGGGCAGAAAGAGAGTCATGAAACGGGAAGAGCAGGTTTCCTGAAGAAAGGGGAAGTTTCTATCTTGCATCAGGCTAAAAATAGTTCAGACCATTCCTTATTTTAAAGGTTTAAAGAATAAAATCTAAACATTTTGAGTAATTGGATAAAACCTAGAGTAAAATACTTTAATAATAACTTATAATTAGGCCAATTATTAATATTGGTTTGATTATAAAAATATTTAAACTTACTCTTACACTTGTGGAAGTACTTAAATTTCATTTGTCATTGATTGATCAAATTCTTTTTCAAGAATGTCTCCCTCTAGATCCCCGTTATGTCATCGCCTAACCGTCAAACTGGCTGGGCACCTTAAAACGGCTCATGGGGTTGAGGACTGACTTCCTTCTGGTATTGACTCCTTCCCTTCCGGTAGTCTGATTTGAAGTATATCTGCACAGGGGATAATAGAACCTGATCCAGCTGCTGTAAAAGAATGGCTACATTAAACAATTCTGTCAATTAAAAATTGATTTCATTTGTCATTGATTGATCAAATTCTTTTTCAAGAATGTCTCCATATAGATGCCCATTATGCCAACGCCTAACCTGCAAACTTGCTCGGCATCTGAAAACGGCTCATGGTGTTGAGAACTTGGAGAAGATCCTAGTCAACTATGGGTCAGGGCGAGTTAACATCAGGGGACAGCCCTGTCCCGTAGAGGGGTGCAGCTATGCCGCATCCCGCCTTGACATCCACCTCTCCTCCAAGTTCCACTCGGAGTTGGCCAGTGCGCTGCTCAGTGACGTGCTTCAAAACGTTAAGAGGCACGTAACCATCATGCACCTGGCGGTCCTCCGTGCCGCGACTCCTGCTGTGCCCTTGATGACCACCTGGGACATCGACGCACTTGAGCTACATTACACTGAAAGGTTCCGAGTCAGAAACTCTAGAAACTGACTGCATGTTTGTTTGGATCGACAGGAACGTGAAAAAAGACTTGACATGATCTAGTAATTATATTTAAATCCTATCTGTGCTAAATATTTAATATTTACATAATTAACGTTATGTTTTTGACTGTTGTTTGGGTAGGAATTGTCCTTGTCCAAATGAGGTCAAAACTGGAGCTGGTGGACCGTAGCAGAAACCCAAAGAAGTGGATGGCGCTTGTGGCACCTGGTTCTGCTCACAGTGGGACCAAGCAGATGATGGTGGCTGATCAGTCTGTGGATACAAGAAGCTGGCAGGAACTGGGGCCTGTGAAAAGTGTCCTTCCTGGTATGATGGAGGATAATGCTGTGTGAAGCCAGCTTTTCCACCAACCCGTTGACTGATCAGTGCCTCGCCTTCACTGTTTTCAGGTTCCTTAAACTCCATGCTTTTATGTCCGTGTTCCACAGGAATGGAGGGGAGCCGTCTCGCTTCTGGGAAGGAGGCGTCAGCCACGGACACCTTCGGAGGAAGTTTCACACCTTGGAGAAGAGAGTCCCTGTCTGTTCTCTTCTGCTGCTCATGTAGCCTGAAAGATAAAAACAGAAATTGTTTCCTTTCAAAGTCGAGCCATCTTTAAAGTGCAATATCTGTTGAAAATAAAAAAACTTCTTACCAAACACACACAGTGGTATTGTTGATGGTGACTAACAACAAGTTGGTCTCGTCCTGTATGGGCTGGGGGTCCTCAAGCAGTTGTTTAATGTGGCAGTATGTTTGAACAATAGACTGCGGGATGGGTAAAACCTTCCCCTTGGTGTCTTTTGGCCGGTTTCTTGCTTGCTGATATTCTTTCAACAGCTTAAGGCAAATGCACTCAGACACTCTGAGTCACAGGTTTCTGGGCAGCCTGGTTATGAAGAGTCTGTGTGACAAACAGGTCATTGAAATAGTAGAAAAACACTAAAGTTCATTAACACTGATTTGATTGGAGCAGCAATGAAGTGCAGTAGAAAAGTACTTCTCATTTTGATGAGCTCAGCAAACCCACATTAATCTCCTAAGCTTAAAACTTTACAACGCTGAGAAAAAAAAATGTATTTGGCTTCCATGAGT
Source organism: Poecilia reticulata (assembly GCF_904066995.2). Lineage (NCBI taxonomy): Eukaryota > Metazoa > Chordata > Actinopteri > Cyprinodontiformes > Poeciliidae > Poecilia > Poecilia reticulata. The sequence continues at coordinate 26,909,358 of NC_088840.1, read as the reverse complement.
GAATATGCAAACAAGTTATCCATTGTGTCAAATATCAGACAGGTTACCTTTCAGCTGCTTGCTGACCAGGTGCAGAGCCACTTTGTTTCCGGGAAGCCCTCCATGGTCCTGGTAACGTGCTCTTCTTGTTTTTTAAGGTGTATTTGGGGGGCTGCTTGTCCATAGCATGCAGGTTAGAATACAGCTGCAAGACATTTTCTACCTCTGTTGTTGACAATGCAGTTATTGTTCTGTTGGGGCTCAAAAGGTTCTCTGCCAAGCTGTCAACTGCCTCCCATCCAGGAAAACCTCTGTAGTCACACCGGGTCTCCTTACAAAATAAGAAATAAAAAAAATTGGTACAGATATATACACAGTCATTTCTTTGTTATCTCAAAGAATTTCCTGGAACTTCTGGTTGATCGGACTGGATAATCCATATTTGTACCAAAGGAAAAGGCCAACATGCCACAGAAGAAAAAGAGAGAAATAACAGTCTAAACCAGTGGTTCCCAACAAGTGCTGCAGAAGCCTTTTAATCATTTAAGTAAGCTGTTTGCAAGCAGGACACTTAAAACATGCAGTGGAGGGGTACATGAGGACCAGACTAGGGAACTACTGGTATTTCTTTTTCTCGTTTCCTCACTCTATTCTAGAGGCATTAATATAGCCATTAGCTCACCTGTATAAACTGTCAATCTGTCTGTTATTCTTTTATTTTCATAAGCATCTGTATATACTTGTAAATACTCAGCATATTCTTTATTTATATACCTTTCCACCTCTTTTTTCTATTTGTCTGCCTTTTTCCAATAAGCTTAAATCAAATTCAGGTTTTCCACTTAACCAAGATGGAGTATCGGGAATACTCACCACAGGACTAATTAAATAATGATTATTCCCATCTTACTTATCTCATCGTTTATAATCCATCCAAAACTATTTGACATTTAAAACATCTAATTGGTCGTGGGACATACTCTCTTACATTGTAGGACAAATATCCTAAATAGACTTTTTCTGGGAGTTTTTCTTCATCAAACTCTATCAGGATACTTTCACTGTTGGTTTTTTCTCCATTTTTAAAGGTCTGAAGCCTTCTTACATTTTTTTATTTTTCCTCCTTTGAGATTTGATTTGATTTCCTCATCTGACACCTCCACTGGGATCCCCCAAATCACTCCCTTCCTCCATTTACTTCCTTCTTGTACCACACTCTATATTTTCCCATTTCTCTCATCCTACATGCTCTGTCTTTTTGTTCCTCTGTATTACAACTTACCATTAAGTTTCCATCTCTTAGTACTTTTGCATTAGTGATATCCCCCACTTGATTCTTCAGAATCGTGGAAAGTTTAACTGGACTGATCTCCTCATTAACTCCAACAATCACTTTGAACTCTCTCACTTACCTCTCCATTTCCTCTTCAGACTCATCCCAGCTTTTCACTACTCTTCCCTTCTTTTCTCCACCTGCCGTTGCTGAAGAATTTCCTCTTTTTGAACTCATCCTTTCACTATTCGATGTTTCAGAACTCCCGTCTCTTTCACCATTTCCCCACTCTGGTCCACTCACAGCACAGCTGTGTCTACCCGCCGTAGTCTTCGTCCAAAGTTCGTTCACCAGTCCTCGGGATTTCCCGATAGAGTCTTGAACATTCCCCCGACGCCGACTTCCAGAAGTCCGAGGTATTCTTAACTCTTTATCTTCATCTTCTCCTTTTTCAGTTCTTGATTTCAACTTTTTAACCATCAATCAGCTACTTAGATTCCACCTGCTCAGACGGAACCTCCCACCTTCCTCCATAGAAGCTATTAGCTCTGCGAGGCTGTTAATGTGAGACATGAAGTCACGTGGGACTTTCGAGGGGCGTTTCTGGGCGGAGCTTGGTAAGGTCCATTTCACTGAATGAAAGGTTCTGAGTCAGAAACTCTAGAACAGTGTTTCTCAACCCTGGTCCTCAATGCCCCTGCTCTGCATGTTTTAGATGTGCCTCTATTCCAGAACAGCTGATTCAAATGATTGCATGACCATCAAGTGGTGCAGAAGCCTGTTAATCACCCAGAGATACAATTCAGGTGTGTGGCAGAAGGGAAATACCTAAGACATGCAGGACAGGGGGGCGCTGAGGACCAGGGTTGAGAAACACTGCTCTAGAAACTGACTGCATGTTTGTTTGGATTGACAGGAACGTGAAAAAAGATTTGAAATGTCAAACAATTATTCCATCATCACATCAGTAATGCGTTACTCTAATTTGACCCCTTGTTTCAGTAACAAATATTCTACAATCCAATAATTGGATTAAAGTTATGCATAGTTTAATGACCATCATTCCAGGATGAACACTCACTTTAGAACAGGGGTGTCAAACTCCAGTCCTGAAGGGCCGCTGTCCTGCAGTTTTTAGATGTGCCACAGGTACAAAACACCTGAATCAAATGGCTTAATTACCTCCTCAGTTCTCCAGAGCCTTGCTAATGACCTAATTATTCTATTCAGGTGTGGTGCAGCAGAGGCACTTCTAAAAGTTGCAGGACACACCGGCCCTCGAGGACTGGAGTTTGACACCCTGCTTTAGAATGTTCCTCACAACTAGAAAGATAAATACTCTGGTAGCACAGACAGGCTACCGGATTCTGATATATCTTATTGGTCAAAAGACATTTGATTATTGGTCAAAATGCATTGATATAAATTGACTGGTAACTGAACTGGTTCTACCTCTTTCTAAAACCAAAGTAGAAAACAGCTAAAATAGGACTCGACAGTTTTAAACTCAATACATCAGTTTGACCAACAAAAATAAAATCTAAAAAACAAGTTTTGTTCTTCTTGAACATCTCTCTACATCAGTGCAACAGTTTGATCTACAAAATAAATTAAAATGATACTTTTCACGTCTAACAGACCTTTAGCTCCTCACTGTTAACTCAGTCTCACTTTCCAGCTCTGCATTCAGTAACTTACCAAACATGATCCATAAAAGCTGATTCAAAAAACCAAAATGTTTTTTTCCTGTCATTTTCAGCCGCAAACATTTAACTAAAATATCTACGGATACGTGTTTCTGTCTCTGCCTCCCTCTGACTCTCTGCAGCCTGATGTTCCTGCATGGATTCATGGATTTACAACAGACACTACAGTAATGTACAGTGTCAGAATGTGAACTAAAGATAAAAAGTATGTTTTTATCATACAGAATGAGAATTTAAACAACTTCATTTTCAGATGTATACATTATTATACATCTCAACTCTATTTACTGTGTAGCAAAAATGTTCACAACTTTATTTTTAAACCTCTCCTCCAGCACTTTTCTTATCGTCTCCTAACCATTACCCTTATAGTGTGGAAATAATGAAAACAAAAATTGAAACATTGAAAGAAATCAACTTGACATCAGTCTTCATCTGTTCTCCTTTCTGGTTTTATTGAAATTAATATAATTTTTATATCTTCACACTCTGAAACTCCACCTGGCTCTCCTATGTCTTCCCTGACCTGCTCCTCTCATAATAAAATAGTTTAGTTTATTTAAAAATTAAAAACAGTTAATACATATTTCAATAAACTAGATGAAGACCTCGCCAGAGCTTCATCAGCTTTCAACATCATTCTAGCTCTGCTGTTCTCCTAAATATCTAAATAATATAATATAATTCAATATAAATACATGTTAAGTGGTCGAGTATGATCAGGTGTTGCTCACTTTAAATAATAAAAAGGCTAATTTTGCTGCTGTTTCAGTCTCATTCTAAATCATTGTGACTAAACTAGCTAACTTTTAAGCAGTAACATTTTGAACATGTGACTATTCCAGAATTAAAACCGCTTAACCAAAAAGATTTAGTTCTATATATAAAAGTAAACTGACAACAAGATGTTATAAACGAGCGATATTCATGGCAACATTCCTGACAGACAGTTTACTTGATTCAAACGGAGTTTCTGACTCCTCTGCTGCTGCCTTTACTCTGAGCCGTTCAGAGGGGGGAGGGGGAGGAAGCGCTCTGCTGAATGCGCTGTTGTGCGCCTTCAAAATAAAAGCATGCGAGTGGAAGATTTTAAAATTCTTCGCAACTGCGGTGAAATTATTGGGGGGGACGAATGTGTCTCTGTCTCTCTCCAATATTTCGGGGGACATGTCCCCCCCCCAGGTGGCGTAGCCAGAGGCGGGGCCAGGGGGCCAGTGCCCCCCTGTCTTCTGATTGGCCCCCCCATTTATTATTTCTCTGCTAGAACGTTTTTGAAATCAGGTAACATTTCACAAAATGACGTGATTAGAAGACGGCAGAACTCTGATCGTTTCCTGATCCTGCATCACTTCCCTCTGCGGGAGAAAAAACAGAAGAAGCGGATCAGCTGAGCTAGGAGCTCCAAAGCCTCTGGTCCGTTAAATCGTCCAGATCAGAGATGATCCTCTGACTGATGTTGTTCTTAGTCTGATTAATAATGAGCTCCACGATGTTCTCTGTGCGTAAAGTTGAAACTGTCTGCGCACCAAGTGGTCAGCTGATCACAGTCTGGACAGAAACCAGCGAACTGCTCTCTGTTCTCATCAAGATGAGGGTGAGGAGGGAATCTGACATATTAACTAGGTTAAGTTTTTACTGCTTTTGTTTTTAAAACACCATTAACGTAAGCAGTGTAACTATATATTGTATATTTGGCGTTTGTCATCTCATGTGTGATTAATTGGAGCATTTACGTGCATTTATTGCCCAGCGCTCTGCGCTTGTTTCTGCCTAACGGATCTGCACTTTAATTTCTTTCCTCTCTCAACAGTCAGCTGTTATTCCTCTACATAAACTACAATAAGTAGATCACATTCTCTTTAGGTTTTCTCTGTGTGCTCCAAACTCATTAAATGTAAACTCATCAGAAGCCCGAACCACCATCAGGCAAATAATTCTGGTGCGACCCGAAATATTGTTACCCGTCAAATTATCTGTCCAATCAGAGCTTCCTAACCAAGGTGTCCATAACTCAACACGCTGTCAGCTCCCGGTCAGAAAGACGCATTTAGTTCAGTGTCCATGAGATGATATTCAGAAAGGATCTTTAATTTGATTTTAGTTTCCTCTGTGATGAACTCTGCGTATCATGTCTCCATGTGCGCCAGTCAAAGGTGTTAATTATAACATGTCAAATGACAGAGGGGCTTAAAAACTAACCAAATATTCAGTTATTTTTTTAAATTATATATATGTGCACACACACACACACATTTAAAATTTCCCCCCCCCAGAGGTAGTCCTGGCCCCCCCCCCCAACTTTAAAAGTCTAGCTCCGCCACTGCCGCCAGGGAGTCCCCGGTTCGAGGTACACATGCTCAGAGCAGAGAACCCTTCATGTACAAAAAAAAAAGTCTTGGAAAGGAAGGAAGGCACTTACCCAACACGACACAATGCTCCCGGATTGTTGCCATTTTAAATGATAGAGTTTTGATTTTGACACATTTTTTTATTTATAAATAAAGTGCAAAAAAAGGACATGGTAAGTACATGTATTAACAAAAACACAAGACTCAAAATAATACAAGTGCAAAAAAGGAAATGCAAGTACTTGTATGAAAAAATGAAACACACAAAGACTCGATGGACTATAATAAAGTGCAAAATATTAAAGAAAATAAGGTGCAAAAACGTAAAAAAAAAAAAAAAAAAAAAGACTTCAAACCTAATAAGTGGAATAAAAAAAAAATTAAGTGCAGGGGAAATTCACATGATAAAAAAAAACAAAAAACAAATGGTTACAAAAGCCACTCGTACAAAGTTCAAGGAAGTTCTACTTCCTTAAAGTAGAACTTCAAGTTGCTCGTCCGCCTCCTCTACCGTCTACCGTCGTCGTCGACGCTGGACAAAAAAAGTTCTAACGGACTGCAGTCATCGGACAGGAGGAGGGGACATGAGTTTTGCGGCAGGTCCCTCCTGGACGGCGGGCTCTGGAGCAGAGGCAGGTCCCTCCTGGACGGCGGGCTCTGGAGCAGAGGAAGGTCCCTCCTGGACGGCGGGCTCTGGAGCAGAGGCAGGTCCCTCCTGGACGGCGGGCTCTGGAGCAGAGGCAGGTCCCTCCTGGACGGCGGGCTCTGGAGCAGAGGCAGGTCCCTCCTGGACGGCGGGCTCTGGAGCAGAGGAAGGTCCCTCCTGGACGGCGGGCTCTGGAGCAGAGGCAGGTCCCTCCTGGACGGCGGGCTCTGGAGCAGAGGCAGGTCCCTCCTGGACCTATGGCTCTGTGGGTACCTCCCATGGCTCCAAGCTCTCAGTCCCTGGTGGTAGTTTCTGAACCACTTCTGGTATTGACTCGTTCCCTTCTGGTAGTCTGGCTGCCATTCTTCGCTGGGAGACGGCCGCCAACAGGGAGAGGCGGGTCCTGCGGGGACCATTCCCCAGCAGGACCCTTCGCTCCCCAATGGCTGCCGTCTCCCAGCGCTCACACCCGCTGGGATACCGCCTCCATCAGGGAGCGGCGGGTCCTGCCGGGACCATTCCCCAGCAGGACCCACCGCTCCCGGACGTCAGCCACTCAACCAGCGGGGAATGGCAGCCAGACTACCGGAAGGGAAGGAGTCAATACCAGAAGCAGGTCAGTCCTGCAGGAAAGGAGAACACAGGTAGGTCATTGAATGTGGTCATCGATTTTTACATACCTGCTCCAAGAGCCTGATCCACCGCTTGAAGTTGTGGTTCAAGTCCTTCAGCTGCATAGTGGGCCAACTTGCATCCACAAGTCTCACCTGGGAGTGGGCTTTGAGGGGAGGTGGATGTCAAGTGATTAAATGTGATTAAATGATTAAATAGAAAAAAGTAGAATTAAAGCAAAGTTTGCAGGACAATAACACACAACCAGATTAATTTTATTACCGTCTGACTCTACTGTTGGGTCTTGATGTCCCCTGTGTAATTTTATTTATTATTACTATTAAACTAAAAATCTCCAGCATGGGGAAGTGGTATGAGCTCGACTTTTCTCAACATATACTGGTTCATGAACAAACTGCACACAAACTTATGAAAAAACTGAAAAAGTATACTGCTCAAAAAAAAAATAAAGGGACCACCACAATACAACTCCAAGTAAATCAAACTTCTGTGAAATCAAACTGTCCACTTAGGAAGCAACACCGATTAACAGAGACCCTCGTCGGGTCAATCAGTGTTGCTTCCTAAGTGGACAGTTTGATTTCACAGAAGTTTGATTTACATTGTGTTGTTTAAGTGTTCCCTTTATTTTTTTGAGCAGTGTATTTTCTCTACAGCTTCTGACAGAATCAAACTGAGATGTAGGAAGAGTCTTTATCACAAACCTGAAGAGGAGACATGTCCAGGGAATTCTCAGAGCTGCTGCTGGTGAGAACGCTCCTCGATGACATGACTGCCGCTGGGACATACTCGGCTGAAGACAGAGGACAAAAAACCGGTCAAAATAGAGAACTCACAAAAGAGAAAAGAAAGAGTCAGCTGCTGGTTAGCTGGCAGAAGAAAGGAGACTAAAATCTTACAAGACAGACACAAAAAACAAGAGGAGTTAGAAAATCTAAGCACACAGATAATCCAACTACTACAATATTAACTTGTTTATTTTTCATTTCTAGTTTAAAATAAACTTGACACATGTCGACATGAATTAAGTTTTGAATGAAAAGTAGTTTGAAGAACATAAATATTGTATAGTATCAAAAGAAAATCTACAAAACAATTACCACTTTGCATCCAAACAGTCAAAAACATAACGTTAATTATGTAAATATTAAATATTTAGCACAGATAGGATTTAAATATAATTACTAGATCATGTCAAATCTTTTTTCATGTTCCTGTTAATCCAAACAAACATGCAGTCAGTTTCTAGAGTTTCACTCAGAACCTTTCATTCAGTGTAATGTACCTGAAGTCTGTCGATGTCCCAGGTGGTGATCATGGGCACTGTAGGGCTGGCGGCACGGAGGACAGCCAGGCGCTCCTCAGTGACGTGCCTCTTAACGCCTTGAATAATGTCACTGAGGAGCGACCTGGCCAACTCGGAGAGGTGGATGTCAAGCCGGAATGCGGCATAGCCGCACCCCTCTACGGGACAGGGCTGTTAAGTCGCCCTGACCCGTAGTTGACGAGGATCCGCCTCTCCAAGTTCTCCACACAATGGTCTGTCTTCAGGTGAAGAGCCAGTTTCGAGGTGCAGTTGAAACAGATGGGGCATCTAAAAGACATTCTTGAAAAAGAATTTGATCAATCAATGACAAATGAAATCAATTTTTAATTGACAGAATTGTTTAATGTAGCCATTCTTTTACAGCAGCTGGATCAGGTTCTATTATCCCCTGTGCAGATATACTTCAAATATTTCACAGAAGTCTGAAACAATTTTTAATTGTCATCAACAAACATACTGTAAGTATTTGTTAAGCATAACAGTTATGTGTCACATCCAGGGTAGCTTGCTACCAAGTGAGCAGCTGGCGGGCTACCCTGGATGTGCTAACCAGCCCACTTGGTAGCAAGGTATCGTGGAGCAAACAGGTGTTTCCACAGTTACAAATTCGAAAGTTTTCTGCTTTCAAAGTTACATTAACTCACCCATTGAATGGTAAAGTTGCACATTAAACCCGCTTCTATTCCAAACATCACATTTTACATTAAATAAAAACTTACCCTTTTTGTGAGACTGTTTGTGGTGCCGCGACTGTCTGTTCTGCTGTCTGTCTGTGTCTGAGGAACTCCTGCTCCTCTCCCACCTCTTTTCAATTAACAGCTAATTTAATTGGACACAGGTGCGTGTGACGCAGGAAGTGGGAAGGACTTCACCTTCTCTCGGAGACTTCACAAGACTGATAAAGAAATACAGTAGGAAGTGATCATTATCCTATAATTATAAGGGTAGGAATAATTGGAAATTAGTATAAAAAGAGTGGGGAGAGATTAAACTTTAATAAGGCAGATTGGAGTAAGTTTAGATATTTGAGTGAAATGTATTTAGAAAAGGTAATTTTAATATGCATATAAATAAAGTAAATGCAAGTATCTCAAAAATAATAATGGAAGTGTAACCAAAGAACAGAATTTACTCGGGTTCAGACAGCAGTTTACTATCAACCAGTTTATTTATTACAAATTACTGGACTGAAACACATCCAACTTTGTTTCAACACTTTGTCATAGTTTTCCTGGAAAACCCACAAAGAGAAAAGAAAAACAAAACATTTAGGTCATAAGGAATCCTTTCAGGGTCCTTGGTAAAAATTAAATTAAATTAAAATAAGCTGGCCAGAAAAAAAAAAACAAAACTTCATATAGAGCTCTATATTTGTGTGCAGAGACTGGCACGTCTCTGCTCCGCAGCAGCTCTGAAACTCTAAAGCCCGGGAGTTTCCCTAGTAACTAAGAGCAGTCAGCTCCATTTTAAAACAACACTTAAGATTTTTTATCAGGACTATAACTCCATAAAATAATAAGCACCTCATGAACATAGATGAAAATGAAATATTTCATTTAACACGACAAACTCGACAGTCATTTTAAGTCACAATACCCACGGAAAAACAGGAGTTTGGTTTTGTTGAGGAAAAATGACTATTTTAGTGTTTAACACAGTTTAAACCTTTTAGAACACATTTCTTAAGTTTGAACAGGTTTGTGTTAGTGATTTAAAACCCGAAGAACTATTGCTGGGTTAAGTATTTAAAGTACAAAGGAGAATAGAGAATCTGCAAGAGAATTTCGGCTCAGACCCCTGGGGTCTTATCATTAAAGACAGGAGGTCATAAATCAACATATGCAGGAAGGTGGATGACAGTATCACTTGAATTACTCTGAGAAAGGGAACTTTGGTCGGTTCACGTAACCAGGATGAGAATTCTTCCAAAACTAACATCTGACATGGGGCAAAAAAACTGAACATAAAATGTTTTAAATCACTAACAGTTAATTTGTAAGACATTTTTCTTAGTTATTAATAACATGTTTTGACTGAAAATTCTATTATCTTGTTTGAGAATTAATTTAATGATGAATGTATTTGAAATTGTATTATTTCTGACTATATTAGAATCACATGAAAATGTTTTGTTTAGTATTAGAAAATACTTAGGTTTATGGTGAATGAATGTCTTAATTCCTATTTGTTTCTAATTCCTAATTAGAAACAGGAATTGTACTTCATTATTTTCTGTTAATATTGTCTATTTCTTTTGGTTTGATATCAGGACTAAACTTTGGAGATGCTGAGTGCAGAAGAACAAATTGGGTTTTTGGAGAACTTTTCATTGAATTAAAAGTACAGTATTAAAGGTTTGTTCCTGGCAGAGCAGAAGAGAAACCAGAATTTCACAGCTACCTGTGAGGTTCCTGCATTTGTTTCTCTTGGCCCAGACGGCTGTAGAGCCGGATAGCGTTAAGAAAATACATTTAAAATAAGTTAGTTTTAGAATTTATCATGACTTGATTGAAATACCATAATTATAGTTTTAAAATTTATAACATAGTCTGACCTATTGATCTTTATTTTACTGTAGTTAAAGCAGATGGTTTGTCAAGATCTCTGATCTGCTCTTTGTCTGTCTGGGAAACAATCAGTAGGAAGTTCTAGCTTTTCACACTGATCTGTGAAAAGCCATAAACCACCATGAATTCGGAGAGCCTGCTTCTACCTTATTTAACAAAAGGTGTTGATCTTGCGAACAAATTGCGGGACTTTTTCTAAATTTAAAAGAGCCAGAGATGCCTTCCAATTGGTCAAGTAGAGATACGCCTTATTTGAATACATTAAAGAGGAAAACACACCTACAGGTATAAAAGTTTGTGCACAAGGGAAACAATTCAGAAAAAAGCTGATTTATTTTACTTCTGCACCAGCTCTTTCTAAAAGGACGTCCTTGATATTTCATTGTCTTCTTGTCTCAGGTAACAATGTTTGTGTCTGTGTTTCTTCAGTTTCCTGTACTATCTTATACTTTCTTCTGATTGGATTAAATTCTGTAATTCTGTGACGTCAACACGCATTGTTGTGTTTTTGTCCCCACACGTGGCCACGTGAGAGAACCCGGGATCAAAAGGAAGTATCAGAGCCAGAGTTTTGCTAAATTTACCAGTAATATAAAAATTCTTCCTTAACAAAGCCAAGACCAACGAATGCCTACGCACGGGATGTGCAAAACTGGAGAGACAAGCGGGAGAAAACTCCATCAAAAACGTTGCTGCAAATTGACAGAGATGGGCAAAAACTTCTCAACTTGTCCACGGATGTGGACAAGTTTAGAGCTGACAAGTTGAGAGCTTGTCCAAAACTCATTGTCCTTTCCAATGAGGATTCTGGAATGGACAAACATGGCATACAGTTTAAAAAGTCTTTGTCACGTAGAAATGAACAAAAACTCAACAAACAGGTTAGAGAGAAGGCAGAGGAACGATTGGTAAAGCCAAGGCAAACACCCAGAGTTAGTGAAGGCAAACGGTCAGAATATGTACATGATGAGAGGGAGAAAAATGTTCACGAGCAGGTTAAATTTCAAGAGAAATGTAAGAAGATGGCCTATGAAAATATAGAGAATATAAGGAGAAAAGAATATGTCAAAGAAGCTGTTGAGGAGAAAAAGCTTAATCAAGAAAAAGCTAAGCAGGAGTTTGCCCAAAAGTTACTTGACAAACAGGAGAAAGAAAAGAAAGTCAAAATGCAAAAGTATTTGACTGATGCATGGGATGATCAAGTTGAATACAAACGGCAAAAGCAGATTGAAATGGACAAGATCATAAATAAAGGGTCTGATTCCTTGATGGAATCAGAGCAGTCGCATCGAACGGAGGACGTTGAGAAGAAGAAACAGAAGAAGCAGCAGAAACTCAGAACACAGGACAAGACTGAGCAAAACATGAGGGACCAAAAGTTGAATTCCTTAGAGGAATGTAAGCAGATTGTTTATGAAAATCTGGATAATATCAAGAAGAAGGAAGCTGCAAACTTTGCTCTTTTGGAGGAAAAGCAATTTCAAGAGAGGGTTAAGCAGCAGTTAGGCCAAAAGTTACAAGAGGAACAGGAGAGGGACAAGAAAGCCATATTGAAAAAGTCAGTGTCTGACACATGGGATGCCAAAATTCAAGCCAATAAACAGAATAAGAAGAAAATAGCGGAACATGAAAGGCAACAAATGGCTGCCACAATGGAGTCAGATAGACTGCATCAAATTGATGAAATTGAGATCAGGAGACAGAAGAAAGAGAAAGACTGAAATTTTTTTGGAGGCAGAATGAGACTGAGCCAAACATGGAAGACCAAAAGAAGACTGTGGATGACAATTTACAGGATATATTGAGGAAAGAAGCTGCCTACGACTCTGTTTTGCAAAAGAAGCTATGCAACAGCATGGCTAAAGAGAAGGTTGCCAAAATGCTACATGAAGCACATCAGCAGAAGAAGGAAACTCCAAAGCCAAAGACTCTGGCTGATAAAGTCTTCGCTAGTTATGAAAATAAACAGGAACAGAAGAGGGAAATGGACAGGGCTGAAAGGGAAGGGGTGCTTCCTGGATATCCAGCTGAGGAAATTGTAGCCAGGAGACAGAAGAAGGATCCCCAGCAGAAACTGAAGACACAGGACGAGACTAAAAAACATACGGAAAATTTAGTAATAATGCAGTGGGAAATACAGCACAGTGTAACTAAGCAAGAAAGAGATGTTCAGTATGAATCTGGCTTTCTAGACTATGAGAGTGACTGCGACATTCCTGATAAGGACAGAAGTCGTGAAATACGTAAAAAATTGTGTACGACCAACTGTCACTTACAAAGAAGGAAGAAGCTAAAAAACGGGCTTTTATGGAGGATAAGTTACTGAAAGAAAGGAAAGAGCGGGAATCTACAGAGCAAAAGCGTGAAAAACTGGAGAAAGAGAAAAAAGCTGCAGCTATAAAGAGTCTGACTAATTCTTGGGATTCCCAGATTCAACTCAAACGGCAGGAGAAAAAGGAACTGTGTGAGATTGAAAGGAAAAACATGCAGACCTTGATGGAATTAGACAGAGTGTGTGGAGCTGAAAACAGTAAGCCAAGCCACCAGACTCTGCCAGGGAGAAGTACCTCCCTGGCAGAGTCTGCAAGAAGATCTGCAAGAAGATCGGTGGGTACTGCTGACCAACATGACGACACAAGAAACAGACCTATACTGAGTAGTCAGAAAGTTAGGAAGCCTGTCACATTACCTTTACTCAAATCCACCTCTGTGCACTTTGCTGAGGATCACCAACAGCAAAATAAAAGAGTAAAATTCCCGTCCATTTCCAGTCCCAGAATAACAGAATAGCTGTTTCTCAGCTGGCCATGGAATGTGATGGGAATCCCCCGGAGGAGCTGACCAAAGTGGCTTAGGAGAGGGAAGTTTGTGCCTCCCTACTTAGGCTGCTGCCCCCATGACCTGAAGAAAAGGGATGGATGGATGGATGGATGGATGGATGGATGGATGGATGGATGGATGGATGGATGGATGGATGGATGGATGGATGGATGGATGGATGGATGGATGGATGGATAGATAGATAGATAGATAGATAGATAGATAGATAGATAGATAGATAGATAGATAGATAGATAGATAGATAGATAGATAGATAGATAGATAGATAGATAGATAGATAGATAGATAGATAGATAGATAGATAGATAGATAGATAGATAGATAGATAGATAGATAGATAGATAGATAGATAGATAGATAGATAGATAGATAGATAGATAGATAGATAGATAGATAGATAGATAGATAGATAGATAGATAGATAGATAGATAGATAGATAGATAGATAGATAGATAGATAGATAGATAGATAGATAGATAGATAGATAGATAGATAGATAGGTTTTCTCTGGGTGCTCCAGTTTCCCTACAAAAACGATAGATAGGTTTTCAGCTTCAGAAGGGAGGCCCAGACTTCCCTCTCCTCAGCCACTTCTTCCAGCTCCTCCGGGGGAATCCCAAGGCGTTCCCATGCCAGCCGAGAGACATAGTCCCTCCAGCGTGTCCATGTCTTTCTGATTAGCTTCCCTGTGTATTTAACCCCACCTGTTGTCTCTGTCCTTCGTTGGGTCCTCGTCATTAGTTCATCGTTCTTCTGTCCGTTTGCAGTGCCGCATGTCTTTCTGAGTTTGTTCCTGATTCTTTATTAAATACATAATTTCCTCATTACTACCTGGGTTTACCGGTGTCTTCCTCACCTACAACCACGCACACATGACAGAATGTCCCTAGTATTAGCTACGAGAGAGATATGGCCAGGGCCGTACAGAGACCAGTACAGGGGCAGGTGCTCAACAACAAAAAAGGGCCCATCTAACCGCCTTCTAGGACAGAATATTAACAGCCTCTCAGCTTTCAGAGTTTAATAAACAATGATAAATTACAAAATTGTGAGACATACATTCAGAGCTAAAGGAAATCTCTACATAGAGCATAACACTATGCATATGTAAGATATTTATTAGTAATTTCGTTCTGCAGGTCTATTTTGTAAATCAGAGCTGGTGGTCTAGCTCTGGTTTACATATTTTGTCTTTACATAATTACACTATTAAAAATATAAACAAGGGCACAAAGCCACCTTTGTGCCCTTGTAATCTTTTATAGATTACAGATTAGTGGACTGTAATCTCTAAAAGAGCTTCCTGTTTGCTGCAGTGGAGATGAAGACGGTCCAATCAGGAAAGCAGAGCTGCATCAAACTTTAAGGTGGAACTGCAGAAAAAGAAAAAACAAAAGCAAAATTGAATTGTTAATGCATGTCACCATGAGAAAAGCCTACTGAGTTTTGCTTTAAAAACCTTTTTAAACATTTAAATCACACATTTGTCTCATGAACAGCAGTCTCATGTCTCATGTCTCAGTGATTGTTTTTGTTAAACAAACTTATTTGTGCATGTCATAAATCTTTTCTTAATATTCTAAGTTTTTGTTTGACTCAAAGTTTTGCTTGTGATTCTCACATGACGTTGTGAGCAGTGGCGTAGCCAGAGGGGGGGGGGCAGGGGGCCATGGCTCCCCCTGTCATCTGATTGGCCCCCCAGTGGCCCCCTGATGATTGAAATGTAACGGCACCAGGTTATTCCTGTACATTATTTGGAATCATTCTAAGTCAATCTATCTAAAGAAGAAAAACAATAATAAATATATGAAAAGAAAATGTATAAAACTTTATATAAGTCCATGTGATGACATAAATAAATAGATTTTTATCAGGCGCGATACCAGCCTCCTTTATACTCATAACAACAAGCTGATATTCTTCTCCTGGGTGTTTCAGTTATGCTGCGCTGTGGTGCAACTCAAAGGCTAAAGCGCTTCATACCTGGTGGTTGTAAAACACCAATAAGTTATTTATTGATCCTCCACAAAAAAGAGAAAAAACCGAAGAGGGCCGACAATGTTCCTAGTTGGAGCAGAGGTGGTGTTAGAGATTTTTGGTATTATCATTTTGTTTCAGGTTAAAGTGTTCTCTTGTTTAAACTGTATGTGTGAACTGACCTGGAAGTCACAGCTGGCTGTTAGCTGCAGGTCAAGATGTTTGACTGAGATTTGACCCGGGCTCAAATCAGGGGCCAGATGTTAAATTGTTTTCCGGCCTTTGCTTTGTTTAGGTAAAATGTTTACGACCTTTGCTGTTTTCCTCTGCTGTCTATCTTGCCTATCCTCCCTCTTTGAAGTTTGAGAATAAAGACAAGCTGTATCCAAAGAGAAGCAGAACGCTCTGTGAACAGCTCTGAGAAGCAGTTGACAGAGTCTTCTCCTTTTGCTTGCAGAAGTTCAGTCATAAATTCATATACGTTGTCTGTGGTTCTTTTATGTAGGTTCTAGGAAAATACCTATCATTTTGGTGTCGAAACCCGGGTTTGAACCAGGGACCTTCAGATCAGGGGCCAGATGTTAAATTGTTTTACGACCTTTGCTTTGTTTAGGTAAAATGTTTTACGACCTTTGCTGTTTTTCCTCTGCTGTCTATCTTGCCTATCCTCCCTCTTTGAAGTTTGAGAATAAAAGACAAGCTGTATCCAAAGAGAAGCAGAACGCTCTGTGAACAGCTCTGAGAAGCAGTTGACAGAGTCTTCTCCTTTTGCTTGCAGAAGTTCAGTCATAAATTCATATACGTTGTCTGTGGTTCTTTTATGTAGGTTCTAGGAAAATACCTATCAGGTGGCGCTGGAGTTTTTTGTTGTCTGTCAAAAAAAAAAAATTTTATTTTCAATTTGTAGTCATCAAACGAAACATTTATTATTTCTCTGCTAGGACGTTTTTGAAATCAGGTAACATTTCACTAAATGACGTGATTAGAAGACGACAGAACTCTGATCGGTTCCTGATCCCGCATCACTTCCCTCTGCGGGAGAAAATCCCCGCACAAGCGGATCAGCTGCGCTAGGAGCTCCAAAGTCTCTGGTCCGTTAAATCGTCCAGATCAGAGATGATCCTCTGACTGATGTTGTTCTTAGTCTGATTAATAATGAGCTCCACGATGTTCTCTGTGCGTAAAGTTGAAACTGTCTGCGCACCAAGTGGTCAGCTGATCACAGTCTGGACAGAAACCAGCGAACTGCTCTCTGTTCTCATCAAGATGAGGGTGAGGAGGGAATCTGGCATATTAACTAGGTTAAGTTTTTACTGCTTTTGTTTTTAAAACACCATTAACATAAGCAGTGTAACTATATATTGTATATTTGGCGTTTCTCATTTCATGTGGGATTAATTGGAGCATTTAAGCGCATTTATTGCCCAGCGCTCTGCGCTTGTTTCTGCCTAACGGATCTGCACTTTAATTTCTTTCCTCTCTCAACAGTCAGCTGTTATTCCTCTACATAAACTACAATAAGTAGATCACATTCTCTTTAGGTTTTCTCTGTGTGCTCCAAACTCATTAAATGTAAACTCATCAGAAGCCCGAACCACCATCAGGCAAATAATTCTGGTGCGACCCGAAATATTGTTACCCGTCAAATTACCTGTCCAATCAGAGCTTCCTAACCAAGGTGTCCATAACTCTTCAACACGCTGTCAGCTCCCGGTCAGAAAGACGCATTTAGTTCAGTGTCCATGAGATGATATTCAGAAAGGATCTTTAATTTGATTGATTTTAGTTTCCTCTGCGATGAACTCTGCGTATCATGTCTCCATGTGCGCCAGTCAAAGGTGTTAATTATAACATGTCAAATGACAGAGGGGCTTAAAAACTAACCAAATATTCAGTTGTTATTTTTTAAATTATATATATGTGCACACACACATTTAAAATTTTGCCCCCCAGAGGTAGTCCTGGCCCCCCCAACTTTAAAAGTCTAGCTCCGCCACTGCCGGCAGGGAGTCCCCGGTTCGAGGTACACATGCTCAGAGCAGAGAACCCTTCATGTACAAAAAAAAAGTCTTGGAAAGGAAGGAAGGCACTTACCCAACACGACACAATGCTCCCGGATTGTTGCCATTTTAAATGATAGAGTTTTGATTTTGACACATTTTTTTATTTATAAATAAAGTGCAAAAAAAAGGACATGGTAAGTACATGTATTAAAAAAAAAAAACACAAGACTCAAAATAATACAAGTGCAAAAAAGGAAATGCAAGTACTTGTATGAAAAAATGAAACACAAAGACTCGATGGACTATAATAAAGTGCAAAATATTAAAGAAAATAAGGTGCAAAAACGTAAAAAAAAAAAAAAAAAAAAAGACTTCAAACCTAATAAGTGGAATAAAAAAAAATTAAAAGCAGGGGAAATTCACATGATAAAAAAAACAAAAAACAAATGGTTACAAAAGCCACTCGTACAAAGTTCAAGGAAGTTCTACTTCCTTAAAGTAGAACTTCAAGTTGCTCGTCCGCCTCCTCTACCGTCGTCGTCGACAGGAGGGGACATGAGTTTTGCGGCAGGTCCCTCCTGGACGGCGGGCTCTGGAGCAGAGGCAGGTCCCTCCTGGACGGCGGGCTCTGGAGCAGAGGCAGGTCCCTCCTGGACGGCGGGCTCTGGAGCAGAGGCAGGTCCCTCCTGGACGGCGGGCTCTGGAGCAGAGGCAGGTCCCTCCTGGACGGCGGGCTCTGGAGCAGAGGCAGGTCCCTCCTGGACGGCGGGCTCTGGAGCAGAGGCAGGTCCCTCCTGGACGGCGGGCTCTGGAGCAGAGGCAGGTCCCTCCTGGACGGCGGGCTCTGGAGCAGAGGCAGGTCCCTCCTGGACGGCGGGCTCTGGAGCAGAGGCAGGTCCCTCCTGGACGGCGGGCTCTGGAGCAGAGGCAGGTCCCTCCTGGACGGCGGGCTCTGGAGCAGAGGCAGGTCCCTCCTGGACGGCGGGCTCTGGAGCAGAGGCAGGTCCCTCCTGGACGGCGGGCTCTGGAGCAGAGGCAGGTCCCTCCTGGACGGCGGCTCTGGAGCAGAGGCAGGTCCCTCCTGGACGGCGGGCTCTGGAGCAGAGGCAGGTCCCTCCTGGACGGCGGGCTCTGGAGCAGAGGCAGGTCCCTCCTGGACGGCGGGCTCTGGAGCAGAGGCAGGTCCCTCCTGGACGGGCGGGGGCTCTGGAGCAGAGGCAGGTCCCTCCTGGACGGCGGGCTCTTGAGCAGATGCAGGTCCCTCCTGGACGGCGGGCTCTGGAGCAGAGGCAGGTCCCTCCTGGACGGCGGGCTCTGGAGCAGAGGAAGGTCCCTCCTGGACGGCGGGCTCTGGAGCAGAGGCAGGTCCCTCCTGGACGGCGGGCTCTGGAGCAGAGGCAGGTCCCTCCTGGACCTATGGCTCTGTGGGTACCTCCCATGGCTGCGAGCTCTCAGTCACCCTGGTGGTAGTTTCTGAACCACTTCTGGTATTGACTCGTTCCCTTCTGGTAGTCTGGCTGCCATTCTTCGCTGGGAGACGGCCACCAACAGGGAGAGGCGGGTTCTGCCGGGACCATTCCCCAGCAGGACCCTCCGCTCCCTAATGGCTACCGTCTCCCAGCGCTCACGCCCGCTGGGATACCGCCTCCATCAGGGAGCGGCGGGTCCTGCCGGGACCATTCCCCAGCAGGACCCACCGCTCCCGGACGTCAGCCACTCAACCAGCGGGGAATGGCAGCCAGACTACCGGAAGGGAAGGAGTCAATACCAGAAGCAGGTCAGTCCTGCAGGAAAGAAGAACACAGGTAGGTCATTGAATGTGGTCATCGATTTTTACATACCTGCTCCAAGAGCCTGATCCACCGCTTGAAGTTGTGGTTCAAGTCCTTCAGCTGCATAGTGGGCCAACTTGAATCCACAAGTCTCACCTGGGAGTGGGCTTTGAGGGGAGGTGGATGTCAAGTGATTAAATGTGATTAAATGATTAAATAGAAAAAAGTAGAATTAAAGCAAAGTTTGCAGGACAATAACACACACAACCAGATTAATTTTATTACCGTCTGACTCTACTGTTGGGTCTTGATGTCCCCTGTGTAATTTTATTTATTATTACTATTAAACTAAAAATCTCCAGCATGGGGAAGTGGTATGAGCTCGACTTTTCTCAACATATTCTGGTTCATGAACAAACTGCACACAAACTTATGAAAAAACTGAAAAAGTATACTGCTCAAAAAAATAAAGGGACCACCACAATATAACTCCAAGTAAATCAAACTTCTGTGAAATCAAACTGTCCACTTAGGAAGCAACACCGATTAACAGAGACCCTCGTCGGGTCAATCAGTGTTGCTTCCTAAGTGGACAGTTTGATTTCACAGAAGTTTGATTTACATTGTGTTGTTTAAGTGTTCCCTTTATTTTTTTGAGCAGTGTATTTTCTCTACAGCTTCTGACAGAATCAAACAGAGATGTAGGAAGAGTCTTTATCACAAACCTGAAGAGGAGCCATGTCCAGGGAATTCTCAGAGCTGCTGCTGGTGAGAACGCTCCTCGATGACATGACTGGCAGTCGGGACATACTCGGCTGAAGACAGAGGACAAAAAACCGGTCAAAATAGAGAACTCACAAAAGAGAAAAGAAAGAGTCAGCTGCTGGTTAGCTGGCAGAAGAAAGGAGACTAAAATCTTACAAGACAGACACAAAAAACAAGAGGAGTTAGAAAATCTAAGCACACAGATAATCCAACTACTACAATATTAACTTGTTTATTTTTCATTTCTAGTTTAAAATAAACTTGACACATGTCGACATGAATTAAGTTTTGAATGAAAAGTAGTTTGAAGAACATAAATATTGTATAGTATCAAAAGAAAATCTACAAAACAATTACCACTTTGCATTAAATCCAAACAGTCAAAAACATAACGTTAATTATGTAAATATTAAATATTTAGCACAGATAGGATTTAAATATAATTACTAGATCATGTCAAATCTTTTTTTACGTTCCTGTCAATCCAAACAAACATGCAGTCAGTTTCTAGAGTTTGACTCAGAACCTTTCATTCAGTGTAATGTACCTCAAGTGTGTCGATGTCCCACGTGGTGATCAACGGGACAGCAGGAGTCGCGGCACGGAGGACAGCCAGGCGCTCCTCAGTGACGTGCCTCTTAACGCCTTGAATAATGTCACTGAGGAGCGACCTGGCCAACTCGGAGAGGTGGATGTCAAGCCGGAATGCGGCATAGCTGCACCCCTCTACGGGACAGGGCTGTCCCCTGATGTTAACGCGCCCTGACCCGTAGTTGACGAGGATCCGCCTCTCCTCCAAGTTCTCCACACCATGAGCTGCCTTCAGGTGAAGAGCCAGTTTCGAGGTGCAGTTGAAACAGATGGGGCATCTAAAAGACATTCTTGAAAAAGAATTTGATCAATCAATGACAAATGAAATCAATTTTTAATTGACAGAATTGTTTAATGTAGCCATTCTTTTACAGCAGCTGGATCAGGTTCTATTATCCCCTGTGCAGATAAACTTCAAATATTTCACAGAAGTCTGAAACAATTTTAATTGTTAAACAAACATACGGTAAGTATTTGTTAAGCATAACAGTTATGTGTCACATCCAGGGTAGCTTGCTACCAAGTGAGCAGCTGGCGGGCTACCCTGGATGTGCTAACCAGCCCACTTGGTAGCAAGGTATCGTGGAGCAAACAGGTGTTTCCACAGTTACAAATTCGAAAGTTTTCTGCTTTCAAAGTTACATTAACTCACCCATTGAATGGTAAAGTTGCACATTAAACCCGCTTCTATTCCAAACATCACATTTTACATTAAATAAAAACTTACACTTTTTGTGAGAATGTTTGTGGTGCCGCGACTGTCTGTTCTGCTGTCTGTGTCTGAGGAACTCCTGCTCCTCTCCCACCTCTTTTCAATTAACAGCTAATTTAATTGGACACAGGTGCGTGTGACGCAGGAAGTGGGAAGGACTTCACCTTCTCTCGGAGACTTCACAAGACTGATAAAGAAATACAGTAGGAAGTGATCATTATCCTATAATTATAAGGGTAGGAATAATTGGAAATTAGTATAAAAAGAGTGGGGAGAGATTAAACTTTAATAAGGCAGATTGGAGTAAGTTTAGATATTTGAGTGAAATGTATTTAGAAAAGGTAGATTTTAATATGCATATAAATAAAGTAAATGCAAGTATCTCAAAAATAATAATGGAAGTGTAACCAAAGAACAGAATTTACTCGGGTTCAGACAGCAGTTTACTATCAACCAGTTTATTTATTACAAATTACTGGACTGAAACACATCCAACTTTGTTTCAACACTTTGTCATAGTTTTCCTGGAAAACCCACAAAGAGAAAAGAAAAACAAAACATTTAGGTCATAAGGAATCCTTTCAGGGTCCTTGGTAAAAAATTAAATTAAATTAAAATAAGCTGGCCAGCAAAAAAAAAACAAAACTTCATATAGAGCTCTATATTTGTGTGCAGAGACTGGCACGTCTCTGCTCCGCAGCAGCTCTGAAACTCTAAAGCCCGGGAGTTTCCCTAGTAACTAAGAGCAGTCAGCTCCATTTTAAAACAACACTTAAGATTTTTTATCAGGACTATAACTCCATAAAATAATAAGCACCTCATGAACATAGATGAAAATGAAATATTTCATTTAACACGACAAACTCGACAGTCATTTTAACTCACAATACCCACGGAAAAACAGGAGTTTGGTTTTGTTGAGGAAAAATGACTATTTTTAGTGTTTAACACAGTTTAAACCTTTTAGAACACATTTCTTAAGTTTGAACAGGTTTGTGTTAGTGATTTAAAACCAGAAGAACTATTGCTGGGTTAAGTATTTAAAGTACAAAGGAGAATAGAGGATCTGCAAGAGAATTTCGGCTCAGACCCCTGGGGTCTTATCATTAAAGACAGGAGGTCATAAATCAACATATGCAGGAAGGTGGAGGACAGTATCACTTGAATTACTCTGAGAAAGGGAACTTTGGTCGGTTCACGTAACCAGGATGAGAAGTCTTCCAAACTAACATCTGACATGGTGAAAAAACTGAACATAAAATGTTTTAAATCACTAACAGTTAATTTGTAAGACATTTTTCTTAGTTATTAATGTTTTGACTGAAAATTCTATTATCTTGTTTTAGAATTAACTTAGTTAATGATGAATGTATTTGAAATTGTATTATTTCTGACTATATTAGAATCACATGAAAATGTTTTTAGTATTAGAAAATACTTAGGTTTATGGTGAATGAATGTCTTAATTCCTATTTGTTTCTAATTCCTAATTAGAAACAGGAATTGTACTTCATTATTTTCTGTTAATATTGTCTATTTCTTTTGGTTTGATATCAGGACTAAACTTTGGAGATGCTGAGTGCAGAAGAACAAATTGGGTTTTTGGAGAACTTTTCATTGAATTAAAATAAAGTATTAAATGTTTGTTCCTGGCAGAGCAGAAGAGAAACCAGAATTTCACAGCTACCTGTGAGGTTCCTGCATCTGTTTCTCTTGGCCCAGACGGCTGTAGAGCCGGACAGCGTTAAGAAAATACATTTAAAATAAGTTAGTTTTAGAATTTATCATGACTTGATTGAAATACCATAATTATAGTTTTAAAATTTATAACATATTCTGACCTATTGATCTTTATTTTACTGTAGTTAAAGCAGATGGTTTGTCAAGATCTCTGATCTGCTCTTTGTCTGTCTGGGAAACAATCAGTAGGAAGTTCTAGCTTTTCACACTGATTTGTGAAAGCCATAAACCACCATGAATTCGGAGAGCCTGCTTCTACCTTATTTAACAAAAGGTGTTTGATCTTGCGAACAAACTGCGGGACTTTTTCTAAATTTAAAAGAGCCAGAGATGCCTTCCAATTGGTCAAGTAGAGATACGCCTTATTTGAATACATTAAAGAGGAAAACACACCTACAGGTATAAAAGTTTGTGCACAAGGGAAACAATTCAGAAAAAAAGCTGATTTTATTTTACTTCTGCACCAGCTCTTTCTCCAAGGACGTCCTTGATATTTCTATGTCTTCTTGTCTCAGGTAACAATGTTTGTGTCTGTGTTTCTTCAGTTTCCTGTACTATTTTATACTTTCTTCTGATTGGATTAAATTCTGTAATTCTGTGACGTCAACACGCATTGTTGTGTTTTTGTCCCCGCACGTGGCCACGCGAGAGAACCCGGGATCAAAAGGAAGTATCAGAGCCAGAGTTTTGCTAAATTTACCAGTAATATAAAAATACTTCCTTAACAAAGCCAAGACCAACGAATGCCTACGCACGGGATGTGCAAAACTGGAGAGACAAGCGGGAGAAAACTCCATCAAAAACGTTGCTGCAAATTGACAGAGATGGGCAAAAACTTCTCAACTTGTCCACGGATGTGGACAAGTTTAGAGCTGACAAGTTGAGAGGTTGTCCAAAACTCATTGTCCTTTCCAATGAGGATTCTGGAATGGACAAACATGGCATACAGTTTAAAAAGTCTTTGTCACGTAGAAATGAACAAAAACTCAACAAACAGGTTAGAGAGAAGGCAGAGGAACGATTGGTAAAGCCAAGGCAAACACCCAGAGTTAGTGAAGGCAAACGGTCAGAATATGTACATAACGAGAGGGAGAAAAATGTTCACGAGCAGGTTAAATTTCAAGAGAAATGTAAGAAGATGGCCTATGAAAATATAGAGAATATAAGGAGAAAAGAATATGTCAAAGAAGCTGTTGAGGAGAAAAAGCTTAATCAAGAAAAAGCTAAGCAGGAGTTTGCCCAAAAGTTACTTGACAAACAGGAGAAAGAAAAGAAAGTCAAAATGCAAAAGTATTTGACTGATGCATGGGATGATCAAGTTGAATACAAACGGCAAAAGCAGATTGAAATGGACAAGATCATAAATAAAGGGTCTGATTCCTTGATGGAATCAGAGCAGTCGCATCGAACGGAGGACGTTGAGAAGAAGAAACAGAAGAAGCAGCAGAAACTCAGAACACAGGACAAGACTGAGCAAAACATGAGGGACCAAAAGTTGAATTCCTTAGAGGAATGTAAGCAGATTGTTTATGAAAATCTGGATAATATCAAGAAGAAGGAAGCTGCAAACTTTGCTCTTTTGGAGGAAAAGCAATTTCAAGAGAGGGTTAAGCAGCAGTTAGGCCAAAAGTTACAAGAGGAACAGGAGAGGGACAAGAAAGCCATATTGAAAAAGTCAGTGTCTGACACATGGGATGCCAAAATTCAAGCCAATAAACAGAATAAGAAGAAAATAGCGGAACATGAAAGGCAACAAATGGCTGCCACAATGGAGTCAGATAGACTGCATCAAATTGATGAAATTGAGATCAGGAGACAGAAGAAAGAGAAAGACAGGAATTTTTTTGGAGGCAGAATGAGACTGAGCCAAACATGGAAGACCAAAAGAAGACTGTGGATGACAATTTACAGGATATATTGAGGAAAGAAGCTGCCTACGACTCTGTTTTGCAAAAGAAGCTATGCAACAGCATGGCTAAAGAGAAGGTTGCCAAAATGCTACATGAAGCACATCAGCAGAAGAAGGAAACTCCAAAGCCAAAGACTCTGGCTGATAAAGTCTTCGCTAGTTATGAAAATAAACAGGAACAGAAGAGGGAAATGGACAGGGCTGAAAGGGAAGGGGTGCTTCCTGGATATCCAGCTGAGGAAATTGTAGCCAGGAGACAGAAGAAGGATCCCCAGCAGAAACTGAAGACACAGGACGAGACTAAAAAACATACGGAAAATTTAGTAATAATGCAGTGGGAAATACAGCACAGTGTAACTAAGCAAGAAAGAGATGTTCAGTATGAATCTGGCTTTCTAGACTATGAGAGTGACTGCGACATTCCTGATAAGGACAGAAGTCGTGAAATACGTAAAAAAATTGTGTACGACCAACTGTCACTTACAAAGAAGGAAGAAGCTAAAAAACGGGCTTTTATGGAGGATAAGTTACTGAAAGAAAGGAAAGAGCGGGAATCTGCAGAGCAAAAGCGTGAAAAACTGGAGAAAGAGAAAAAAGCTGCAGCTATAAAGAGTCTGACTAATTCTTGGGATTCCCAGATTCAACTCAAACGGCAGGAGAAAAAGGAACTGTGTGAGATTGAAAGGAAAAACATGCAGACCTTGATGGAATTAGACAGAGTGTGTGGAGCTGAAAACAGTAAGCCAAGCCACCAGACTCTGCCAGGGAGAAGTTCCTCCCTGGCAGAGTCTGCAAGAAGATCTGCAAGAAGATCGGTGGGTACTGCTGACCAACATGACGACACAAGAAACAGACATATACTGAGTAGTCAGAAAGTTAGGAAGCCTGTCACATTACCTTTACTCAAATCCACCTCTGTGCACTATGCTGAGGATCACCAACAGCAAAATAAAAGAGTAAAATTCCCATCCATTTCCAGTCCCAGAATAACAGAATAGCTGTTTCTCAGCTGGCCATGGAATGTGATGGGAATCCCCCGGAGGAGCTGACCAAAGTGGCTTAGGAGAGGGAAGTTTGTGCCTCCCTACTTAGGCTGCTGCCCCCATGACCTGAAGAAAATGGATGGATGGATAGATGGATAGATAGGTTTTCTCTGGGTGCTCCAGTTTCCCTACAAAAACGATAGATAGGTTTTCAGCTTCAGAAGGGAGGCCCAGACTTCCCTCTCCTCAGCCACTTCTTCCAGCTCCTCCGGGGGAATCCCAAGGCGTTCCCATGCCAGCCGAGAGACATAGTCCCTCCAGCGTGTCCATGTCTTTCTGATTAGCTTCCCTGTGTATTTAACCCAACCTGTTGTCTCTGTCCTTCGTTGGGTCCTCGTCATTAGTTCATCGTTCTTCTGTCCGTTTGCAGTGCCGCATGTCTTTCTGAGTTTGTTCCTGATTCTTTATTAAATACATAATTTCCTAATTACTACCTGGGTTTACCGGCATCTTCCTCACCTACAACCACGCACACATGACAGAATGTCCCTAGTATTAGCTACGAGAGAGATATGGCCAGGGCCGTACAGAGACCACTACAGGGGCAGGTGCTCAACAACAAAAAAGGGCCCATCTAACCGCCTTCTAGGACAGAATATTAACAGCCTCTCAGCTTTCAGAGTTTAATAAACAATGATAAATTACAAAATTGTGAGACATACAATCAGAGCTAAAGGAAATCTCTACATAGAGCATAACACTATGCATATGTAAGATATTTTATTAGTAATTTCGTTCTGCAGGTCTATTTTGTAAATCAGAGCTGGTGGTCTAGCTCTGGTTTACATATTTTGTCTTTACATAATTACACTATTAAAAATATAAACAAGGGCACAAAGCCACCTTTGTGCCCTTGTAATCTTTTTATAGATTACAGATTAGTGGACTGTAATCTTTAAAAAGAGCTTCCTGTTTGCTGCAGTGGAGATGAAGACGGTCCAATCAGGAAAGCAGAGCTGCATCAAACTTTAGGGTGGAACTGCAGAAAAAAGAAAAAAACAAAAGCAAAAATTGAATTGTTAATGCATGTCACCATGAGAAAAGCCTACTGAGTTTTGCTTAAAAAAACCTTTTTAAACATTTAAATCACACATTTGTCTCATGAACAGCAGTCTCATGTCTCAGTGATTGTTTTTGTTAAACAAACTTATTTGTGCATGTCATAAATCTTTTCTTGATATTCTAAGTTTTTGTTTGACTCAAAGTTTTGCTTGTGATTCTCACATGACGTTGTGAGCAGTGGCGTAGCCAGAGGGGGGGGCAGGGGGGCCATGGCTCCCCCTGTCATCTGATTGGCCCCCCAGTGGCCCCCCTGATGATTGAAATGTAACGGCACCAGGTTATTCCTGTACATTATTTGGAATCATTCTAAGCCAACCTAATATCTAAAGAAGAAAAACAATAATAAATATATCAAAAGAAAATGTATAAAACTTTATATAAGTCCATGTGATGACATTAATAAATAGATTTTTATCAGGCGCGATACCAGCCTCCTTTATACTCATAACAACAAGCTGATATTCTTCTCCTGGGTGTTTCAGTTATGCTGCGCTGTGGTGCAACTCAAAGGCTAAAGCGCTTCATACCTGGTGGTTGTAAAACACCAATAAGTTATTTATTGATCCTCCGCAAAAAAGAGAAAAAACCGAAGAGGGGCAGACAATGTTCGTAGTTTGGAGCAGAGGTGGCGCTGGAGTTTTTTTGTTGTCTGTCAAAAAAAAAAAATTTTATTTGCAATTTGTAGTCATCAAACGAAACATTTATTATTTCTCTGCTAGGACGTTTTTGAAATCAGGTAACATTTCACAAAATGACGTGATTAGAAGACGGCAGAACTCTGATCGTTTCCTGATCCCGCATCACTTCCCTCTGCGGGAGAAAAACCAGCAGAAGCGGATCAGCTGAGCTAGGAGCTCCAAAGTCTCTGGTCCGTTAAATCGTCCAGATCAGAGATGATCCTCTGACTGATGTTGTTCTTAGTCTGATTAATAATGAGCTCCACGATGTTCTCTGTGCGTAAAGTTGAAACTGTCTGCGCACCAAGTGGTCAGCTGATCACAGTCTGGACAGAAACCAGCGAACTGCTCTCTGTTCTCATCAAGATGAGGGTGAGGAGGGAATCTGACATATTAACTAGGTTAAGTTTTTACTGCTTTTGTTTTTAAAACATCATTAACGTAAGCAGTGTAACTATATATTGTATATTTGGCGTTTGTCATCTCATGTGTGATTAATTGGAGCATTTATGCGCATTTATTGCCCAGCGCTCTGCGCTTGTTTCTGCCTAACGGATCTGCACTTTAATTTCTTTCCTCTCTCAACAGTCAGCTGTTATTCCTCTACATAAACTACAATAAGTAGATCACATTCTCTTTAGGTTTTCTCTGTGTGCTCCAAACTCATTAAATGTAAACTCATCAGAAGCCCGAACCACCATCAGGCAAATAATTCTGGTGCGACCCGAAATATTGTTACCCGTCAAATTACCTGTCCAATCAGAGCTTCCTAACCAAGGTGTCCATAACTCTTCAACACGCTGTCAGCTCCCGGTCAGAAAGACGCATTTAGTTCAGTGTCCATGAGATGATATTCAGAAAGGATCTTTAATTTGATTGATTTTAGTTTCCTCTGTGATGAACTTTGCGTATCATGTCTCCATGTGCGCCAGTCAAAGGTGTTAATTATAACATGTAAAATGACAGTGGGGCTTAAAAACTAACCAAATATTCAGTTTGGTTATTTTTTAAAATTATATATATGTGCACACACACATTTAAAATTTTGCCCCCCCAGAGGTAGTCCTGGCCCCCCCAACGTTAAAAGTCTAGCTCCGCCACTGCCAGCAGGGAGTCCCCGGTTCGAGGTACACATGCTCAGAGCAGAGAACCCTTCATGTACAAAAAAAAGTCTTGGAAAGGAAGGAAGGCACTTACCCAACACGACACAATGCTCCCAGATTGTTGCCATTTTAAATGATAAGAGTTTTGATTTTGACACATTTTTTTATTTATAAATAAAGTGCAAAAAAAAGGACATGGTAAGTACATGTATTAACAAAAACACAAAAAGACTCAAAATAATACAAGTGCAAAAAAGGAAATGCAAGTACTAGTATGAAAAAATGAAACACAAAGACTCGATGGACTATAATAAAGTGCAAAATATTAAAGAAAATAAGGTGCAAAAACGTAAAAAAAAAAGAAAAAAAAAAAGACTTCAAACCTAATAAGTGGAATAAAAAAAATTAAGTGCAGGGGAAATTCACATGATAAAAAAAAACAAAAAACAAATGGTTACAAAAGCCACTCGTACAAAGTTCAAGGAAGTTCTACTTCCTTAAAGTAGAACTTCAAGTTGCTCGTCCGCCTCCTCTACTGTCTACCGTCGTCATCGACGCTGGACAAAAAAGTTCTAACGGACTGCAGTCATCGGACAGGAGGAGGGGACATGAGTTTTGCGGCAGGTCCCTCCTGGACGGCGGGCTCTGGAGCAGAGGCAGGTCCCTCCTGGACGGCGGGCTCTGGAGCAGAGGCAGGTCCCTCCTGGACGGCGGGCTCTGGAGCAGAGGCAGGTCCCTCCTGGACGGCGGGCTCTGGAGCAGAGGCAGGTCCCTCCTGGACGGCGGGCTCTGAAGCAGAGGCAGGTCCCTCCTGGACGGCGGGCTCTGGAGCAGAGGCAGGTCCCTCCTGGACGGCGGGCTCTGGAGCAGAGGCAGGTCCCTCCTGGACCGATGGCTCTGTGGGTACCTCCCATGGCTCCAAGCTCTCAGTCCCTGGTGGTAGTTTCTGAACCACTTCTGGTATTGACTCGTTCCCTTCTGGTAGTCTGGCTGCCATTCTTCGCTGGGAGACGGCCGCCAACAGGGAGAGGCGGGTTCTGCGGGGACCATTCCCCAGCAGGACCCTTCGCTCCCTAATGGCTACCGTCTCCCAGCGCTCACGCCCGCTGGGATACCGCCTCCATCAGGGAGCGGTGGGTCCTGCCGGGACCATTCCCCAGCAGGACCCACCGCTCCCGGATGTCAGCCACTCAACCAGCGGGGAATGGCAGCCAGACTACCGGAAGGGAAGGAGTCAATACCAGAAGCAGGTCAGTCCTGCAGGAAAGGAGAACACAGGTAGGTCATTGAATGTGGTCATCGATTTTTACATACCTGCTCCAAGAGCCTGATCCACCGCTTGAAGTTGTGGTTCAAGTCCTTCAGCTGCATAGTGGGCCAACTTGAATCCACAAGTCTCACCTGGGAGTGGGCTTTGAGGGGAGGTGGATGTCAAGTGATTAAATGTGATTAAATGATTAAATAGAAAAAAGTAGAATTAAAGCAAAGTTTGCAGGACAATAACACACAACCAGATTAATTTTATTACCGTCTGACTCTACTGTTGGGTCTTGATGTCCCCTGTGTAATTTTATTTATTATTACTATTAAACTAAAAATCTCCAGCATGGGGAAGTGGTATGAGCTCGACTTTTCTCAACATATTCTGGTTCATGAACAAACTGCACACAAACTTATGAAAAAACTGAAAAAGTATACTGCTCAAAAAAATAAAGGGACCACCACAATACAACTCCAAGTAAATCAAACTTCTGTGAAATCAAACTGTCCACTTAGGAAGCAACACCGATTGACAACAGAGACCCTCGTCGGGTCAATCAGTGTTGCTTCCTAAGTGGACAGTTTGATTTCACAGAAGTTTGATTTACATTGTGTTGTTTAAGTGTTCCCTTTATTTTTTTGAGCAGTGTATTTTCTCTACAGCTTCTGACAGAATCAAACTGAGATGTAGGAAGAGTCTTTATCACAAACCTGAAGAGGAGACATGTCCAGGGAATTCTCAGAGCTGCTGCTGGTGAGAACGCTCCTCGATGACATGACTGCCGCTGGGACATACTCTGCTGAAGACAGGACAAAAAACCGGTCAAAATAGAGAACTCACAAAAGAGAAAAGAAAGAGTCTGCTGCTGGTTAGCTGGCAGAAGAAAGGCGACTAAAATCTTACAAGAAAGACACAAAAAACAAGAGGAGTCAAGGTGTGGAAGCTGAAGGAGAGCCACACATCTAAGTGTTAGAAAATCTAAGCACACAGATAATCCAACTACTACAATATTAACTTGTTTATTTTCATTTCTAGTTTAAAATAAACTTGACACATGTCGACAGGAATTAAGTTTTGAATGAAAAGTAGTTTGAAGAACATAAATATTGTATAGTATCAAAAGAAAATCTACAAAACAATTACCACTTTGCATTAAAATCCAAACAGTCAAAAACATAACGTTAATTATGTAAATATTAAATATTTAGCACAGATAGGATTTAAATATAATTACTAGATCATGTCAAATCTTTTTTTACGTTCCTGTCAATCCAAACAAACATGCAGTCAGTTTCTAGAGTTTGACTCAGAACCTTTCATTCAGTGTAATGTAGCTCAAGTGTGTCGATGTCCCAGGTGGTCATCAAGGGCACAGCAGGAGTCGCGGCACGGAGGACCGCCAGGCATGATGGTTACGTGCCTCTTAACGCCTTGAATATAGTCACTAAGGAGCGACCTGGCCACCTCCGAGTGGAACTTGGAGGAGAGGTGGACGTCAAGTCGGGATGCGGCATAGCCGCACCCCTCTACGGGACAGGGCTGTCCCCTGATGTTAACTCGCCCTGACCCGTAGTTGACGAGGATCCGCCTCTCCTCCAAGTTCCTGACACCATGAGTTGCCTTCAGGTGCCCAGCCAGTTTTTGAGTGCGATGATGGCACAACGGGCACCTATAGGGAGACATTCTTGAAAAAAAAATTTGATCAATGACAAATGAAATCAATTTTTAATTGACAGAATTGTTTAATGTAGCCATTCTTTTACAGCAGCTGGATCAGGTTCTATTATCCCCTGTGCAGATATACTTCAAATACTTCACAGAAGTCTGAAAGAATTTGCATTTAGAAGGGGACAGTTTGAGACCAAAATTAGCAATGCGTTGGAGGACCCTCATTAACCTCACCTCATGTTCTTCAACCCAGCTTGAAAATATATCATCTAAGAAGGCAACAACCTCCAACAATTTTTAATTGTTAACAACAAACATACGGTAAGTATTTGTTAAGCATAACAGTTATGTGTCACATCCAGGGTAGCTTGCTACCAAGTGAGCAGCTGGCGGGCTACCCTGGATGTGCTAGCCAGCACACTTGGTAGCAGGCTACCCTGGATCAAACAGGTGTTTTCACACGGTTACGAATTCGAAGGTTTTCTGCTTTCAAAGTTACATTAACTCACCCATTGAATGGTAAAGTTGCACATTAAACCCGATTCTATTCCAAACATCACATTTTACATTAAATAAAAACTTACTCTTCTGGTGAGTACATTTGTGGTGCCGCGACTCTGTTCTGCTGTCCGTGTCTGAGGAACTCCTGCTCCTCTCTCACCTCTTTTCAATTAACAGCTAATTTAATTGGACACAGGTGCGTGTGACGCAGGAAGTGGGAAGGACTTCACCTTCTCTCGGAGACTTCACAAGACTGATAAAGAAATACAGTAGGAAGTGATCATTATCCTATAATTATAAGGGTAGGAATAATTGGAAATGAGTATAAAAAGAGTGGGGAGAGATTAAACTTTAATAAGGCAGATTGGAGTAAGTTTAGATATTTGAGTGAAATGTATTTAGAAAAGGTAGATTTTAATATGCATATAAATAAAGTAAATGCAAGTATCTCAAAAATAATAATGGAAGTGTAACCAAAGAACAGAATTTACTCGGGTTCAGACAGCAGTTTACTATCAACCAGTTTATTTATTACAAATTACTGGACTGAAACACATCCAACTTTGTTTCAACACTTTGTCATAGTTTTCCTGGAAAAACCCACAAAGAGAAAAGAAAAACAAAACATTTAGGTCATAAGGAATCCTTTCAGGGTCCTTGGTAAAAAATAAAATTAAATTAAAAGAAGCTCGCCAGCAAAAAAAAAAAAAACTTCATATAGAGCTCTATATTTGTGTGCGTGTCTGATGGGTACGAAACGATGAAAGAGGTTGTCCTGGCTGGGATGGCGACCCAGAATGACGATGGCAGCCGACGTCCACAGACACAGAAACCCCGCAGCCTCTCTCTCTTCCTCCGCAGGCACAGGAGCACCTTCCCAGTGTTCCCTGTTGTGACTTTTTTACACTTATATGTTGTTTAGTATGATAAGTGACTGATTTACAATTATATGTTAAGCATAGATTACATGATTATTATTAATTGAATTGAACATGATTGTATATAATTACAAGGATGAAGTGAAATATATTTAAGTGCAAGACATGATTTATTTGAATAGAAGAAGTCTTTTATTTTGAAGAATGCTTAAGTATCTGGTTTTGTTTTGTCACTATCTTGCTTTGCTGATATTTTGGTTGTC
The DNA here is from genome assembly GCF_904066995.2 of Poecilia reticulata. NCBI lineage: Eukaryota > Metazoa > Chordata > Actinopteri > Cyprinodontiformes > Poeciliidae > Poecilia > Poecilia reticulata. The sequence continues at coordinate 26,876,112 of NC_088840.1, read as the reverse complement.
TTGGTTGCGAACAGCTGTCGCCGTTTTCTCTCTTCAATAAAGAACTGAACAGAAAGGTTCAGTAAAAGACATACGAGCCTCCGTTTTGTTTGAAGAAGCTTCACTCCGTAACATTCCCTTCCCCAATATCGGCCACAATAATGCACTAGCAGGAAAACATCATATATCAGGCATAAAAAAGTCAAGGCTATGCAGAAGGGCAGCAGAGACTAGCACGTCTCTGCTCCGCAGCAGCTCTGAAACTCTAAAGCCCGGGAGTTTCCCTAGTAACTGCAGTCGGAACGCTGCCGTAAAGTGATGTCGTACCTTGCTCTTAAAGGGACACTACCCATAAAGTAAAAACAATACAGAAAATCAAATAACACAGAACAAACAAATAAAATACAGCTGGGTTACATCCTCCCCCACTTAAAATGTGACGTCCTCGTCACTACCAGTAGTCAGCGACTGAACTAACCCTGCAAGTTGTTGTTGCAAGGACACCAAAAAACTACAAACCAGTGTCTGCTGTGTCGGTGAACATGAACTGTGTGGTTGATAATGAACTTTAGAGCCGACCTGATAGTCACTAAGGTAGGCTGGTTGAACTCGCCGTCTTTGGGATCTTGAACGTGGTAAAACTGGACTAACTTCAGCCACTGACCCTGCCAAATCTGTTTGTCCTGAAATGAACTCAGAAGCATCGGGAATTCAGGGTATTTTGTGACTGTGGCATACTTTGCAAAGAAGTTCCTGCGACCTCCCCCTGTGGTTCCTGATCTGTATTCTCTACCACATTAGACATGTTGATCACACATTCCTCCTCCTAATTTGTCGCTGAAGAGTGAAGCAGGGGATTCGGGGCCACTCCGTCTCCAACATCTGGTCTCCAAGCTGCTGGTAGGAATCCGCAGGGGAGAAGCATGTCTCGATGCAGAACCCTCTCTCTGCCCTCTCCATCCTCCGGCGTGACTGGGATACTTTCGTCAGGCTGTTTGACAACAATATGAACAATGGCTTCCCACTTGTCAGAAATCTTGTGTTTCTTTCTTAGACTCAGATTCCTTATAAGAACTATGTCACCTATTTCCAAGGGCATGGCAGTCACTTTGGCATCCCAGCGCGTTTTGTTCAGCAACATTCTCTTCTCTGCATTTTTGGAGGCCAACTCATAAGCATGTTTAAGTCTTTTCTTTAGGTCTCTCACATACTGTGAATGCGTTTTGTGGTTGTAACCTTGAGGGTTGATGCCGAAACAAATGTCCATGGGGAGACGTGGTTCTCTGCCAAGCATGAAAAGAAAAGGAGCTTCTCCAGTCACATCATTCCTGGTGTGCACCAGGGGCCTGACATATTTTCTCCATTCTTCTTTCCTTTTTGTCCTCCAGTGTCCCCAAAAGATCGATCAGAGTTCTGTTAAATCTTTCTACTGGATTGCCTCTTGGATGGTAGGGTGTAGTTCGAGATTTGGAAATTCCAGCAAGTTTGCAGAGTACAGTCACAACTTCAGACTCAAAGCAGGCTCCCTGATCACTATGCAGCCTCCGGGGAAAACCATAGTGACTGATGAAGTTCCCCCACAACACTGCAGCAACAGTTTTTGCAGTCTGATCTCTGGTTGGATATGCCTGGGCATATTTGGTTTAGTGATCTGTTATCACCAAAATATTTCGAGTGTCTTTTGGAGTCGGGTTCTAAAGATAAAAAAATCCATGCAAACAAGTTCAAGAGGACCACTGACTTTGATGTTTACTAATTTAGATGCTCTCTGCACCCTTGCCTTTCTTCTCACACACCTTTCACAGATTTTACACTTTGCCTCGATATACTTAGCCATTTTGGCCAGAAAAATCTTGCTCTAGCAAGCTCGAGAGTTCTTTCTATGCCCATGTGCCCTGTCTCTGTATGGACACCTTCAAAAGCTCTTTCTCTGTGGCTGCTAGGCAGCACAAGCTGATTAAAAGCTTGACCTCTTTGGTTGCAAACTTTACGGTACAGTACTCCTTCTACCAAAACTAGTTTTGACCTCACGCAGAAGTAAAGATACTTCTGACTCCTCAACCATGTTTAGTGTCATAGTATCAGGTTCATTTTCTAGAAGATGGATAACTCTAGCCAAAGAATGATCCCTTCTCTGCAAATGATACCAGTCCTCTCTAGACATTTCAGGCAATGCAGAGAGACCTGGCCCTAAGACTGGGTCTTCCAGGTCCTCTGGGACAACACCTTCATCGCACAAAAGTGGCTCAACTGCAGGTATCTCGCTATCCATTCCCTGCCTATCCCCTGCATCTGCAACATCGGTCACACCAAGGCACATGTACAAGCTGTTCACTACGTTTCTATCCAAAACCTTAAACTCATCAGAGGATGGGCTGGCACGATCCAATAGGGTCGTGATTCTCCTGTCTATCTCTTGAGACTCATCATCATCTTGAGGTGGCTCGTGGGGCCTCCTGGAGAGCCCGTCAGCATCAGCATTGTGTTGACCGGACTTGTAATGAATGTCAAAGTTGTACAGTGACAGTGCTGCAAGCCACCTATGGCTTGTGGCATCAAGCTTAGCACTGGTCAACACGTACGTTAGAGGATTATTATCTGTCAGTACTTTGAAACTAGCCCCATACAAATAGTCGTGGAACTTCTCACTGACCGCCCATTTAAGTGCGAGAAACTCTAACTTGTGCACAGGATAATTTCTTTCACTCTTAGAGAGACCACGACTCGCATAAGCTATCACTCTGATCTGACCATCCTGAACCTGATAAAGAGCTGCGCCTAAACCTGTCAAGCTAGCATCTGTATGAAGCAGATAAGGGAGAAGCCAGTTGGAAAAAGCAAGCACAGGAGCTGATGTTAGCTTTTCAATGATGAGCTCAAATGCAGTCTGACACATAGGGGCCCATCTGTCCCCAAGTGGATGTGACTGTTTGCGGGGCCAATAGCTGGAATTTTTATGCCTAGGGCTCCAGTCTCCTTTCAACAAATCATTCAGAGGTCTAACCACTTTGGCATAATCCCTAACAAAGCGTCGGTAATAGCCAGTGAAACCTAAGAAAGACCGCAGCTCCTTAACTGTTTGAGGTCGAGGCCATTCTTTTACAGCAGCTACCTTTTCTGGATCAGGTTCTATCCCCTGTGCAGATATCACATGCCCCAAATACTTCACAGAAGTCTGAAAGAATTTGCATTTAGAAGGGGACAGTTTGAGACCAAAATTAGCAATGCGTTGGAGGACCCTCATTAACCTCACCTCATGTTCTTCAACCGAGCTTGAAAATATGATATCATCTAAGAAGGCAACAACCTCCTGGAGGTTAATTCCTTCCATCACTTTCTCCATAGTTCGTTGAAATGTGGCTGGGGAGTTAGTTAAACCTTGTGGCATTCTGCGGAACTGCCAGGTACCAAAGGGCGTAGTAAACGCTGTCTTTGGTCGATCTGCAGGTTCAACATCCAGCTGATAATACCCACTCTTAAGATCCAGCACGGTGAACCACTTTGAACCTGACAACAGGGAAAATGTCTCCTCTATCCGAGGTAATGGCGTCTTTCTTAGTTAAATTGTTCAGTCTGTGGTAATCCACCACCATTCGCAACTCTCCATTCTTTTATGGACTAGAACAACAGGAGAGGCATAAGGACTATGAGATTCTTCTATCACACCCACAGCCAGAAGATCTTGAAGATGCCGTTTCAAGTCATTGAAGTCTGCAGGTGAGACACGTCTTGTCCTCTCTTTGAACGGCACATGTGGTTCTAGCTCAATATGGTGAGAGACACCTTCAATGATACCGACATCTAGATCATGCCTAGAAAAAGCACTAGCAGCTTCAGTGTTGATTCTACGTTGTATGTGTTCTTTTAATTGGGCTGGTATTGGGCTGTCACTAAAGTCAAGATTGAGAGTTTCAGTTGTTGGTGCTACTTTTACATCACTAGCTATCAAAAAGGAATGTGCCTGGGGAACTTCAGCATCTGATAAAATGTTTGGTTTGCTGGATGTGATAGGCACAACCCAGTCAATGGGAGAGCAATCAGCAATGAGAGTTTTTGGATACAAAGTTATGTCATGTTCTGAAATGTTTTTAACCGCTAGGCGGAATTTATTGTGGGATTCAGACTTTACTTCCACAATCTGGTCATAAACTATTAAGCCTCCTGGTATAGGGGCTTCCTCTGCACCACCCACCAGAGCTTGCAACTCACCCTTTTCCTGCTTAGAATGGCAGATACCCTTTAAAGTGTATAACTCACCACTCTTTAGGTGTACAGGTACTTTGCTGCTGAGTGTGACACGGAGAACTTTTGCACTCTTTGTTTGAAAATCTGTCAATTCACGACACTTGGCATAAGCCATTACCCAATTGGCCTGAATGGGCAAAGTTTCTAAAAATTTTGACCCACCTCTCTTCCTGCAATCTCGTGTCATTAGACACAAAACATTTGTACCAACAAGGAGAGGGTACTCGTTGTTGTAGGCCTGGTCTGGACTGACTAAAGCTAAGATGTGATAGCCTTGGCCTGTCCCACATGCATCTTTTGGGAACTGAACCTCCACCTCTACATATCCCACATAAGGGACCTTTTGCCCCACTGCTCCTTCAATGTCGAGTGCCCCTTTAATAGAGAATAACTGTCGGTGGGAAAGGTAATGAGAGTAAAATGACTGAGATATTATGGTCACCTGTGACCCAGTGTCAATAATACATTTGCACTGAGCTCCATCCAACCATGCTTCACTGTCGCAGGGTTTCCTCACCAGTCCAACGGGGATCTGAGAGAGTTCTGTTACATGGGATGGCTCAGTAATACTCTGATTCAAAACAAGGGAACTAGTTTGACTTTGGGCCCCTGCCTGTTCCATAGCAGGAGCCCTTACTTGTTTAAAGCCATGTTTGGCAAAGACGTTTTGTGTTGTGGGTTTAGTGTGAGTTGATTCTGCCTGGTATGATGTTTCACACACAGTCTCTGTTGCACCAGGACAGCATTGGTTGGATTGGTGCATTGTGGCAATAAATGAGCGTCGTCTCCACAGTTATAACAAAACTTTCCAACTTTTGTAAGATTTCCTGCTGAAGTTGCTGGGGCTGCTGAAGTTGCAGGACTGCCTTTAGTTCTTTGGTGAAGCTTCCGTATGTTTCTCTTCTTTGGAAGGATGAGGGTGCTTAACAGGCAAGTTTCTCTGAAGTTCAGCTTCCAACTGCCTGGTCTTCTCTTCCAGTTGTTCTCTAGAATGGACATCTGGTCCTAGAGGAAAAGTGTTGCTACAGGGCTCTGAAGCGTCACTAGTGAAATGAGTCCTGGTATGGACTTTGGTTGAGCTTGCCCCCATATGTCGCTTCCTTCTCATTTCCTTTAAATGGCTCTCTTTTTCATATGTTCTTATTTTGAACAGTAGTTCTGAAAACGTCAAAATGGTATTTGGGCTATAATCTGACTCTTTCAGATGCAGTGCAGTTATTAAGGAATCATCCCAACAGCCTCGGAGGAACTGCTTTAACAACTGAGAGTCAAAGTTCTGCTTAGCCACACCACTGCTTTCTACAACTTCCTGCAGCAGAGTTTGAAGTCGACGGAGGTAGTCAGATGCCTTCTCCCCACTGTTCTGATGTGTCTCTAGAAACTGAATATACAGCTCCTCCCCTCCTGTAACATTACCATATGCTTTCTCTAATTCTTGAAGATAAGCACTTGGTGTGGCTTGAGCTCCAATGAAAAGAGCCACATTTAAAGCAGGGGTAAGTAAGCTATCAAGTATCATACGACGTTGCTGCCCTTCTGACAGGCTAATGTCATTTATCACTTGCTTAGCTCGAAGCCGCCATATGCTAAATCTACTTCTGTTGGAGGTTTTGGAGAGTTGCCAGAGAAAAGCTTTAATTCTCTTGGAGGAGGCTGGTGCACTGGTGAGTCATGTTTTACAATATGTTCTACTATAACTTTTTGGACCTCAGCAGGCAGAGGGCTGATTAATATAGTCTCGTTTGCTGCCTGTGTATGATTTGATGTATGATTCTCATCATCTGCGACAGCTGGTCTTGAATGGGTGACCGGCTGGGTTTTGAGTGCAGATACTGGAGTTGATGATACAAGTTTTTTTTCATCATGTTTTCCACAAATGCGACTTGCAGCTACCTGACTTATTGTAGCAGGGTCCATTTTATACGTTAGGGCCAACTCGTGAACTTGTTCCTGAAAACTCATTGTCATGTTACCAATGGCACGTGCAAGAGGTATTACTTCCTGACAGAATGACTCACATTTAGGGGAACAGTAATCATCGATCTGTACAACCTCCTATACTGAGTCAACAACTGAGTACTCACAGTCCAACAACATAGGAGTAATACCTTCGGCAAACTGGCACAGAATGGAATCAGGGAGACTGTCAATGAATTGCACTTTGATAACATCAAGCGCTGAAAAGGCCCTTTTTACATCATCCAGTTAAATTGTAGCTGGGACACCCTTAAGAATGACAATGCACTCAGGGTCAAAGTCATATATTTCACAAAGCTCCATTTTTTTTTTTTTTACTCAGATGTTATCCTGGGAAAATATGGTTTGTTCAACCATATTAGAGACGAGATGAATGCCTTTCAAGTCCCTGTTCGGGCGCCAAATTTTCTCTATTACTTTGGATGTAACCAAAGAACAGAATTTACTCAGGTTCAGATAGCAGTTTACTATCAACCAGTTTATTTATTACAAATTACTGGACTGAAACACATCCAACTTTGTTTCAACACTTTGTCATAGTTTTCCTGGAAAACCCACAAAGAGAAAAGAAAAACAAAACATTTAGGTCATAAGGAATCCTTTCAGGGTCCTTGGTAAAAAATTTAATTAAATTAAAATAAGCTGGCCAGCAAAAAAAAAACAAAAAACTTCATATAGAGCTCTATATTTGTGTGCAGAGACTGGCACGTCTCTGCTCCGCAGCAGCTCTGAAACTCTAAAGCCCGGGAGTTTCCCTAGTAACTAAGAGCAGTCAGCTCCATTTTAAAACAACACTTAAGATTTTTTATCAGGACTATAACTCCATAAAATAATAAGCACCTCATGAACATAGATGAAAATGAAATATTTCATTTAACACGACAAACTCGACAGTCATTTTAAGTCACAATAGCCACGGAAAAACAGGAGTTTGGTTTCTAAAACATTACAGAATTAGCGACGACTTAGTACATAAAATTAGAACACATACGACATTACAAATCTCCTCTGAAAGCTCTGGAACTCTAAAGCCCGGGAGTTTCCCTAGTAACTGCAGTCGGAACGCTGCCGTAAAGTGATGTCGTACCTTGCTCTTAAAGGGACACTACCCATAAAGTAAAAACAATACAGAAAAGCAAATAACACAGAACAAACAAATAAAATACAGCTTGCTTCCCCCCCTGGACATTCCCACTAACCGGCCGGACCCCTCCTCATCGCTGGTGCCCCTGTTAAGGCGGACATTCGGAAGCACCCCAGAATTATTCCGTATGTCCAGCAGAGAGGGTCTCGATTAGGTCGAAGGAAGGAAGGACGCCAGCTGGCTGCTTATTGTCAATCACAACGTGGCTCATGTAGCTTTGCGGCTCACTTACAGGCTCATTTATTGGTCAGGAACAGCTAAGAGCGTCATCCCATTCGGCGGCAGCAATTTATTCCACGTGTCTCCTGCAGCTTGGTGGCTTTTTAGCCTCCATCCATTTTGCCACTGCGAAATGGAGCCTTCTCCATCCATCCATCCATCCATCCATCCATCCATCCATCCATCCATCCATCCATCCATCCATCCATCCATCCATCCATGTGTAACGCTCTATTTAAATGCGCAGGTCTGACTGCAAGATTTAGTGTTGACCACTTTGTAGAATCAGAAGAAGGTACGGCATGGAGTCATGATTGGGTGGATAATTGATGCAGCTGATGCAAAGAGGTTTATTTATATTGCCATTTATTGCAGTGGAAATAATAATAGTGACAATAATAATAATAACAGCAACAACTAAACAAAAATAAATTGTTCAAAAGAAACAAAGAAGGAAAAAACAAATAAACCAATCAAAGAAATAATAATCAGTGATACTTCAAAACCAATTGTAGTTCAAAAGGAGTCCAAGAGCAAAGGGAGAATAGTCTTGTTCAGTGATAGTCGAGTTGGAGATTTTAGATTGTTTTATTAACAACCGACGCCACAACCAACAGTGAGCAGCAGAATAGTGGAAACCCAGAAATACACATGAGGATCCCAGAGGTTAAAGGGAAGGTGGGTTACACAAGCAACGGGTCATTTTTTTTCTCCATCCCCCCAGCACGGACGGACGGCTTCTATAGTTTGGTGATTTTCTGACGTGGAGAGGAAGCTGCTGGTGGTGATGATGCTCCTCGCTGCTCCAAATCGCTTTCTATCAGCTGCTAGCGGCGCTATGAGCAAAGGTGACCCACTTGTGGCTCCAGTAGTCTTGTCTTTTAAGCTGCCCCGCATCGCAATGGATTGCAGCCATGTGTGGCCCCCGCTTGCAGCGGATTTGTTGCAGCCATGTGGTTTTAGGTGGGTTGCCCCTCCACCCGACACAATTGCAGTGGATCGCAGCAGCCACGCATTCTTGGTGTTCGGTGGGGGGGTCTTCCCAATAATACCAGGGTTGCGTCGGCGAAGCTACCCGCATCCTCCGCTAAACCACAGCATCCACTGTGTGGTCGTGTACCGCAAAAAGCAGCGTTGGTACTGCTACTGCTCTTGGCATGTGCGTGCCGCAAAAAGCACCACGGGTACTTCTTCAGCGTGTGGGTGTGGAATTGAGCCGCAACAGGAAAAATAAATAAATAAATAAAAATAAAAGCGCTATCGTTTTTCACCACTGTGCTCCGGTAGTGCAGTTCCTCCGCTCTTTGGAGGTCGACGTGCGCAGAGCCAAAACATCCCCCATGGTTGGCCTCTCACCAGTGGTGGGAAGTAACGAAGTACAAGTACTTCGTTACTGTACTTAAGTACAGTTTTCGTGTATCTGTACTTTACTTAAGTAGATTTAATAATGGGTACTTTCTACTTTTACTTCACTACATTTTACAGTAAGTATCTGTACTTTCTACTTCACTACATTTCTACAAAACTGTCTCGTTACTCGTTACATCCAAGTCTCGTTGAGCTTTTTGTCCGTTAAAATGTGAAGTTCAGGGATTTAAGGTGGCGCCGTAAAATCCCAGCAATAACGTGACTTAGTGTCTGTTGTCACCCATCGGCTCCACCTTTACTCGCACGCGGAGCTCCAGACATGCGCAGTGGTTTCCTCTGAGCGTCAGTAATATAATAGCGCTGCATAAATCATAGATATATGGCGACATGTAAAATCAGAAGCGCTTCGCTTTCACAGACGGTGGGACTTCGTCCAACTTTTAGCGTCACTTGGAAGGAAAGCTTAAAGAAAGGTAAGATACGTGGACGTGATGCTAGCAAAGCGAGCTGTACTGAGACACATGTTGCATCTGCGATGAAAAAAAGTTGTCACTCATGCGCTGAATTATTGTGTGGATATATAGTGCAATATAGTAATATGACATTCATGGACGATCCGATTCTTCTGGACGGATCTTGACCAAGTCCTTGTAATGCTCTGCGTACACTGCAGTAGCTATTTTATTTTATATTTAATTGGCGAATAAATAAAACAAGAACGTAAGAACACAGAACATGCTCATTGCGTGTTGTCTTTGTCTCCTGTCGTGGTGGAAGACATTGCAGCATGAGGGAGGATGAGAACAGTCACGGTGCTCCTCCTGCTTGGTTACTTCTTGCTTATTGGGCCTTGGACAGTGTTCAGAGTTGAGCGTTGTTAATTGCTATGTTTAATGGTGCAGACAATTATTATTTCTGACATTGGTAATATGGGCAACCGCACAGGGCGTTATTTTTTTAGGGATGGCAGGAGACCTCTGTGTATTGTGGCACAGAGATGAAAGCAAAGCAGAATGAATAAGAGTTTGAATTGTCACTGGATTTATTTCAGCTCTAATTATTTAATATCTAGGTGTTTTTATGGGAAAGTGAATCTTTCAGATCAATTTGAGAAGCAGTTTTGATAGGTGCACTTAATTTTATTGTCATGCAGCATGGGGTGCTGGTTTTGATTTGGTCTTGGGTTTGGTGGTCTAGACTACAACTCTGCTACGAGGCTCCTTGTTTCCATGTCCTCCTCTGCCAGTTGGATTTCTTTCAAAATAAATGTGTGGCAAAAAAAGTGAAGTTCATGTTATGTTAGGACAGGAGACAAGATGTTTCCATCCCTGAAATTATGATGCATAGAATCACATATCTAAGTCTAAACTATGTTAGAGTAAACACAACATGCTTTATCTGTGGCATTGTTCATTAAAATGGCACATTTCTGATGTATTAAAACTAAATACGATCGGTTTACTTAATGATATTAGTGATTAGGTAATGCATTCAGCAAGTACTTTTACTTTTAATACTTAAGTATTTTTAAAAGCCAGGACTTTTTTTACTTTTACTTAAGTAAAATGTTAATGTGGTACTTTGACTTTTACTTAAGTATATTTTTGTCTGTGTATTTGTACTTTTACTTAAGTAAATTTTTTGAGTACTTTCTCCACCACTGCCTCTCACACACACACACACACCCACCCGCATCAGTTCACCCCACAAATACACCCTTTGGAAAATAACCAAAGGTTTCCATATGGCTAAACATGCTCCCTCACGGCCCCAGGACCCTCCCCTAACGACCCCGTAGAACCCCACGAGCCCAAATCCCCACTTGACGGGACCCGGGAAACACCATGACACCTCATGGCCGAAATAAACCCCAATGGCTGAACCCAAAACCTCCCAGCAGCCCCACACCGAAATCCAGATCGTCAAAAAGTAAGACAAGAGCTCCACTCGGTGGATTTTGCATGTTACTACACATGCCACCGCATGGCTCAAAACGCTCCCTCTTTCCCCGTTCAAATGCCACGAAATGGCTGTTGACTCCCCCGAACCCTAATGTGTGGTTTGCTGAAGAACTTAAAACCTTTTACACTATGGTTATTTGAATTACTTGGTGTACACAATGACATCAACCCAAAACAAAATAAATATCACTCTGTGAACTAAATAAAAAACTATATGAAGCAGTTTGTGAAGTCCATCCATCCATCCATTTTCTTGCACCCTTTTTCCCTCAGTGGGGTCGGGAGGGGTGCTGGTGCCCATCTCCAGCCAACGTTTCGGGCGAGAGGCGGGGTACACCCTGGACAGGTCGCCAGTCTGTCGCAGGGAGTTTGTGAAGTTATTTAAAGTAAAGAAAACATTTATTTTTTTCTTTTTAATTAGCTGGAACACATTCAGCTCACTGGGAGGTGAAAGTCTCACCTCCCAGTGAGACTTTCATTAGAGGGACAGTAAATTTGCCCTAAGGAGCATTTTCCGCCATGGCGTGGCATTTTACATTGAGTCGTGTTGAGACGCTTCACCAAGGTCGAGAAAGAGTCACACGCTGTTAGACAAAGGCCCGTAGTAAAGAGTTACATGTTTGACTCTGTTAGACACTAAGGTCCATTTCTCACGAAAAAGAAACGTTTTCCCAGGCCACAGAGACATGGTGTGATTTCAGGGAGTGTCTTCAGTCCATATTATCAGCTACCCTCCTCTTCCTCCTCAGACGCTGCACAGACTTTTTTAGAAACTCTTCTCGGATGTAATGGTAAAAGCGTCTCCTTTCAGCGCTGAAAGTGAATAAAATAAGTAAAGTCTGAATGATTTTCTTGGCTGATTTTATGCTCCGTGTGTCAATACAAATTATGATTCATTGATCGGGATTTCCATATAGAAGCTCTTACTAAATTAACAATTGGTTATATAAAATTGAATAGCTTCAATCAATATCTATTTATTTTCAGACTGATGAGTTTCCTGCATTGTTGCTCTGTGGCAGAACCTGCTGGAGTTTGATAAACAGAGGGTGGTATTTGCTGCAAGGCATCAAGAGAAATTGAACATTGGGAGGTTTTGGTCCCCCAAGAAGAGGCAGGAATTTACTCCTGGGGTTGAGAGTGTGAAGAGGCATGCTTTAACCACTCCATCTGCCCAATGGCCAGACTGCTGCCGCCTGGTGGAGACCATCTTTGTCCGGCTGTGCAATATCCGTCGTAGTCCAAAGAAAAGAGGGGCAGGCACAGTCTCCAGGTGGGATTTAATCCTTCAAGAGTAAAGGAAGATCAGGCAGCTCGTTCTGGCAAATGGAGCCGTGATGGGGCAGACAAACCTGCAGCTAGTGGATGTGAGCTACACCACCCTGGTTCAGTGGCATAACAGAAGGGTCAAAAGGCAAGAAACCGCTGTGGTACTTCAAGGGTTAAACCTTCCCAGCCGCTTTTCTGTTGCTGCTGACCCACTTCTGCCTGCAAATATACGTCCGCATTACGGCGTACCACATTCAGGGCCACTGCATTCGTACAGGCTACCATCCAACACTGTGGGGCAGTCAAAAAAAAAGCTACAATTCACTGATGGGACAAATCCATCAGGACAGCGGCAGCTTCTCCCTGCCCCACCCAAAAGGCCTCAGCTAGTGGCAATTACTCCAGTGGCACCACAGGGATCCGTTATCCTCACTACCCAACAGCAACAGAGTTTGTGGAGCCTCTCCACCCCTCCTCCACATGCTTATGCTGTGGCCCCTGCTCTGGACTCTGCTGTGGCCCCTGCTCAACCTGGTAGAGAACCTCAAAAACTGACACGCAAAGTTTTGCACAACACATGCAAAAAATGCGGGCAGTTTAGAATAGCTGAAACAGGACACAGCCAATATAGGGGGCAAATTTACTGTCCCTCTAATGAAAGTCTCACTTTCACCTCCCAGTGAGCTGAATGTGTTCCAGCAGTGACTGGAACAAATTAAAAAGAAAAAAATAAATGTTTTCTTTACTTTAAATAACTTCACAAACTGTTTCATATAGTTTTTATTTAGTTCACAGAGTGATATTTATTTTGTTTTGGGTTGATTGATGTCATTGTGTACACCAAGTAATTCAACAAACCATAGTGTAAAAGGTTTCAAGTCCTTCAGCAAACCACACATTTCTTGGTTTAAGAAAGAAATGGGAGACTTCAATGGAAATGTGTTGCATCCAAATGCTACAATGTTTTTGGACCAACTAAAAATGTTTAATTCACCGTCTTAATTGTTGATGAATAAATATTTGGTTCTTTGAAATCGATGAGGTCTATGGTCTTTTACTGTGAGTAAATGTTAGCTGCTTCCAATTCTGAATTATTGGTAATAATTTTAAGCATACACTAGAAAAAAATATTCACTCACTCAAAAAGTACTTAAGGAAAGACACTTGAAAGAATATTTTAGTTTCAGTCATTGTTTAGCTGTGAAAAATGAAAATAAGCACTGGGTATGATTACAGATATTAAAATATACTGTATATAGCATACAGTATAATTTAACATCAATTTGACTATATTGGTAGAATAAAAAAGAAATTAAGGAATTCATCAGTTTTAAAACGAAAGCCTTTTATTACAAAGTGTTGTGTTTTACTTTACAGTACTACACCATCTGTACAAAAAAGCATTTAAAATGTTTTCAAGATACAAAAAAACAAACAAACAGTCATTACTTCATAACACTTAAACATTGATTGTGCGAAATCTTTTCACTAAAACATAGTATGGCGACTGGTAGGATCGAACTCACGACTCTGGGATCGGCCTCACTCTTCCCCTTCCTCACCCTTTCAATGGGTGAGTTAATGTAACTTTGAAAGCAGAAAACCTTTGAATTTGTAACTGTGAAAACACCTGTTTGCTCCACGATAGCTTGCTACCAAGTGGACTAGTTAGCACATCCAGGGTAGCCTGCCAGCTGCTCACTTGGTAGCAAGCTACCCTGGATGTGACACATAACTGTTATGCTTAACAAATACTTACCGTATGTTGATAACAATTAAAAATTGTTGGAGGTTGTTGCCTTCTTAGATGATATCATATTTTCAAGCTCGGTTGAAGAACATGAGGTGAGGTTAATGAGGGTCCTCCAACGCATTGCTAATTTTGGTCTCAAACTGTCCCCTTCTAAATGCAAATTCTTTCAGACTTCTGTGAAGTATTTGAAGTATATCTGCACAGGGGATAATAGAACCTGATCCAGCTGCTGTAAAAGAATGGCTACATTAAACAATTCTGTCAATTAAAAATTGATTTCATTTGTCATTGATTGGTCAAATTCTTTTTCAAGAATGTCTCCAAGATGCCCCATCTGCCATCACCGAACAACAAAACTGGCGGGGCATCTAAGGATGGAGCATGGTGTTAGGAACTTGGAGAGGCGCGGATCCTCGTCAACTACGGGTCAGGGCGCGTTAACATCAGGGGACAGCCCTGTCCCGTAGAGGGGTGCAGCTATGCCGCATCCCGACTTGACATCCACCTCTCCTCCAAGTTCCACTCGGAGGTGGCCAGGTCGCTCCTTAGTGACTATATTCAAGGCGTCAAGAGGCACGTCACCATCATGCGCCTGGCGGTCCTCCGTGCCGCGACTCCTGCTGTCCCGTTGATCACCACCTGGGACATCGACACACTTCAGGTACATTACACTGAAAGGTTCTGAGTGAAACTCTAGAAACTGACTGCATGTTTGTTTGGATTGACAAGAACGTGAAAAAAGATTTGACATGATCTAGTAATTATATTTAAATCCTATTTGTGCTAAATATTTAATATTTACATAATTAACGTTATGTTTTTGACTGTTTGGATTTTAATGCAAAGTGGTAATTGTTTTGTAGATTTTCTTTTGATACTATACAATATTCATGTTCAAACTACTTTTCATTCAAAACTTAATTCTCCAAGATGCCCCATCTGCAAACACCTTGCATCAAAACTGGCTCGCCATCTAAAAACGGCTCATGGTGTTGAGAACTTGGAGGAGAGGCGGATCCTCGTCAACTACGGGTCAGGGCGCGTTAACATCAGGGGACAGCCCTGTCCCGTAGAGGGGTGGGAGACAGGAGTTCCTCAGACACAGACAGACAGCAGAACAGAGTCGCGGCACCACAAATATACTCACCAAAAGGGTTAATGAGGGTCCTCCAACGCATTGCTAATTTTGGTCTCAAACTGTCCCCTTCTAAATGCAAATTCTTTCAGACTTCTGTGAAGTATTTGAAGTATATCTGCACAGGGGATAATAGAACCTGATCCAGCTGCTGTAAAAGAATGGCTACATTAAACAATTCTGTCAATTAAAAATTGATTTCATTTGTCATTGATTGATCAAATTCTTTTTCAAGAATGTCTCCAAGATGCCCCATCTGCCAACACCGAACATCAAAACTGGCTGGGCATCTAAGGATGGACCATGGTGTTAGGAACTTGGGTCAGGGCGCGTTAACATCAGGGGACAGCCCTGTCCTGTAGAGGGGTGCGGCTATGCCGCATCCCGACTTGACATCCACCTCTCCTCCAAGTTCCACTCGGAGTTGGCCAGTGCGCTCCTCAGTGACGTGCTTCAAAATGTTAAGAGGCACGTAACCATCATGCGCCTGGCGGTCCTCCGTGCCGCGACTCCTGCTGTGCCCTTGATGACCACCTGGGACATCGAAGCACTTGAGCTACATTACACTTAATGAAAGGTTCTGAGTCAGAAACTCTAGAAACTGACTGCATGTTTGTTTGGATCGACAGGAACGTGAAAAAAGACTTGACATGATCTAGTAATTATATTTAAATCCTATCTGTGCTAAATATTTAATATTTACATAATTAACGTTATGTTTTGACTGTTATTTGGTAGGAATTGTCCTTGTCCAAATGAGGTCAAACTGGAGCTGGTGGACCGTAGCAGAAACCCAAAGAAGTGGATGGCGCTTGTGGCACCTGGTTCTGCTCACAGTGGGACCAAGCAGATGATGGTGGCTGATCAGTCTGTGGATACAAGAAGCTGGCAGGAACTGGGGCCTGTGAAAAGTGTCCTTCCTGGTATGATGGAGGATAATGCTGTGTGAAGCCAGCTTTTCCACCAACCCGTTGACTGATCAGTACCTCGCCTTCACTGTTTTCAGGTTCCTTAAACTCCATGCTTTTATGTCCGTGTTCCACAGGAATGGAGGGGAGCCGTCTCGCTTCTGGGAAGGAGGCGTCAGCCACGGACACCTTCGGAGGAAGTTTCACACCTTGGAGAGAGAGTCCCTGTCTGTTCTCTTCTGCCGCTCATGTAGCCTGAAAGATAAAAACAGAAATTGTTTCCTTTCAAAGTCGAGCCATCTTTAAAGTGCAATATCTGTTGAAAATAAAAAAACTTCTTATCAAACACACACAGTGGTATTGTTGATGGTGACTAACAACAAGTTGGTCTCGTCCTGTATGGGCTGGGGGTCCTCAAGCAGTTGTTTAATGTGGCAGTATGTTTGAACAATAGACTGCGGGATGGGTAAAACCTTCCCCTTGGTGTCTTTTGGCCGGTTTCTTGCTTGCTGATATTCTTTCAACAGCTTAAGGCAAATGCACTCAGACACTCTGAGTCACAGGTTTCTGGGCAGCCTGGTTATGAAGAGTCTGTGTGACAAACAGGTCATTGAAATAGTAGAAAAACACTAAAGTTCATTAACACTGATTTGATTGGAGCAGCAATGAAGTGCAGTAGAAAAGTACTTCTCATTTTGATGAGCTCAGCAAACCCACATTAATCTCCTAAGCTTAAAACTTTACAACGCTGAGAAAAAAAAATGTATTTGGCTTCCATGAGTGAATATGCAAACAAGTTATCCATTGTGTCAAATATCAGACAGGTTACCTTTCAGCTGCTTGCTGACCAGGTGCAGAGCCACTTTGTTTCCGGGAAGCCCTCCATGGTCCTGGTAACGTGCTCTTCTTGTTTTTTAAGGTGTATTTGGGGGGCTGCTTGTCCATAGCATGCAGGTTAGAATACAGCTGCAAGACATTTTCTACCTCTGTTGTTGACAATGCAGTTATTGTTCTGTTGGGGCTCAAAAGGTTCTCTGCCAAGCTGTCAACTGCCTCCCATCCAGGAAAACCTCTGTAGTCACACCGGGTCTCCTTACAAAATAAGAAATAAAAAAAATTGGTACAGATATATACACAGTCATTTCTTTGTTATCTCAAAGAATTTCCTGGAACTTCTGGTTGATCGGACTGGATAATCCATATTTGTACCAAAGGAAAAGGCCAACATGCCACAGAAGAAAAAGAGAGAAATAACAGTCTAAACCAGTGGGTCCCAACAAGTGCTGCAGAAGCCTTTTAATCATTTAAGTAAGCTGTTTGCAAGCAGGACACTTAAAACATGCAGTGGAGGGGTACATGAGGACCAGACTAGGGAACTACTGGTTTAAATAAAGTAGATTAAAGTTTAAAATCAAGTACCGTTTCAGATTTATTAATTAAAAAAACGAGTACAGTGTGAAAGTCCTAGGCACATTCGAACCCTCAAAACCATGAAAGTCCGACTTATCCAGCCTTGCAAGAACAATAGGTGTCAGTGATCTTGTCCACAGCTATATTTATGCTGAGGGTGTGAGGATCTGCTATTTTCCTCATCGACCGGTAGCATTTAGCTGTGACTCACAATGTTGGAGGCATCGCGTGGCTAAAACTCCTTGATGTCGTTCAAAAAAGATGACATGAACTTGTTGGTTCCCCTGTCCATTGTCGTGGCTGATATTTTGCGAACATGTGGCAGAAATGCTACACTAATCGACTCAGAAATTCTCTGCAGAGAGTCAGTCGAAACGAAAAATGCCATAGAAGCTTCTTCTTCTTCTTGTATTATGGCGGTTGGCAAACAACTTATAGGTGCATTACAGCCACCTTCCAGACTGGAGTATAGATTAGATGGCCTATCGCTATAATCTTCCCATAATATCGGACTTCCTAAGAAAACTAAAAATGCTGTCAAATGCTACATCCCCAGACGATCTTTGCAGCAAATTTTTAATATCTAAATCATTTTTATTTCTATTTAACTCTCCAACACCTCTCTTTCCAGACTATACTTATTACATTCTAGAAAAATATGCTGCACCGTTTCCGACTCTCCACAATAACTACACAAACCAGTACTGTGTTTATTAATTATTTTCAGAGTACTATTAAGCCCCGTATGCCCAAACCTTAATCTGGATATAATATCCTCTTTTTATTCCTATTACCTTCCCTACATTCCCCTACTTTTTTTGAATGCTATAATAAAATCTTGCCTTTTCTTCTCTATCCCATAGTTCCTGCCATTTCTTTTTAATATATATTTTACTTATACTTTTGACCTCATTTCTGCTTATTTTGATATTTACCTCAACACTATCCCTTTTTGTTGCACTCTTAGCAAATTTATCCGCCAACTCATCCTACTATTCCAATATGAGCAGGAATCCAAATTAACTTAACCCTGGACCCATATTTTTTAATTCTAAAAATTAATTAATATTCAATATGATATCTTGTCTCGTTTCTGAATTCTGTTCTAAAATACTTATTAATGCACTACTTGAATCTGAACAAATCAATATTTCTTTTTTCTCGTTTCCTCACTCTATTCTAGAGGCATTAATATAGCCATTAGCTCACCTGTATAAACTGTCAATCTGTCTGTTATTCTTTTATTTTTCATAAGCATCTGTATATACTTGTAAATACTCAGCATATTCTTTATTTTTATACCTTTCCACCTCTTTTTTTCTATTTGTCTGCCTTTTTCCAATAAGCTTAAATCAAATTCAGGTTTTCCACTTAACCAAGATGGAGTATCGGGAATACTCACCACAGGACTAATTAAATAATGATTTATTCCCATCTTACTTATCTCATCGTTTATAATCCATCCAAAACTATTTGACATTTAAAACATCTAATTGGTCGTGGGACATACTCTCTTACATTGTAGGACAAATATCCTAAATAGACTTTTTCTGGGAGTTTTTCTTCATCAAACTTATCAGGATACTTTCACTGTTGTTTTTTTTTTTTTAAAGGTCTGAAGCCTTCTTACATTTTTTATTTTTCCTCCTTTGAGATTTGATTTCTCATCTGACACCTCCACTGGGATCCCCCAAATCACTCCCTTCCTCCATTTACTTCCTTCTTGTACCACACTCTATATTTTCCCATTTCTCTCATCCTACATGCTCTGTCTTTTGTTCCTCTGTATTACACTACCATTAAGTTTCCACTC